>NC_090925.1:1181117371-1181420401 GCF_040938575.1 Ambystoma mexicanum
TTAATTATCAGATCGCTGTTTTGTTTTCTGCCAAGACATTGCTATTTTGTGTTTGCCCGACCTTTTCTTGCTTTTATTTTTTTAATATGGGAAAGACAATGAATGCTAAACGAGACCAACTGCGAGCAACTATTCTGACATTTCAAGTGGAAACAGGCTTCAATGCAACAGGAAAGCCACTAAACACATCTTAATTTAATAATGTAACTATTGGTAAAGCAAATAGGTTTGCCTTCTTTTAAGTGTGATGGTTGTATACATTGTAGTGTATGGAAAAGAGTGCTTTTGGAGGTTTGATGGGTGTGTTGTTGTGATGTGTGCTTGTGTGTTAAAGTTTGTGTTTTTGTGGTCAGACAATGGAATGTCTTCACAGTTATCTACGTATAATAATGTCCCCCTTCTAATCAATAATAAATGGACAGGCCTCCTTCTGTTTTTCATTTAATCAATTTCATTAAAAAAATAAATATCCATTCATTTCACTTCTTGGTAATTATCTACCAGTCATTATTGCAACAACTATTTGCCAATTTCATACGATACTTGAAGCAGTGTCATATTGTGGCAATAAGACCAGAGGTGGCGGGCCAATACCACCCCAGGTAATGCCCCCGCGGCCGTAGTTAATGAAGCCCCGGGGGCATACAGTGGCCAATTTGGCTTTAAAAGAGGGTTGAGCCCCTCTTTAGGGCAGATCATCTGAAGATTTTGCAAGAATTAACAAGAATAACTGATTTGGATCATGGCTGAACGTACAGTCTGCCTTACAGCATCTGCCAGTGAAGGAAGGCCAGGATTTTCAAAGAGGGAAGCAATATCTCTCCCCTAAACATCTACCAGGGAACATAGGGAGATACTGAATCAGAGGACCCTCTAGCAGCTCCAGAATCAAAACCCAGCCAGCACAGAGCGTGCCCTCCCAAGCTCTGCAAGCACGCTTCCTAGGTGAGAAGTGCCAGAGAGTCTCTGAACCAAACCCAGGGCCAGGCTGGTGCCTGTAGTACTATCCTCCGCTTTGGGCCGTCCGCCTTAAAGGACAACTCAAGCCCAGTGAAGAATTTGACAAGTGCATCAAAAAACATCATCCAGACTCCACCCCAAAGGACATTTTTGAGCCAGTCAAGACCCTGAAGCTGTAACCGACTGCAACACTGACTGTTGTCTCGCTGCAGTTACTAACATCATTTGAGATGCCTCGACCAGTGCTTCAGACTCACAAATCAGCACTGAGGCAACGATTCCTGACCCTGAGCAACCTGGTAGGCCAGCCTGCAGCCGTTCATCCAGCCTCGCTTGCCGAACTGCCTGCCGCCTGATACCCGCAGCTGTCTCCCATCTTGAACTCCCATTGCAGAAGTTGCAAAGTGCCCTGATAGTGACGTGACCCTGTCCAGCATCAAGAACTTCTACAAGTACAAGATACATTGTGGTTCTGTCCCAAAGGTCCTTCTCCAAAGGGCCCAAGAGACATTTTACAACCTATTTCCCCTTTTGTGTTGAAACCAAGAATCCTTGGCATATTGCAATTGATTACTTTACCGACTTACCTCCTGCCAGTGTCCAGATTGCAACCGCTTTCCTTCTTTAAACTGTCTGTTCTCTGCATTCCTTTACAGGGTGGGTTGTATTTTGTAGTGTGCTAGAACTGTCTGTTGAATAATAATAAATGTAAGGATTCCACCAGGTGTCCAACATATGCGATCTAGGGCACCTCATCGCTCTTATGGGACAGGTCATCTACCACGCTCTTCTACTACACCATTCCTAATGCATTGGAAGTTACTGTGGCAACTTGGAGGCCGTTACACATCCAATGTCACCCATCTGTGTACAGGGTTGCCAAGGAGAACGTCCACACATGTGACGTAGCAGAATGTAGCGTGCACCGCCTCCTTGTAGCAAAACGTAGCGTGCACCGCCTCCTTTTCGGATTTAACGCTGCATTCAACCTGAAGCTAACGCTTCTGACTGAAGTTGCGTTCCTGTTCCTTGTGTTCCTCGCATACTTTGTATTCCTTGTTTCCTGACCCGGTCCTGCTTTACATCTCTGGACTATTTTTGAATTACTGTTTTGTTACCTTGCTGTCTGCTCCATGCTGAAAACTGCATTACGCCCCTGCAGTGCTATGTTAAACATTCTGATACTTCGCTGATCGCCCAAAGTCAACCTCTGCATTACGTCCTTGGACTGCTTTGTTTATCGATCGCCTACCCCACTGCCTGCATCTCGTGCCAGGACTGCTTGCGATATCTTCCCATGCCTGTGCACGGACTAGAGATGCTAACCAGACACCGGTGCACCATCAAGGCCAACAAGGCATCCTCGTGCCTTCCGGAGTCAGGTCCATACTAAGCACCCTTCTCCTCTTGTGCACCTTGTTTTCTTTTGGATTAATGGACCTTCCCCACCTGTGACTACCAACCCTTCGGTAAGACTTGCACTCCATCTGGTCATACTCTTTATTTCTTCTGTCTCCCACCTGACTTCTAACTCCTGTACTACTGTTTCAGTAATCCTGGATCTTGGAGGAGCCCTGGTCATCATTTCCACCACCAAACACCCTAAGGTTATGACTTCACACAGGCAGCAAACCTTTACCTCAAGAGGTTAGCTGCTCTCTATTTTCATTTATCTGATTCATGTTGCCTATCACTTTCGCTAACAGCTGTTCTTTCTGACCTACAGATGCCGTTGTTGGTGGTGCTTTTTAGCCCTGTTCTTTCTATTGATTAACCACTCTGTTAGTACACTATAACTGATAGAGGGGTGCATTGATAGGAAGAACACATTCCAGGAGAGAAGAACCAGACCTGACGGTCTGGGTTCCTTTGAACTGCCTGGGAGAGGAGCAGTTAATTGCATTCGTGAATTGGTCATTGGTAAATTGATCAAGGTCTGAATTGGTGAGTTGCAATAGAAGCAGAAGCCTCACTATGGCACTTTGGCAACCCTAGTACAGTTGGAGTCCGAATTGCGTGCAGACATCACTGCAGCGCATGAAGCCACGCATCATTGTATTGACCCCTTGCAGGATCTGACTCATCGAGGAGCATGAACGGAGGCACAGGCTCCTGCGGTTGCCTCTGGTTCAGGGTATCAGTTGCTTTGGCAGGATCTTGTCCCTGTCTTGAAGTCCAAACTGTTCCCTCTGGTCCTCCCAGAGAAGTTTAATGGGGATCCGAAACATTTTCGGACATTCATCAACCAATGCAAACTCCATTTCTAGTCCCAACCGGCCTCTTTCCCCGACTCTACTATCAAAGCAGCGTTCATGCTGTTCTATCTTGGGGGTACGACTGCTGCCTGGGCCAATCCTCTGTTGGATACAAGCAGTTACATGCTCTATGACTGCGATGCACTGATCATGGCAATGAGTCGTATATTTGACACGCGTTATAAAATGCAAGCTACCTACTTGGAGTTGTTAAATCTCCAACAGGATGACACTCCACTGCTTACCTATCTGACGCCATTCAATCAGTTGGTTGCAGAAACTGGATGGCCTGAAGACAAAAAAAATCAGCCATTTTCTATAAAGCTCTTACCGTTACCTTCAAGGACAATTTAGCCACCATTCTGGTGGACCCAATGACCAGTACAGGGTGATGCTGAACATAAGCAAATAGGTGCAGTATGTGGTCGCCTAACACCTGCAGAAAGGGAGAACTGGAGGAAAAGAAACCTTTGCATGTGCTGTGGATCCGCTGAACACTTCCTGCTGCCCTGCTCTAAAAAAACAGCCAGAAGGTCGGGAAACTCCAAAGCTCGGCAATAGCTGGAGTCCCTTTGTCGAGTGCCCTATCTCTGGACCCCTCATCCCCTGTTCCCATGACTCCTTTCACGGTTGCAGTTTTATTTTCATTCCCCTCAGGAAAACCGTGGATATGCCTGGCTGTTGTCGACTCTGGGGACACTGGTAACTGTATCGATCGGAATTATGTCCACGAAACGGGTGTACCCATTTTCACCAAACCACAACCATAGGTTGTGAACGCAGTAGACAGTACTGCCTTAGCCTCTGTCCTGGCTACAGAACAGATGAGAGAATTACAAATGTCTATGGAGTGCGGTCATACTGAACATATTTCATTTGATCTAATCACAGCACCACAGTCATACTGGGACTACCTTGGTTGACTAAACACGATACTGCCATCGATTGGCAAAATCAGGAGGTCCATTTTGATTCTGCTCACTGTTATTCTCATTGTCATTATTCTAACACCACAAAATGGCCTAGTCCCTGCCTGTCACTCCTTGGTGCCACCTCAGTAGTCAGGGCTGTTTCTTCCACTCACAGCACAGTCATACCAAAGAAGTATGAAAGCTTTCAAGATGTCTTCGACAAGGGAAGGGCTAAACAACTGCATCCACATAGGCCATATGATTGCCCCATTGACCTGGTTCCCCACGCTAAGCTTCCCACTGACAAGTCCATACTCTTACCCAAAAGGAGGAACAAATCCTCAAAGAATACATAGAAAACGCATTACTCACTGGTTTCATTCACCCATCAAGATCCCCTGTTGCCTCTTTGTTATTCTGTGTTCCAAAGAAGGAAGGAGACCTGAGATTACAGAGGCCTCAATGCCATTACAGTGTGCAACCAATACCCACTGCCACTGATCTCCCTCCTTCTAGACCAGCTAGGGTCCTCCGCTATATTCACGAAGTACAGTCTCATCAGAATCAGAGACAAATGGAAGACCGCTTTTAAGACCAGTTATGGGTTGTATGAGTATTGTGTTATGCCCTTTGGACTCAGTAATGCCCCGTCCACGTTTCAATTCTTCATGAATGATGTGTTCCGGGGCATGTTGGATCAGTATGTCACAATATACTTGGACAACATTTTGATTTATTCCCATCATACGAGCAACACGTCATCCATGTTTCCTCCATTCTACAACGGCTCAGGGAAAGCTGCCTCTATGTCAAAGCTGAGAAATGCAAATTGCATGTCACAGATGTTGGAATCCTTGGGTACGACCTGACCAGTCAAGGGGTACGGATGAACCACTCCAAGGTAAAAGCTGTGCTCGAATGGACAGTTCCGTCTACCATGAAGGCGCTACAGTCCTTCCTTGGATTCGCTAACTTTTATAGACGGTTCATTTGCTCCTACTCTCCTGTGGTGTCTCCCCCGATGGCTCTCACTAGTAAAAAGGTCAATTTTTCCTGTAATCCTGATGCCCAAAGAGCATTCGATGCATTGACTGCTGTGATTACTTGCGCCCCGGTGTTGCAACACCCCAACCTGTTTTTGCCGTTTCTGGTTGAAGCTGATGCTTCTGGCATTGTCATCAGTGTTATCCTGTCTCAGGAATGTTGTGACTCTGGTGTCTTACACCCTGTGGTGTGTTATTCCAGGAAACTGACACCCTGCAAGCAGAATTACACCATCACCAAAAGAGAACTGCTCTATGTTTGGGATGCTTTCACTGAGTGGAGGCACCATCTGCTGGCAGCAAGACACTGACCATCGCAATCTTCTAGCTCTTAAATCAATCTGGTGTTCAATAGCGAGACACACCAGGTGGCATGCCTTCTTTTCTTTGTTCGACTTTACAATCACCTACCATCCTGCTCGCCTACACTCCAAGGCTGACACCCTTTCTCGCATACACGGAAACCATCTCATGTCCAACCAGGACTGTTCTCTTCTGCTCCCCAACCAGGTTGTATGTGCTTGCACTCCACAGCCCTCGCTCAGGGAATCTATTTGTGAGTGGCTTAAGACAGAACCGCTGGAGGTGTCTGACTACAATATGGACGTCCTCCACTCACTACCATATATCCAAGGGAAGATATAGATGCCCAACACTGCAACCAGACAGACTGTAATGCAGTGGTGTCACGATTCAACTATTGCTGACCATCGGGGAGATGAAAGACTCTGGAGCCACTACAGAGGTGGTGCTGATGGCAATTTATGCACAAAGAAATAGGGGCGTACATCTCCACCTGTGCTATGTATACACAATGTAAATCCTCTTCAGGTAAAACTATTGGTTTAGTATGCCCACTCCCAGTACCCAACCGGCCATGGCACATGCTGTCAATGGACTTTATTGTTGAGTTTCCTCTGGTACAATAGTACATTACTATCTGGGTTGTTGTGGACTATTTCACAAAGATGGCCCTCTTTGTGCCTTGCCATAGTCTTCCCTCTGCCTCTGTTATGGCCGATCTGTTTTTTTGGACTTGCCTCAATCATAGTAACGGATAGAGGTTCACAATTCACCTCGCACTTCTGGAAGCATCTCACTTCCTCTGTTTGTATTGACGAACGCTGCTCGAGTGCCTACCATCCCCAAACAGATGGCCAGACTGAACGGTTGAATGCTACCCTAGAGCAGTATCTGCGCTGCTTGATCATCCAACACCAAGGTCTTGGCTATCTGTGTTAAGCTCTGCAGAGTTCACCTACAATAATTTCATTCACTCCTCCACTGGTTTGTCACCCTTTCTTGCCCTTTATGGTCAGCACCCTCATGCTATTCCCTTGGACCCGGTCCTACCCCTGTACAACCTGGCTACTCATTATTGCGATTGGGGTCTGACAATTATCCATCAGAACATCAAACAGCATCTGGCTGATGCCAAAGAACGTGCCAGGGCATTTGCAGATGCCCATTGTAGCCCTGCACCTGACTATAAAGCCAGTATGTTGCTGTGGCTATCCACTCAGAACCTGAAGATTCCAGGCCCTAAGTGGTTGTTGGCATGGTTTGTGGGCCCCTTTAAGTTCAATGAGGTCATCAACCTGGTGGCGGTTCGTGTTGATCTGCCGTCATGTTGGTGGATGCATCCGGTTTCCATGTGTCAACACGTGCTTACCTTATCTGCCACCTCCTGTCACAGTCCATGGTTCTGAGGAATGTGAGGTCATTGCTATACAGGACACAAAGGTGCACAAGGGGTGCGTTTCTATCTTGTCAATTGCAAAGGTTATGGCTCGGAGGACAGTACCTGGGAACACCTGGATAACATCAATGCCCTGTTGCTCTTGGCATGTTTACATGCTTCCCGGGAGGTGTTGGGAGAGGATGCTGTTAGGATTCCACCAGTTGTCCAACATATGCAATCTAGTGTGCCTCATTGCTCTTATGGGACAGGTTGTCTACCACGCTCTTCTACTACACCATTCCTACAGCATTGGAAGTTGCCATGGCAACGATGGAGGCCATTACACATCTGACATCACACATCTGTGTACAGGGTTGCCAAGGAGAACGTCTGTGCATGCTGTAACACGACGTAGCAGAATGTAGCGTGCGCGCCTCCTTTCCGGATTTAACACTGCATTCAACCTGAAGCTAACGCTTCTGATTGAAGTTGTGTTCCTGTTCCTTGTGTTCCTCACATACTTTTGATTCCTTTTTTCCTGACCCGGCCCTGCCTTTCATCTCTGGACTTTTTTTGGATTACTGTTTTGTTACCTTGTTGCCTGTCCCACGCCAAAAACTGCATTACGTCCCTAGACTGCCTTGTTAAATTTTCTGATACCTCGCTGCATTGGCTACCTCGCTGCATTCAATACATTCGCTAACAGCCTATCTTTTTGACCTAGAGCTGTCATTGTTGATGGTGCTTTTTAGCCCTGCTCTTTCAATTGATTAACCACTCTGTTAGTACACTATAACTGATAGAGGGGTGCATTGATAGTAAGAACACATTCCAGGTGAGAAGAACCAAACCTTCTGGTCTGGGGTCCTGTGAACCCCCAGGAGGAGGAGCATTTAATTGCATTAGTGAGTTGGTCATTGGTGCGATGATCAAGGTCTGAATTGTTGAGTTGCAACAATAAAGTAGATATGTGTATACAACCTTGACTGGACAGTCCCTTTTATCATTGGGTAATAATTGTATTTTCGCTGTGTTGCAACTAACCAACGATCCACGACCTTGCAGGCATAAGCCTACTGTTCCGTCGACGGTACCAAATTTGGCCAGGGAGGTTTATAATTTTCTTGTGTTTCCAATCTGTTCAGATCCCTTCTGTTGTACTAGAAGTGTGGGGCTGATTCATGGTTAAGAAACCAATATTCATCCCTAGACCACTTGTGCCCCGGAAGTGGATTTGTCACACATATAGCTCCAACACTGTTACTGTCCTATAGTGGAACCAGGTAAAACCACTAATTAAGAGGAAATTGTCTGTAAGTAATATATTTCATTTAATTAGCAGGGACACATACTGAACTTTTTTACTCAGATCTCTCAACTTATTTCATGTAATTTG
This sequence comes from Ambystoma mexicanum, assembly GCF_040938575.1. Lineage (NCBI taxonomy): Eukaryota > Metazoa > Chordata > Amphibia > Caudata > Ambystomatidae > Ambystoma > Ambystoma mexicanum. The sequence goes on from NC_090925.1 coordinate 1,181,125,618, forward strand.
TGTGTAGCCTATCCAGTTCTAATTTCATTGTTTGTGTTCTGGTACTTTCAGTTATTTTTCCATTAAACTGTGCCACAAATTCCAGAATGAAAAGGAACAAACTGGACTGGAGGGGGCAACAACAATCTGACTTGAGTCTAGTTGAGAGCTAATAAAATTCCACAGGCTTCTTTTGCTTGGTTAATGAAAGAGCGTACATGCCCATTTTACCACTTGTTCAAGTCGCATGATAAACAGAAATCTACTTTACTTTGTCTATGTCCTGTCCTATACATCTCCAGGGAAATACAAGTGTTCAAAGTGGGGATTTTTTCATGATTTATTTTCAATGGGAATAAACCATGGTCAACAACATTCCTATCACCTTAGTGATGCTTGTCTGGAAGTTACCATCTTTGAATGGTACTGAACACTGCAACTAGAAGCGCACATTAGCATTGTCAAACTTACAATAGTTGTACACCTGCTGTGCATTTTTCTTTCTTCACCAAGTTTGTGAACAATGATAGAGAATGCAAATGTGTTTCTGTAGTCATTCTTAAATGCACTTTACCTTATTATCCTATTGGATTTTTGTTAACTGACAGCCAATGTAGAATGATGAAATTCACCTTACACTGGAAATGTGTTTTTGGAAAGCCACCAACCAACAGCGTTCTGTAGGAATTGTGATTTTACACTTCTCATTAGTGAGAGGTCAAATCCTTTTGCATACATTTAAGTTAGAAATCATTTTGAGATAATTCATAACCCAGAGAAGAGGGGAGATACACTCAGGCAAAAAGAACATAGGCACACAGTGGGGCGGAGTGGAAGGGAGCCCAGTGTGGGAGAGGAGCCCTGCAGTGGAGTACCTACTTGGGCAAACTGTCTGGATCCGGCATCTAGCAGATTAGGACAGGATCTCAGAAGTATGAATGGGAAGTGGTGATGGTTGATGTTTTGAAAATTCAATACATATTGTGGCGAAGACACACCCTGCGGTCCGTAGACTCACTACCTTGTCAGCTGTTCCAGTAGAAATAAGGACACACAAATAAACATATGTTAAAAACATTTTTTACATGCAGGTTTAAAAAAATCATAAAGCGTCAGGATGTTTCCCAACTTAAATGCCACATGTCAGAATAACGGTGGCCAAATAAAATATTAAGACGTTCAGGGTTATATGTTGACACAAAGTAAAGTACTTCAGAGTTCTTTCCTTAAAGGATTATCCAGTTCAGAGGAAGGACGTTACTCAAAATAACAAAAGGTGCATGTCTTCTCCCATTTGTAGCAGTGTTTCAATAGTCCAGCAACCATTCACGTGATGGCAAACAGAAATCCCCAAGTTAAAAACAAATGTGTGCTTTAGCGTCCATAAGTATTTTACATTGCGTTGTTACAGGAGTCCATCTTCTCTCTTTCTTCTAATGACCATAACATAACATAACAGGTCTATTTGTAAAGAACACGTTTACCTTAGAGGGGCATCTAAGTGCTATTGTCAGATAACAGATGTTTATTGTATATCTTTACAGAGGGTTCCAATTTCCCACTGCTCTCTCCTTGTCCTGTGAATGGTCTGCTTTGTCTTTTTCATGGCTCTAGGGCATACAGACGTTTGGGTGGACTGCCAAAACCATGTCGACTACACCTCGTCCTCTGCTCTCCTGTGAGTATTGCTGGCCCAAGTGGGGTTGAGGGGAGACATGAGGCCGAACTACTAAACACTCACTTATTTCTATCCTGCTTCCCATGGCCACTTTTCCTCCCTGTCTTCTCCCTAGTCTTCTCCTATTGACCCATGTTGTAGAGTTACCATTTCAAACCTCCTCATACTACTATGCTCTCTCCTATCCACTGTGGTCCTCTGAAACGTCCCCATCTAGGTATGTTCCTCTCTCTCTGGTCTTTGCAAAGTATTGGGCTGCCCCAATCTCAAAGTGTTTCACTTCCTCCTGACATTTCCGATAAGCAGCCTTACTCTTCTGGCCCAAAGTTTCCATTCTCTTTGGGTGTTTTTTCTGTCTTCCTATATAACACATTCGTCTTTATGACTGGTCTCCCTGTCTGGTGATTTCTTTCCTATCTGTCGATTTCATAGATTGCCCTATGACCTCCTCTGTGATCTCCCAACAACTCTCTTTTGACTGGTGTGATATCTCTCTTTTGCCAGATGGTACCCCTTGTTTCCCGCACCAAGATGGTACCCTTCCCCTCTATAGAATATCACCCTATAACAACCATTTTGAATTTCATACTGGCCTCAGTAATGTTTGTGTTCTCCCCACTAACCCAAACTGATATCTAAGGCTGCCTGCTGCTTTCTGTGAGCCTCGGTGTGCCCAGTGATTCTTTTCGTATTACAGAAACCTTCAGGTAAGCTTTTGGAAATGTTAGATACAATTATTCCTTCTACCAGGGAATTCTGATTTAAAAGTGGATACATTTTATCACCCTCAATGCTAGTCGAGGAGGGAGCACAATGCCTTATAATTTCAAAGAGAGTTGGTGTTTGTTCTTTTTCCTTCACTAGAGGTAAAACATGAAACTTTGCATCTGCAGGTGCTTTGAAATTAGTATATGTCAAGTGCTGCTCATGTATATTTTCCGTTTTAGAAAAAAACTGAATATGACAGCTTTCCATGAGCTTTCAGACTGTGTTCCTCATGCAGAGTTGTGGTTAAATACAGTCTGGCTATTTCAGTGTCCCATTTGATCGGAACATTTCTATACATGCTTTAAAGAGGTCTATTATACTTGTTAGTTTAACACCCTTTTCCCCCTAAGGGTTCTTTCTATAGTTTAGGGCTCTGAGCTCCTCATCAGTGCTGTTACAGGCTCCCTTTGACAGGCACCCACCCTCACAAGGGCTGCCTCATCAAAATACATACATTGATTTAAAGGAGAATTCAAAATAACCTTTTACATCTAGGAGCATAATACATGTGCAATAGCTCTGAGAGAGAGGTACAGCTTTGGCAAGTGAGCACAGATGGAAAATTCTGGTTTTTCGCTCCGAGGAAATAAATGTGCTGCAGAAATGAATGGGCTGTTTTTTACATTCTGAGAGGTAATTGTTCATGCAGGAAGCAAAAAGATACATACAAGCTCTCGTTAGGTGATTGGACAGAGAGGTCAGAATTCTAGAAGTTTTTGAAAACATCAGAAAGAGGGTAGGTTTTGTTTTGAATGACAGGCAGGAGAGATAAATAGAGGTAGGAGAAAGTGTGTGGAGTTATTTGGCTGCTGGCTGGCAGGAGAAAGAGATCAGAGGGAAGCGCTGAGCTGACCCAGAATTGGATGCTGCTGGGACTCCCAGGCTAACCTTCGGGGGTGCGAAAAAGCAGAGCGGAATTTGCAACACTTCACTGCAGATAACCACGACAGAGAGGGAGTTTTCGAGATAAAGCACAGAAACCTCATACTTTAATGTAAGTAAGTGTAAGCATTTGAGGAGTGTGGACAATTAACTGTTTGGTTCCCATCAGTTAGGATACAGGGTTCTTTTTAACAAAATGTTAGATGTTTTCATTTTGTTACACATGCTCAAGAGCAAATGATAGAAGCTAATGTTACAAATATTTTCCATGTATGGTACTGTGATTCATATTTCTTCTCTTTTATAACCATGGCAGTGTCGATGCATTGGTAAGAATCAACAAATGCATTGTTGTGAAATGAATTATGCTTTTACTGCAAACAGCATTATTTTAACACATACATAAAAGTGGTAAAAAGCAGAGTTGGTGTAATGATTTACTTATGTATCTGGTGATTATTCTCTAGAGGTGGGAAGGTAATTAGGAAGTGCCTTAGTGCATATACCATAGTGCTAACAATATTTACCGCTGGTGGTAGAGTAAGAAATGAAATGAGGGAACTATAAAAGCAAGTCAGAAAACCAGTGTGTTTGTGTGAGTGTGTTCAGCTGTGCATGCTGGGGGCTGAACAGGACCGTTAAACATGATAGGCTGATGTTGTACATAAGTCATCAGCATAACATATGGTTATGTTTTGTTCCTACTAAATGTGTAAGGTTCAGTTATTTATGCTTACAGTCAACCCTAAAACAGAGCATAATTATAAAAGGGGGAAGGTTTGTCTCATCATACTGGGCAGTGCTATGAATATGCTCACCACCAATTTACCACAACACTACGATATCCCAAATTTACAGACAATTTATCACAATACTAAAATACCACCAAGTTAGGTAATAGCTCTTTGACAAAAACCCCAACAAGTTCCAGGGAGGGTGATTCTCTCCCTGTTGTGTCTCTGGTGGTCTTGTGTTTATTGTTCTTGTTGCACAGGTTCATCAGCATCTTCTGGCTGCCCTGCTGAGCTTCTCATGATGTGTATATAGGCAGCTGTAGGAGACGTCTAACTCTATACGGCAATGCACTGCTCCGGATAGCACTGTATCTCTTCTAGGATTCTGCCTCTGCCCGTGTGGTTAGTCCTTTGATGACTTTCTGGCTTTCATTGCTTCTGCATGGGATATGGGGAATTGGTTTTGCTTTTCTTGCTTGTGCCAGATATTTTCTTTCTTGACCAAACTAGTGGTTGCTAAAATAGAAGAAAGAAACTGGCAAGTATCTGTTTGAAGTAAGGCTGGAGAGAACGTGGTCTGCAGCAAAGATACTTCTGTAGAGCAGTAACTATTCACATTGGCACTACAGGGTACTTCTCTTCCACCTAAAGTTCTTATGCAACCACCTCTTTTTCATTCTCCTCAGCTAGCTTTTGGATATCTTCTTCAAACTCCTTCCTCTGCTCTGCAGCCTCCTCCATGGAGTCACAGCAAGGATTTTGATAAGAATAAATTGTAGTTAACTGTATCCCATTTTTTTTATTTTGCTCAACCTTCACACAATACCCAAGTTACACCTTCATTTTGAGTTTGTGTGCACATTGTAGCTATGATTAAATATTTAATTCAACTTGCCTAACAACCATCTTCAAAATCCATCTGCCTTTTGCCTTGAAACATCCTTAGTGATCTGTACCTCTTTGGCCTGCTGCAATTTCAGCAGCTGCCTGTGTTTTTTCTTTGTGATCCATCCTTGCTACTGTCAAGTTCATCTCATCGTAAACCAATCCCTTTCTGCTGTCTCTATTGCTTGTCTCCTCTATCAATATGGCCACTGCTTCATCGTCCGCCCTTTGTAGAGCCGGGGTCTGCAATGGAGCTTAAACGCATAGGTGCTGGGAAGGCGTTGGACAAGCTCACTTACAGATTTCTCGTTATATTTCTCCTTTAGTCGCACTATTGTGCCACTGCACAGGTACGCAAGCCTAATTTGCTTCTACTCTGGACATCCAAGTGAAGATGCCTGGTGCTATCCTGTCTAGGCTGTCCAAGAACTCTCACCTTCCCAAGATACCTTGTAGTCTCCTGGGCCAGTTTTTGGGAAATGTTGCTGACAGGGCTGGCTCACCTCGGCTCCCTTGCTGTATCAGTGAGTCAAAGCCTTGCACAAACAATCTGTACTTTTGGTGGTAGGTTGAAGTATCAGTAATCGTTCAAAGAGCACATACTCGAATATGGTAAACAGGTGTCTGAGACAAAATGCATTGTTTTGTTTATATTAACTATTAGCAATGGATGGGGAAGACCTGCAAACCCAATTACTGAGCAGGAAGGTTATGTTGACCTTTGTGCCCTAGGCAGTGGTAAGAGGTCTAGAAAAGATGGAATCCCATGTTAGTTTCTTTCCACCTACTGCATAGATTCCGGGGAGAGGGTTGTGGCAATCATTCTGGATGCATTACTGTACGGGTATCTACCCCACTTTCTACAATACATACCTATGCTTTGAGATCAAGAGATAGATTATCTATCGTGTTCTTTTTTAGCCCACTTTCCCTTCTTAATGTGGACTTAAAATATTATGAATATTATGGCCCTATAGTTTCACTTGTTTATGCCTTTACTGGCTCATAGCAATCTGACTTTTATTGTTTTGTCAGGTTAAAATACTCTAATGAATTGGAAGAGGGTAGTGCATGAGATAGAAAACTTGAAGGAAATCCGGGATATATTTGGTTCAGAAAACGTGTTGGATTCAGTTGTAGGGGCTTTCTTGTTTCACACAATGGAGGTCATGAATTTTGGTCTGGGTAATCTGCAATTGATTAGGATTCTTCAAACTAATCCGAAATTGTCTCTCTGGATCCGAAGTACGTAAGGTGGAGAGTGGCATAAGACAGGACTGCCCCCCGATTTCCACTTGTCTTCAACTTGGTTATTTCACTTCTGGGCAACGTGCTGGTATTGTAGGGAAGGGAATTTTGATTTCTAACAAAGAACATATCAACGCTTTTTTTTTTTTTTACTTGATTGTCTTGATACATAGAGTAGCAACAATGTTAGAAGTGATTGAAGGTTTTGGTGTCTGCTCCCGTCTAGTGATTAGATGGGGCAAATTGAGCATAGGAGTTTTGAAATCTCTTGCTCAGTATGAAATACCACAGTTTCATTTGACTTGGCCAATGCTACATTCAATTTACTTAACAGGGAATCCTCATTGTAGACCAATTTCATTTTCACATGTTATGAGCAATCGAATGTGGTCAGTGTGTGATATATTTCTGGGACAGATGACCCCTTTCCATGTTCGGCGATTGGCACGAATGTTAGTCTGGCAATGTACATTCATCTCAGGATATACACTCGCTATCACTAGAACTATAGCTCCATTCACCCACACTACTTACACCTCTATAAACAGCAGACACAGGACACAGTAGTAGGTGTCCTCCAGTAAAATGCGTTTGTCACAATCTTTCAAGCTTATTATGGTGAGCTAATTGCTAGAGTTCACCTATAAAGATAATGGCATCATGTTCTAAGCACTTTCATTGGTCACTGGAATGCTGTCAACATTATCACACTCCCAAATTGTCTGAATCATTTTTGGCCACTGCATAATCTTGTCCTTTTTATTACAAAAATATAATTGGCTGTTTGAATTTTTGTGTGTCTACCCCCAACCGAGAAGGGACATGAACTATATATATATATCTCAAATTGGAATCTGACGGGCTCTTACTTGATCTGGCATGATCTGGATCTGGCACTAGTTTCAGGGAATGCCATGTATACACATAACGATGATCCTTGCTGCTACTGACCATAGGTATATATTTTCATGTTTACTGAAAACTTTCTGGGCTAAGGTGCTTGCCAAAATAAGAGGATAAGAGGATTGCAAATCTTACCTTTCTCTATAGAGGCATTATTTTGCTGATGCTGAGAAACCAAAATATCATGACTAACGGCTTGTCTTGTCAAATGGCATCAATCCCTCCAGCTCTCTGCAGTAAAGGTGCTCAGCTGTGTGGGAATATTTCTTCTTTAAATCAGAATGAGAGGACACTTCTCTGTGTTTACAGCTCCGTAGGGGATATGGCAAACATTCTGGGACTGATTGGCATTACATTATCTGTTCAAAAAAATGTATTGTTTTATTTTACTAATTCTTTCTGCTTTAATTTTTAATTGCATGTCTGTGAATTGATATAAAAATAACCAACATTCTGAAAGATGTGCATATATCCCCTTACCGTGTTGGAGGACAGACATTCAGTGGAGGATAAACCTGCCGGTTGAGGCACCATTGGAGATGAAACTACAGTCCCACCAGAGAACCTTGTGATGTTGTTCCTCCTCAGGTTACTGGACGCATCAGAGGTGAGGGTGACATGGTTGTAGCTGTGTCTGACCCAACCCCTGCTTCAACGCCCCACTCTACCAGACTGAAAGTGATGCTTTTTATACTAGGGTCTTTACTCCCCTGGGGGGGGGGGCTAATGATATTGAGGATGGCTGTGTACTGAGGGTTGTACCATTTTGTGACAGGGTCATGGGTTGGTGTATCACATGTGGTGAAAAACAAACCACCTAGCATCCCTCGCCAGGCCTCCCTAATATGGTGGTCCTCTTGTGGTAAATCCTAAACCCTTTGCATCTCCTTTTGCCATCAATTACTAGAACCGCAGCATCTAGCAATGTGACAGCCATTTGCAAAAGTGTCCATGAGGGTGGTTTCTCATTTTAGAGTTATTTGGGATCTGCCGGCAAATGGGAGAAACATTTCTACACATCAGCACTGCCTGCGCGAGACTGACACCTTTGTGGCTGTGGATCATCATGTGCATTGCACCTTCCTGTTCTCACACTTGTAACTCCACTGCCACTCCCCCACCCCAAATTCTTGCTCTGGAAATAAGCCATTTAACCTGCTCCACCCACATCCAGCTTCATTTCTGTGTTCACACTTGGCACAGGTGTGCTTGCATTACACCTGGTCCCCGTTTTGAACACTGCACTATACTGCGGGCAAAACCTCGGACCATATTTGTCTTATACAAATGCAATTTGCACGTACAGATCCCTTTAAGAATCACTGTTCCTAAGCAGAACATATTGGGTCACATTGGGGCAAAAAGCCCAATTCAAAAAGGGCATCGAAATTAGCACATGTCTGTAACCAAACCCGCCCCCCCCAGCAGCCCCTGCCACCCCCTCACCTCGCTTTGCTCATTTGTACTAATGAGGCGGCGTTGCAGGGCATTTAAAAGCAAATACCGAACTCACAAATAGGATGCAGCTTTAAATGCCCTACATTTAGGGGCAGCCCAATGTGTCTTTTTCAAACCACTGCTGTCACACTTGCATTTCCATCCCCCAAACAGGGATGGAACATATTTCTTTCTCTTGGAGTATTTCATCAAGATAGGCTCTGATACTAATGTATGCAAGGGAGCTGCAGGGACAGCAAATCTTTACACTATTGTCCAGCCTCTCCACATCTTTGCACTATTGCCCAGCCTCTCCTGAAAGGCCCAGGTCACCTCTGAGAATAAAGTGACCTGAACATGTCAGCAATGAGCACAGATGAAAGGCGACACATTCCCTGGGCCCCTTTCATTCTCACTCACCTTTGAGAATCTGGCCCTTTGAACTACCCAGTCGGCCAAACTTACTCTAGAGGCTTGACTCATCTTAAAGCTTGTGTCATCTATTACAATAATACAGGTCAACATAGTTAGGAGGGAGTAACATCTGCATTGGATGGTGCAACTTTAAATGACCCCAAGACAGGAAACAAGCCAAGAAAGATCAAAGTACAGGAATGGAATTTATGGTTGTGCAAGAAAGGCCCTGTAGCAAGTGCATGCAAAGGACAACACTGTTATGATAATTACGAGGTCAGACTTCACAATGCATGCAATATATCACTGCATGTCAAGTATGCTCAACTGCAGATGCCATGGACAAATGACACATTATAATTAAGCAATATTTAAGCAACAATTATGACCTGCGATTGAGGAAGCAGACAAATGACTTTAAATTAGATGTTTATTTACATAAGCCCTAAGGTTCTATACTGGTTTAATTTGCCATTCAACTCAGCACTAACGACAGGACCTTTGTTAGCTGAATTCTTGATCAGATACATTTTCAATAGGAGTCTGAAAATAAACAGTGATAATGTTGTTTCTACCGGAAGATAAGATATGACCCCACTCTCAATGAGTAAGTAGGGAGGGTGAAGGCAGGTGCTTAATGCCCACAGTGACTTCATTTGAGGGAAAGCATGCAGAGCACATGACAGTCACACCATGCAGATCCAGCTCTCGAGTTCTGACGTCAGACCCGGAAATTAAAAAGCCAACAGAGTCAATGGGTCCATTTATGTTCAGAACATGGAGTCTTCAGCAGTTTTTTTTGATGAATGGTTTACTGAGGCTTTTAACATTATACCTGGAGCAAAAGGCTACCTGGGATACTCTTAAAACAGTTCAGATTATTTACACTCCCTCTTCAAAAGGTCTCTACTTTTGAAAATGTAATATCACTCTTTATCGCTATCTCTCTACAGAAACCCACATGCGTGTGTATTACATGGCCTTCGGTAGCGACCGTGTAGTTAAGTTGCTCAACTCATAGGAAGAGCACTTTTTGGGGCAGCATATAACTTCCCTCCCCATGGATAAATCCTCACCAGACTCGCCAAGTTTGGTGAGGTTTCATCAAGAGGGGGGGGGGGGCAAAGTGATAGTGGGGGTCCCAATTTTGTTTTTGTTCCATAGATGAAATGCAAAAAACATTGCTCACGCCTACAGCCCAAACCGCTGGACAGATTTTCACCAGATTTGCGGCAGAAGCGGTGGCTTGGTACCGAAAGTGAGCTTTTAAAAATTTGGTGGAAATTGGTCTAGTAGTTTTATTTAAAAGCACCAAAAAGTAAGTCCTAAAAAATTAGTGATATCTGGGTTCCCTATTCGGTCCGTGGACAGACTCCGATTGGCCTAGAAGACGAAGTGATATGCGGACATCGGACGCACCCACTGATTGGATGGTGAAAAGCGTGAAGTGCGTCAGGTTTTTGGAAACAGCCGCCATGTTGGATTTGCGGACATCGCGGTAAAAACATATAAAAAAAACACAACATTTCACTTGTCAAACTTATCAAACAATCTCTGGGGAATTGAGGGGTGATGAGGATGGCATGGGAGATGGCCAGAAGAAGCCCAAAAATTGGTGTCTTTCACTGTAAAAGTCTGCGAACGGTCCGGAGGTGCGCGAGCAGTCCTGTGAAGTTCGCAGACACTTATAGGGTTGGTGAAAAGCAAATATTGGATGGCTTATAACTTTGGCACCACTCAACGAAACTGCATGACATTTTGTGGGCTATTCTAGACCAGGTTCTGAAGGATTTTGCAGTTTGGTGGGATTATGTGAAGAGGGGGTCCCAAAATAATGTAAAGGCTTATAAAAGTGGTGCCTGTTGACAAAGCTGCACACAAGTTTTTTAAATCCGAATATAAATGTATTTGCAAAGTTTGCTGGGATTCTGTCTAGAGGGGGCAAAATTAGAGGGGTCCCAAAATAATTTAAAGGCTTATAAATGTGGTGCCATTTGATGAATCTGGACAAATGTTTGCAAAATTATTTTAAATCTAGATGTGGATGTCTTTGTAAAGTTTGGTGGGATGTTCTCAAGAGGTGGCTAAATTAGAGGGGGGTCTTAACATATTTGGATAGTTTATGACTTTGTTACCGTTTGATGAATGTGGACAAAGGTTTTCAGAAAGATTATAGAACCAACCTTGAATGTTTGTGTACAGTTTGAATGGATATTGACATGTGGGGGATAAGTTATATGACTATTATATGTACATACAATTTGACACTTAAAAAATAAAACAAGAGCACATTTTAAGCAAACTCGTGTAAGGAGCATTGGCAAGGACCTGAAAGCATGGTTTTGCAAATGTGCCCGTTCTTTATTTTTTGACAAGTGTCATAATGTAGGTACAAAACATAGTTATATACCTTGGTGACTGAGGTATAGCCTGTGTCCATGGGCAGTGGCCAAATTGTCCGGGTCATGGTATAAGGTCATGACCTGGACAATCTGGCTTCTGGCCATGACCGCGAGGGATGAAAATGGGGTTAAAGTGGCCATAACATGTGATAATAGCAATATCTATAAATATAATACCTTTTGAAAGTTAACTTTCTGCCTGTCAGTAAATAAACCCACCTGGCCTAGATATGGCAGTGAACAAAAACGAAGGGGCTACACATGTGATGTCAACAGTGATGTCATCGATGACATTTGTGATGTCATCTTTGATGTCCTGGGTGTTAGTGTTAGCAGTGCACAGTGGTGCGGGCAGTTATGGTTGCTTAGCCTACCATAACTGGCGAATTTTAGGGGTTTTTTGGTTTTACTTCGAACCATAATGTCACGTTTAGAAAGTTTTTTTAGTGAATTTGACAGGTTTTTAGAAGCACAACTTAACCATAACGTTCACTTAACAAAGTTTTTTTTAAGTGAATTTTATGGGTTTTTAGTAGGGCAACTTAACCATAACGTCCCTTTAACAAAGTTTTTTTTTTACTGAATATACACTTTCATGAAGTGAATTTGGGAGATATGTACTATAATTCCCTTACTTTATATACAAGTAACATAGAACATACAGACACCTTTGCTAATGATATTTGAAAGGCACAGACGGGGTGCCTGTCTGCGGACAGGCACAGACGAGATCAACACTACCCAAACAGTCAGGGGGTATCTGAAATTGTACTTTTGTGCCATATGAGAAATGCACAAGTTTAAAAAAGAACACATAAACACATTATAAGTACTAATAAGTAAACAATTGAACCTACACGTCTCAAACATTACCCATGCATTTAATTACCATGTAGAATGAAATGGATTATACCATAACAAAAAAAGATATGCCTCCAACGTAATCACCTCACAGAAACTGTGCAGCCAGGAGCGTCAGTAGACACACACAGCACAACAAAGACAAGGGGCGTCATTACACGGATGGCGTTGGGGATTTACCGGTACCGGTAAAATACCGGTACCGGTAAATCCATACCGCCTTACTACGAGGTCCCTTTGCGGGTTGGGGGATTTAACGCCTGCTTTTTTGCAGGCGTTAAAATCCAACCCGCTAAGGGATCTCGGAGCTAATTACGGCACCGCAAAATTGCGGTGCCCTAATTAGCGCCTTCCCCATTCCCATAGAGCCCTATGGGGCAGAAATGGGAATGGGGAAGGGCAATGGCGGAAGGGGGATTTACCGCCCCTCCAACCTTGGAATGGGGCGGTAAATCCCCTTTCCGCCAAGGCGGTGCCGGTATTTTACCGGCATGAGCCATGGCGCTAATAGCGCCATGGCTCACCGCCTTCCGTGTAATGAGGCCCCTTAAGGTGCAGAAAAAATAATGTATTTCTGTTGTTTTTACACAGAAATGTGCAGTACTTTGGAGTGGCTGGAGGAGAATTTTTCGCATTGGGGAAATGTCGTAAGATAGCAATTATAATTGTACACCTTCTCTGCATAAGCAAATTAATACTCAGTATTTTATGGGCAATTAACATATATATATTTATTTTTAACAGACCAGGTAAAAAAAGAAGAAAGTCCACAAAGGACACAGAGCAAGATAGCCTGAAATGGATAGAAGAGAAAATGGACATGCTAAATGAGAATTTTAACAGGTTAAGGCAATTTGTGGAGGAATACATGAGAGGAAATATAAGATATCACTGCCCCACCTGTACCTGTCCCCCTTCTCCATTTCTTAGTGAACCATCCCCAAACCCTCAAGAAGAACATAAACGTTTTGACAAAAACATCCATTCCATCATCCGCTCACAACCAGCCCGTGTTAAACCCTAATTCTCCTATATTCCCCTATATTCGTTTCAGTATCTGCTTCCTCCTGTATTTCTCTTGATTGATGTATGTGTGTGTATTGACATTTCTTTTATGTTAGTTGCAGTGGAATGATGTGGATCAAAAATGTTTTTTAAAAGAGTTAAAATGTCAGCGGACAGCGCGCCTGTTCCGGCTGGCTGTAATCAATATAATATGGATGTTCTAAGGGCAATACCCCTATCCGTACCATTCGCAACCAAGATGGAACTAATCTTAGAACGCACCAGGTGTCCAAGTTGTCCGTAAATGAACAAAATGGGGGCGTCCTAAGGACATTATACCTCTCCGTACTAGTCACAACCAAGATAAAACATGGTCTTAGAACACACCAGGTGCCCAGGATGTCTGTAAGCGAAGAAAATGTGTCGCACTTTTAATTAGTTTCAGGACCCGAACACTGTCCGTAGAACACCCGCGCGCATGTGCACGTCCGTTACTCTGCATTTGGTGTCCAGCAGTCACCCATTTCCTTCGCGGATTTGCTCATGACATCACCATGTGACCGCACCCACGCTGAGCGTGTGGCCTAATTTGCGCAGTTTGTGTGCCTCTGCAACATTTCAAAAGAACTTATATAGACATGGGAAATTATTTTACAGTATAAAATCACCATTTCACATGTCCCATACAATGGCCCTACCTTTCAACGTATTGTTTAAAAATGTTGCAATGCTTTTGAGTGATCGATATGGTCACGAGGTGCACCCCTCCACACCTATAAAAGGCCACACCCCCAAGCTCATCTTCATTGTACTTCTGGCTATAGCAGATTGAGTTGTGCTGCCTTTACTGCTGTAGCAAATATTAACCGACCAATCCTAATGGCATCAATGGCTGCTGTTGCTTCATTAGCCTCAGCACCACCCCCAAACCCTCCACTGCCACCACCTCCCCAAGGGCCTTCAGAGGGAAATAGGCGTGAGGATGTAGAGAGCGAGGAAGAAGAGGAAGAAAATAATGAGGTGGAAGAACTCTGCACTACAAGCACTCGCCGGGAGTCGTGGGTGTGGCGATTGTTTACCGTTTGTGGAAACGTACCAAAAGTATGTTGGAACCAGGTCAGGTGTAACCAGTGCAAGTTGGTGCTGAGTCGCGGGAGACCTGGTGCGTACAGCTTTGGTACGACAACCATGAAGCAACACCTAACTTCGTTCCACAGTACGGACATTCGCAAGGTGGTACCATGTGAAGAATGTAGTAGGTTGAGTTCCTACGCAGCATCCCCTGAGTCCGATCCCCTCACCTCAAGAGACATTCCTGTGGGAGAGCGCATTCCTCCAGTTGCCTCACAGGCCATTCGCAATGCTGTTGACCCTTACCTCGCAAGGGTCACAATATTGTGTATGTACTGCGACGCAGTACTCTGCAGGGGGGAGACTCTTCGAAGTGCTTTTGAGACTACGGTCACGGAGCACCAGAAGAACTGCTCCCTACCTAAGTAAAGTCCACCCTACATCTTTCTCTCTCCACCTGCTCTTTCTTATCCCCGTGGTTGGTGTACCTTCCTTACCCTCCTTCACCCTCCTTTCCTAGTGTTGGTGTTAAAAAATAAAAAAATGAAAAACAAAAAAAATGACAAAAAAGGCTCTTTTCAGATCTGCCTTTCTCAGTTTAACAATGGAACCATCAAGTGGCCGGTGTAGGCCCCCGTGCATGTTTCAAAAAGTCCACGGACACTCGTAGGACACACAAAAATGGAGGGTGCAAATGGAGCACAACCAATGCACTTTTCGCTGGGAGTAAGTGGTGGCTCTGAAAAGAAAAGAGCCTTTTGGTGGTGATTTGTGTGTTTCAAAAACTGTGGATTTGAAAAAACAGATTGTCAAATAGGTGACTATGAATTCAAAAAAGGTTGCAATGCATTTTGAACATTTCAAAGAAAAATCTGATTGCCAGCATATGTGAGATGGACTCCATCTCTGTGAAAAATGAAAGTGCTGCGAAACAAAATGTTTTCATTGTGGAATGAGGACATGCCAACATCTCTTAGAAAGGCACAAACAGCCTTATTGACATAGCGCCTCGCCTTCTCCATTTGTGGACCAAATGCAGAAGAACGCAGCCACATTTGTCTTTGTGCAATACGGGAAAAAACTACTTGGCAATTTGGAAACATGTCCATGACCTTCGTAAGTCCTTCCTTCATTGCAAATTGCAAAGAAATTCCAGAGACATGCCCTAAACTGTTTCCTCTACAATGAATGATAATTATATCAGGATGACGCTCTGTCTGTAAAGTAGCACAGAGAGGTACCAAGTCCAGCCACTTCATTCCACGCACTCCATGCCAGTGCACTTCCACATGAGAAAATCTGAAAAGATCTGCACATATACTGCAACTTTCTGCATGCACCTTCAAGCAATGTATCCATGAGTCTCCCAAAATCCAGATCATCTGTTTTCGAGCACACAGAGCCATAGCTGTGTGGTCTCCTGTCAGGAAAAAGATGTTCTGACTAAATCTCTCTGTACGGAACAGACCCACTGAACTTTAATGACCAATCCCTAGCTTCGCACATTCTCATTTGCATGCATCTCCACCACAGAAACCCTGTTGATAATATGCGCTGCCTGCAGACTACCGCCATGTCCGCAGACACGTAGAGGATCTGAGCGTGACGACTGTACATTTAAATACTATTCCCCTTTTCCCCTTTAAGGTGGGCTCTGAAAAGAGCCGTTTATTTTTTTGTTTTTTGGACAGATGCCTGACGGACACCTGTTATTTTGTGTTTTTTGATTTTTTTTTCTTCTTACTTTACTCCTACAATCATTACAGAACCTTCTCCAAAGCAAGCCTTACATTCCAAAAGAACGTGGCATTTCCCAAAAAAGATAACGAAACACCATCTGCTTCAAAATAAGCTGCATTACTGGAAACAATGTCCTCGTGGCTGCTGAAAAAACATACCAGCGCGTAACATGAAAGCACGCATGCCGCGATTGATGGTACACCTCCCAATGTTTTGATCAGGACAGAAAACAAAACTGTTGTCCCATTTTCCTCTAGGGAGTAAGCCAGAAATAATTACTTTCGTAGTTGGAAAGATATTGATGACTGCTTGCACCAACTGTTCCAAATCTTCCAACAAAGTAGGTGAAGTCACGTAGCCCAAATGGCAAGCACCGTAGTGCAAAAGTACCACATAGGGACTGGTCATCCTACGCATATCTCTGCAAAATTGGAGAATTGCCGCAACATTGCAATCAGTCGCAGTGCTCCACACCACCTCCACTCCTCTAACATCGAAATTGTGTGCCACATGCCTACCTTCGGAATAGTGTTGTAAACCATGGACAAAAATATCTCGGAGCACCAACACCCTGACTGTCTCCACCTCTGCCATCTTCACTACATGCACCATCTTTCGACACAAATGAACAATGTAAACATCTGATTGGCTGGTGCCTACAGTACCCTTTCCATGCTGGATTTGCTGTAGAACCCTGTATGTGCCACACCCTACCCGCGGACAAGCACGGACTACATGCAGCACCTAACTCTTAGCCAGTGCTTCTACCCTTTCCACATCACACGCAAATTCATTCCCTCATTGGACACAGCTAAGCAGTCACACAACCATCCAGCAATCACATTACAGATCTCAACATCTAACTCCGTCATCAGAGTTCCGCACTTCAAATGTACTGTTGATCACTCTGAATGCAAGTTGCATATCATTGCAAAGCAAATACTTCAAAAATGACTGTGCACGTGTCGTGGATTTCTACTTACAGCTCCATGCATATGCACATGCATGAGTACAAAGTACAGGCATGCATGTTTTATTCAGAGCACATCTGCAACCCTTATGATTTCATTTAAACAAATTAATTCCACTAAATCTACATAGCCAATACATACCAACGTTCCCCCTTTAAGTGCAAGGCTTCTGATTTTCCATTGAGAAACCACACTACTTCTTACTGTCTCCCGCATAACCTATACATACGTAACAACCCTCCCGATTTAGTCGCGAAACTCGATTTTCCATTAGAAAATGTCACAATTTTTTACTGTCTACCACCTAAATTAATTTTACTTCCAATGTGATCGTATGAGAAAAATAAACGTTCCCAATTGCTGTGGTGATATCTCCCTCAGAGGTTCTCCCGATTTTTTGCATTCGTACTTATAATATGAAAGCAGTCAAATTTTTCCCATCTACTATAATGACCTATCACTTACAAACCTCTCTGCTATAGACAACACAGCTTACAAAAAACAAGGGGATTTCATGAACTGAAAATTGTACTTATGTGCGAAGCAGGTTCAACTAACATACTGCAAATAACATAAAAAGGCTGCACATAGTAAAATAAAATGCAGGCATGCACTGTGTTGAGATATCAAAGGAGAATACTCTGACGAAAGATGCAAAATGAACGTGTACATTAACATCACTGCTTTAAACACACAAATTTACTAACTTCTTCCTTTTACAATTGCAGTGAAGACTACTCTCCTGAAAATCAACCACATCTTCACTGCAAACAACATATCCAAAGAAACCTGCTCATTCTGCAAAAAATTAAGTACAGTACTACCTTTATATTCTTACTGTTCCTCAAAGAGACTGTGTGGGTTATTTATGTAATTTGCGCAACAAAAAAAGCATTGATTTCTGAACCATTCTACCCACAAATCCCCATTTATTAAACAAGGAATAACAGGCAGAATGGCACATAAATCCCTGTGTTTTTGGAACACAAATAACATACAGAAGCCTTAGAATGTTAATACTACAAAACAAATAGCTGTTTTAATTTTATACCATTATGTTTACTATTAAGGCTTCTCCTCACCACTAGCTCATTTTCTACTCTCATCTGAAGCACAGTGTAGTAATATACAAACAGAAAAATAGCCTTCCCAACTTGTAACTGCCCAATGCGCATTCACACACCACCACAAACAGCTTCCCCATCAAACTCATGCACGCATGCACACAGCACACATACATTGTACAATAGACCAAACCATGCCTTCTTTTTTTCAACAGACCCCAAAGAATGCTTACCAAAAAGCAAGTCCGTAAAAGGAACACAGAAAAAGAGCAAATGAAAATAAAAGTGTCCAAAGTAAGCATCCATCTCTAGCAGAGTTTGTAGAGAACGTTGGAACAAAACAGCTCATACAGTCATTTAGCGAAACAAGGAAGCTTCAACTACCAAAACTTTGGTCCTCTATCAAAATGTGGCACGAAACAGAAAACGCTTTTCTAAAAATCGGCTACCAGTACTGCTAACAATGCTCCTATGTATCCTGATATATTAACATGAACCCATAGTAAAAAACAGTATTTTAGCAAAAATGTTTCACCACAGAGTCCTTCAGAATGTAAAAAGAAGAGGAGTGAAATCATCCTCAACCCTTAAAACCTACCGTAGAAAATTAATCTCGTAGACAGTGCAATCCTTCTCAAAAGGAAGTTATTTATTTTAGGGTTAAATAGGATGAACCCACTAACAAAACTAAGTACTAAATTACAGAAGAAACTTCTCAATAAACGGAATGTCAACAAAAATAACTTCTTAAATATTTGTGGAGGTGAATGGAGTCACACAACGACCACAGAACCATATTTTAATGAAGAAGCATACAAACAAAATCAAACAAACACAATTGCCATCCATAGCAGTGGACGAGGGTATGAAAAAATCAATAATACCATCACGGAACAAGAAACACTTATTACAAAAGTATCCCCTGAAAACTCAGAATGACCTCTCCATTCAACTGAACCAGACCATCCAGTATACAAATGGCCGTGCACGTCAATGTGTAACATTCTTAAGAAATCTTTCAAATCTTAACGTCAGTTCCTCAATCAGTATGTGAAAGGTAAAGACAAAATCAAAATGAAAGTGCTGCAAAATATGGATATCTGTCCAGTGCGCAAGTACACAGGGCTACAAGGACATTCATTAGCCTGCATTTCAGGAGCTATTTGCAAAAGCACCTTCCATGATATCAAAAGAATATCAATACATCATTCAAGTGTAAGAAATCTAGTGTACAAACTGTACTATGCTAAAAGTCCAGCTTTAGAATTGGCCAATTTAAATAACACTCTTCTACATGGTACACCCAAATACCTACAAGAAGAAAGCCACTTACAAAATGCAATAGTTTTAGAACAGACTAGGAACAATTCTGCACATAGCAAACTTCTATTACACACATACAAAAAAGATATACTAAAATTTAAAAGTACATTGGCTGAAGTACCAAACCATGTGTGTGTGCTGCTGCAGAACGTTTTACAAAAGGAACACAAAGACTATAGACGTAACATACAAAATAGAAGACAATGAAGATTCCAAATGGTTTGAATTAGCTCTCTACCTTTTTGCAGAAAACAAATACCAAATAAGCGAACCTCTAATATGTTGCAGTTAATGCACTACAAAACTGGACAACAACCAAACTCCTTCAAGTGCTATCACAAATAATTTGGAATTATTCCCACTACCAAAACCCCTGCAACAACTCAATTTGTATGAGAGCATCATAATTCAAACATTTGACCCATTTCAAGTAATACTACGCCTTCAACCAAAAACAGCAAAATTACCTCCTCTGAATTGGTGAAAGGCATTTGTGCCAAAGTAGTTTATTTGCCATTAGATCTGACAGAAAATGTGAACACTCTAGGAGTGCAACGTCCAATAGAGCATTCTTTAATTGTCTTAGTAAATGGTGTACCAACAAAAGACAAAATAATTTGGCAACAACTGGTGGATTTACATAAAGTTAGACAAGCCCAGCGATATCTGAAAGACAATAACGAATACTACAAAGAAATAAATATTGAAGAAAGCTTAAGGGAAACAACTGAAAAAATTCAAGAGTCATCAGAAACTGGTCAGTCTCAACTTCTGGATCCTGCTGCAGTATCCACTCTTTTGGAACATTACACAATTCATCCATTGCACTCTAGTGAGAGCATAAATGATGCACTAGAAACTTACCAAATCCTACAAACCAAAGGGTCACCAATGAGCATATGGTAAAAAAAGTATAGAAGCACGCGCTTTTCCACTGCTAGATCCTACTGGAAAAGGCAGAAGATACGATGATAGACCCACTCAGATTGCGGCATCAGAATACCGCTCATTACGAAGGTACTATCAAGATCCCAGATTTAGACAAAATGTGGAATACATATTCCACCTACTCTCCGATAGTGAACTAGCAACCCTATGTTACAGAGCTGCACACATATTGAAATCTGGAACACACTTTCAAAATAGGTCAGCTACACAACTAATACAAAAAGTGCAAGAAAAAGATGAGGTTTTACAATCAAGTATAACAAATCTGTTTGCAAACAGTCGTGGTACGAAAGAATACTGGTTCCGACGGCACAGAGATGTACCTTGTATGATCAGAAACCTTGGAACACCCACTTGGTTTGTTACATCCATGAGTTCCTACGCATATCAAAAAACAAAACCAACATAGATATACTAACGCCTGGAGAACTTTGCTCTCTAGATCCTGTTAATGTGTCAAGATATTTCCATCATCGTTTCATTGCTATGCTACACTTTATTTGTAATGAAACTGTTCCTCCCCTCGAATGCAACACTTCTTTTGGAGAAAAGAATACCAAGCCAGAGGAGCACCACATATTCACATGCTTTTATGGATCAAACGTGCACGTAAATTTAGTCAGGACAGTGATGCCACTGTTTTGCAGTTTATCCAAAAATATGTCACTTGTGAAATCCCTTCACAATGGACACATAGTGACTTTCATGGACAGATTTTACAATTTCAAAGACACAAATGTGGCAAATATTGTTGTCGCAAATACAAAAGCAAAGGGAAATACTACACCAAATGCTGCTTTGGTTTCCCTAGACCAGTTACAGAAACAGGTGAAGTGAACAACCTTCTGTCTTCAGTTCGACATAGTATGAAAGGTAAATCACTTAAGAACACGTATTACATAAAAAGAACAGAAGAATCAAAATATATCAATGATTACAATACAATCATTGCCCTCTTATGGAATGCAAACATAGATGTGCAGTGCATTGCAGACAATTCCACTGCAGTTGCACGATATGTTACAGCATACTTAACAAAAGCAGAAAAAACAGAGCTTCAAGACCTCTGGAATGACGCATCATCAGACAAAACACTATCTCAGAAATTGTACACCCTAGGCATAAAAATGCTCTCTCATAGAGAATGTGGCGCCTATGAAGCGGCATGTCGTTTAACCGGTACTGCTTTGAAAGCAAAATCAGAAAACAATATATCGCTAACTCTTGGTCCTGCTAAATCTAGTAAAATAGTTCTTAAATCATATGAGGACATAGAAACAATTGCCAGAAATGATGCAAACAGCCAAGACATTTTAAAAAACAATTTACTGGACACATACTATCCGAACAGGAGTACCACTTTGGAAACCATGTGTCTATAGCACATAGCTCAAAACTTTGCATACAAAAATAATATAAAACCTGATGAAAGCAAAGGTAGATATAGAGTGACAGATTGTGAAGGCAACTTAGTGAAACTTACCAAACAAAGCTTAATTAATCATATCAAATTGTCATTGAAAACTCCTCAACAGAAAGAACTATATTACATGTCCCTGCTACAACTTTTTAAACCATGGAGAAAAGAGGAAGAGAAACTAGATAACTATGACTGCTATGAAGATGCTTTCAAAGCAAATGAAAGCGCTATCACCGATGTGAACTTTACCCAGTACAAAACAATGTTGCACAATGAACAGCAACACGAAGAAGAACTTCAGGCCCAACTAGATAAGGACACTTCCGACAATAGTCAAGCTTCTGTAACAGGAAGTCAAGAACCACTAGGACAGCCACTAATCGTAAATGAGACAGAATTATCTATGACAGAAGTGGAAAACACCATGTGTCACTATGAAGAAAATGTAGAAGACCTAACTGTACTACAAGCAAAACTTAACAAAGATCAGCACACCATTTTTGAAGAAGTAACAAAAGAAATTGCACATGGTGTACAACACGAAAATAAAGAATATGCCTGCCAAAATTACAAACCTATACTGCTGTACGCCAGAGGTGGAGCTGGGTCGGGAAAAACATTCTTAAACAAAATCATCAGCAAGTTCTTTCCACAGTTGACAAACAACAAACTGTCAGCTGTTGTAACTGCCCCCACAGGTTTAGCTGCCTACAACATAGGCAGTGTCACTTTACACCGATTACTACTCCTTCCAGTAGAACACCAAAACAAATAAGACTATTACAAACTTCCTGCAGAAGCTGCAATGGAAATACGCAGAGTATTAAAACAAATGAAAATGCTACTAATAGATGAAGTGAGCATGGTCTCCAACCTAATGTTGGCTTTGATTCACCTCAGATTGCAAGAAGTACTTAAAACAAACTACGAAGAACTCTTTGCAGGGAAACACATTATCGTTTTCAGAGATCTTCTACAATTGACACCAATGAAAGGTGAACCTACTTTTTAAAACCTTAGGACACAAACTCTGCCGTAAAACTGTTGGCAGCATAGGAAATGTGAACCTTTGGTAACATTTCCAATACAGAGAATTAACAGAAAATATGCGTCAATCTGCAGATCTCGCTTACGCCAACATTTTAAAAAGTATTAGAGTTGGTGTACTATCTCAAGAAGCTCAAGCAATATTGAAAAACCGGCACATTCATGCACTTTACGACAATAACGCATGTGCTACTGATGTTATGGAACAATTGGCACACAAAAATGTCTATTGTATGGCCTTAATGCCAACTCTTGCAAGCTGTTTCAACTTCAATGAAACAATGTCCACAGACAAACTAGACGTACATGGTATGACGCTAGCCATGTGTGAGCAAGCCACAACAAGACTAAATACCTTAGAAAATTCAAACTCAATCGCCAACACAGCTGGGTTGGAAAAAATATTAAAATTATACTTAAATTGTAGAGTAATGCTTAAACGTAACCTTGACGTGGAGCAAGAGCTAGTTAATGGGACACTGGGTACAGTTGTTGGCTTTCAAACATACCCACGTGACAAAACATTCAGTTTGTCAATATTTGCTTTGACAAACTTTCAGAAGTGAAAAGGATAGGGCGCTCAACTGCTCGATTCCTTCTCTTCAAAGACATGTATGTTCGTAGAGAACAATTTTCTCTAACTCTTGCATATGCAGTCACCATTCATAAATCCCAAGGTCTTACCCTAGACAAAACATTGATAGATATAGGAAACACAGTCTTTAAAGAAGGCATGAGCTACGTAGTACTATCACGCTTACATGCACTTGACGGTCTATTTCTAATCAACTCTGTTGCAAGTAAACTGAACGTTGATATTCCTTGCATTTTAGAATACAATAGACTGTGTTCACTGTACACCCTCCATCTGAAATCATATCCCGTTCCAGAAAAAGGAAAACTTGGTAAAAGAAAACTAATTCAAACAGAAATGCAACAGAATCTGACGGCAAATCCTTCAAAGAAAACAAAAGAAGCTGAAACTTCATCAATTACCACAAGCAAAGAAGAACCTATTGGGGAAAGTAAATCAGGTACTTCTTCAAAGAAGGAACGGAAACTCCGAAAAAATCACTCAGAGACAGAACTAGCTGGTCCATTCAAATTTTCAAATGAAACTGGTGTAAGTTGCTATGCAAATGTAGCAATAAATATTCTATTTCAATTGCCACCAATTGTTAACAATATTTACTTACACAGTACAGACCAATTGTGTTTGCAAATGTTAGTCCTTCATAGAAACGCAACAAACAATCCTGACAACACATATAGGGTACACGGAATAAGACAAGAATTGGACTACTGTGCTGGAATGTACTTACTACAAGTACTGGAAAACAAAAACATACCTATAAATGAAATCTTCCACATTTCATACATGTGGAAACATACATGCACTCTCTGTAACAATGTGACACAGGAACAAATCCCAAATGAGTGATTCGTTTATGTATCCATACCTAATTATGATTCCATTCCCTTTCAGCAACTTCTACAGAATGCAAACCATGGCAGATTATGTACTATGTGCAATTCAGATAATCGCTCCACCTTACTGATACAAACACATAGTAACTACATAATACTCATGCTTCAGGAAATCCAGTCAGCTTGCAGTTGTTTCTGGTACAATGCAGATGGTACCAGAAACAACTGCAAGCTGACTGGATTCCCACACTGTCAAGTGTCACTTGGTAAGAAAACTTTTACAACAATAGGTATAATCTACCACGCAGGAGCCACATCCAATGCAGGTCACTACACTGCATATATTAAAAAGAAATGTGGATGTGTCGAAAGTAATGATAGTAGAATTACTGTAAAGCAGAGATTGCCAGCTAATCTTACAAATGCGTATTTAATTTTCTTAAAGCCAAAATTTAATAACTAATCTGTACATCAACATTAACAAAAAGTTAAAGTAAAAGACTATAAACAGTTAGAATACGCCAACAGGTATCTAACTGCCCAAGAGTGTATAACAACCACACAGATAAATGAATACCACAGATCCGTAACAAAAAATACACAGTTAGAATACGCCAACAGGTATCTAACTGTTTAAAAAATCTGCAACAAGCCAACATGCATAACATTAATCAGAAACAACAAGTAAACAAAGAAATAATTTTTTGCATAGCAAAGAAAGTTTTTTTTTAATCCGACAAGGATTTTTTTTTCCCCCAGACCCAAGGATTTGAAAAACAAACACAGAAACTGAGCAAAATGCACAGTACACTGGTTTGTAAACTAAATATGAGGGTAATAAAAAAAGCTAAAATGTCTATTGTGCAAAGTAATAAGTCTTTACAAATACAAACACTAACATGCTCTTTTCTTTTATCACAGACATTAAAAAAGGATATTTCCTTCAAGTACTAAAGTCATGTAAGAAATATATGGAATCTCAACAAAGTAAACAGTAAGTATAATTTCACACATGTCATACATATTCGAATCTATATGTCTGATTTCAGCAGTAATATGGTGCAGTGGCTGTAGGCAGGGCCTAGAGTGTTGGATGTATAAGCTATGACCTACACCCTGCGGCCAAGCAATCAAGACTATAGGTCGTACCCACAACCATCGCAGCATATCAAAACCATGGTGGCTTATAACTTCACTGCTTATAACTTTGGTCTTAGGTGCATGGTCTGCGGCCATGCACCTAAGACTCCAGGTCGTGCACACAACCACCGCACCACAGCACACCCATGCTGACTTATAACCTCAGTGCTTATAACTTCAGTCATGGGTGCATGGCCAAAGGCCATGCACCCAAGACTCTAGGTCCTGCCCACAACCACTGCAGCATATCACAGCCATTGTGGTTTAAAACTTCACTACGTATAAATTTGGTCTTGGGTGCATGGCCTTTGGCCATGGACCCAATACTCTAGGCCCTCCCCACAACCACCTGATTGATATGCGATACTACGGGTGTATCTATTGCTGTGATATGCTGTGGTGGTTGTGGCCAGGGTCTAGAGACTTGGGAGTATGGCCTACGGGCTACTGCCTACGGCCAAGCAGCCAAGACTCTAGACCCTGGCCACAACCATTGCAGCATATCACACGCATGGTGGCATATAAATCAATAGCACACCCATAGAATGATACATTTTAACTGCAGCATACACTCAATTTCCACCCATGACTACAGGCCCGGCCCACACCTACCAGATAGATATTTGATTGTATGGGTGTGATGTGTGAATTTGATGTGCTACGGTGGTTGTGGGCAGGGCCTAGAGTCTTGGGTGTGTGGCCTACGGCCTGTGGCCCGAGGCCATGCACCGAAGACTCTAGCCCCTCCCCACAACCACCAGATCGATGTTCGATACTACGGGTGTAGCTATTGCTGTGATATGCTGGGATTGTTGTGGCCAGGGCCTGGAGTCTTGGATTTATGGCCATAGATATTTGAAGCGATAAGTGTGCAGTATATAAAATCCATTTTGGCTTATAACTTCAGTGCTTATAACTTTGTTCTTGGGTGCATGGCCTTTAGCCATGCACGCAAGACTCTAGGCCCTCCCCACAACCACCTGATTGATGTTTGATACTACGCATGTATCTATAGCTGTGATATGCTGCAGTGGTGGTGGCCAGAGCCTAGAGTCTTGGATGTAAGGCCATAGACATTTGGGTGTATGGGTGTGCAGTATATAAAACCCATAGTGGCTTATAACTCCAGTGCTTATAACTTTGTTCTTGGGTGCATGGCTCCCCACAACCATCTGATCGATAAATTATACTACCGGTGTATCCATTGCTGTGATATGCTGCGGTGGTTGTGGCCAGGGCCTAGAGTCTTGGAAGTATGGTCTACAGCCTACGGCCTACGGCCATGTTCCCAAGACTCTAGGCCCTGGCCACCACCACCTCAGCATATTATACCCATGGTGGCTTATAAATCATTAGCACACCCATAGAATGAAACATTTTAACTATAGCATTTACTCAATTTACACCCAGGACTCTAGGCCCTGCCCACACCTACCAGATACATAATCGATTGTATGGGTGTGATGTATGAATGTGATATGCTGCAGTGATTCTGGGCAGGGTCTACACTCTTGGGTGTATGGCCTACAGCCTGCAGCCATGCACCCACAACTCTAAGTCCTCGCCACAAACACTGCACTGTATAAAACCCATGTTGGCTTATAACTTCAGTGATTATAACTTTGTTCTTGGGTGCATGGCCTTTAGCCCAGAACCACCACAGCATATCACACTCATTGTGGCTTGTAACTTCACTATGTATAATTTTGGTCTTGGGTGCATGGCCGAAGACCATGCACCCAAGACTCTAGGCCCTCCCCACAACCACCTGATTGATGTGTGATACCACGGGTTTATCTATAGCTGTGATATGCTGCAGTGGTTGTGCCCAGAGGCTAGTGTCTTGGGTGTAAGGCCATAGATATTTGATATTTGAATGTATGGTGTGCAGTATATAAAAACCAAGTGGCTTATAACTTATAACTTTGTTCTTGGGTGCATGGCCATGCACCCAAGACTCTATGTCCTGGCCACAACCACCACAGCATATCACACCCATTGTGGCTTGTAACTTCACTACGTATAAATTTGGTCTTGGGAGCATTGCCTTTGGCCATGCACCCAAGAGTGTAGGCCCTCCCCACAACCACCTGATTGATGTTCGATACTACGGGTGTATCTATTGCTGTGATATGCTGCGGTGGTTGTGGCCAGGGCCTAGCGTCTTGGGAGTATGGCCTACGGCCCACGGCCTACAGCCATATATATATATTCATTTATTAATATGGAACATTTGTGATGTCATCAGTGATGTCATCAATGACATGTGTGATGCCATCTTTGATGTCCTGGGTGTTAGTCTTAGCAGTGCACGGTAGTGGCGCGAGTTATGGTTGCTTAGCTTACCATAACTGGTGGATTTCAAGGGTTTTTTGGTTTTACTTGGAACCATAACGTCCCTTTAACAAAGTTTTTTCACTGAATTTCATAGGTTTTTAGTAGCACAACTTAACCATAACGTACCTTTAACAAAGTTTTTTTCACTGAATTTCATAGTTTTTAGTAGCAAAGCTTAACAATAGTAACTTTGACTTTATGTACATGTAATATGGAACATACTGAACCACTTCTACTGAATGTGATGTCCGCAAACATTTTTGATGTCCGCGGAGATGTTCGGACAACAGTACCACTACCTAAAAAGTCTGGGCGGGGGGTATGTTTAATTGTAATATTACAACATGATAACATTTAAAAAATGTACAAAGTAGTACACATACATAGTATATGTAGTAATACATAAGAAATGTAACACATATATGTACCACACTAACTATTCAATTAAATACAATATGTTCTAAAATGGAATATACCAAGAGAAGATAAATTGACTTCCAACATAATTACCTCACAGACACTCCACAACTAAGACCAAGACCAGACCTACAGAGTACTCAGAACTTATCTTACCTGAAATAGTAAGTGTACATCATTTTACTCATATCTTTATAAACTTTCTGTTTTAGATCAGAAAATAGTGAAGCTAATGGTACACACTTTACAATAATGTAATTGTTATTATTTTATATATATATTTAACATATATATTTCTTTTTGTACAGAGCATACCAAAATAGAAAGTATCTCTGAAGAAACTGTTATGGAAAACACGCTTGACAGCTTAAAAGAAAAAATGGATTTATTATTGAGCAATTTTAATAATTTGAACACTTTTGTTGAGGATCATTTTAAAACAAAAACCTCATACCATTGTCCCACATGTACTTGTCCCGCCTCACCATATCCCAGTCAATTATCCCCAAACCCTCTCCATAATCCAAAACGTTTTGATGAGACTTCCATCCCTTCTTCACCTGATACCAATCATGTTGAAACCCCTAATTCTCCTGTTTTTGTTTCTGTTTCTGCCTCACCTTCTCTGTCATAAATTATTAATATATGTGAAATTGTAACAGTTGTAACTCCGTTGAGGTTATCAATTTCCAAAAAGAATATTTAGAAAAAACACTAACCTGATCGGATGCCAACGTGTTCAGAGCAGCAACAGCAGCAGAGAAGAATCACCCCGGAATCCCTGTTCCCCCTAGTACCGAACATAAAAGAATCAGTGAGGGGAAACACGGACCCCAGGGAAACCCTCTGCGGAAGAAAACCCCAGAGATCTTGAATCAGCTTTATTATAAGGACGTCAGGACTGGTTGTCTCTCAGGATGGCCCTTCTCTAAGTGGCGAGTGGAAAGAGACCTACAGGACGAGAATAACAGGTAAGTATACGGAAAGCAGAATGAAGGGTAAATTGATGAGGAAAGTACGGAACTAACTTTGAAGATGACTGGAGTTAGATCCTTCGAATGGGTATTCCCGGGCAGTCGAAGGAGTGGTATTCCAAAGAAGAGGGTAACAACTGAAAAAGGGAGAATGGTAAGTGTGGTTCTAAACAAAGAAAAGAAAGACCAAATGTAGGAATTGGACTTACTTCCGAAAGGTGGAGCTTTTGACTAGAGCGGAATATCAAATGGAGAGCCCTGCTTGAAGGGAGGAGGGAATTCCCTGGACTGAACGAAGGAGAGGAAGTGAGCAGGCCAAGACGAGATACAATTCTATAACAAAAAGGAGTGTTAGTGAGAAAAAGATAGTTGACTAGCTGTCGATAGAATAGGGTTTGAGGTTCTGAATCGTAGCGAACTTACGGAGCATCACATTCAGCAGAAGCGACGCGTTGAAGCGGAGTTTCAGGTTCCTTAAGAGGGATCAGATGACTGATCACGTGTTCCTGACAGCAACGTGAAACAACTAGACTGCTGTCATAGGATTCTCTTGCTAAATTGGAGTTTCCTCGAATCATATCTCCACACAGGGACCAATGCCGCCTAAGCTGCCATCGGCGAAAAGGTGTAACAGAAATAAAGTTACATTTTTATATTGTGTTGTAATTAGTTCCCATTTTTCATTTTTTTTAAAACAATGTAGATGTCCGCGGACAGCACGGGTGTTCTGAAATGTTCATAAATAAACAAAAATGGAGGTGTCCTGAAGAACACTATATCTGTCCGTAATGTTCGCTAGCAAGTTAAACTGTTCTAAGAACACAATTGATGTCCTGAAAAGTTCATAATCAAACGAAAATGGAAGTGTCCTAAACAACACAATATCTGTCCGTAGTGTTCGCTAGCAAGTTTAAACTGTTCTAGAACACACGCAATGTCCAGAAATGTTTGTTTGATGTGTGACACACTTTTAATTAATTCAGGACCCGAACACTGTCCGTAGAACATCAACGCGCATGCGCAGACCAATGTCTGTGCATTTGGTGTCCTGCGGACAGGAGCTTCCTTCGCTGACATGTTCGCAAAGGGATCATGTGACCGCAACAACGCTAATCGCGTGTTCTGAATGCGGACACTGTTCGTGTCCCCGAACAAATGAAAAGTACATTTTCGAGTAATCCACAGTATTTTTCCATAAAAACTCATCATGGCACAAGTCCCACATAGTAATCCTGAATTTCTAACTATCTTTTGAAATTTTTTGAACCCTTTTTTGTGTTTGATCTGTCCGTGGACAGCACGAATGTCCGCGAACCGCGTACAAGCACTCCTATAAAAGACCACGCCCTAGAGCTTATTTTCTTTGTGTTTCTGGGTATTCTTCACAGCACAGCTATTTCTCTTGCAACTTGTTGATTACAGCATCAAGATGGCATACCTGGCTGCAGAACTGCCACCTGGTGCTGCACCTGCTTCAGCACCACCCCCACCCCCTTCATCACCACCACCTTCCCAAGGGCCTGAAGAGGGGAACAGGAGTGAGGATGCAGAGGATGAAGAAGAGGATGACGAGAATGAGGTAGAGGAAATCCCTACTACCCGCACTAGACGTGAGTCTTGGGTGTGGCGGTTATTTTCCATTTATGGTCCTAAGGCTTGTGCGAACCGTGTTATCTGCAATGAGTGCAAAATGATACTCAGTCGCGGAAAGCACGGTTCGTACAGCTTTGGGACCACGACCATGAAGCGACACCTGAGGTCATTTCACTCTGGGGCTATTCACAAGGTTGTACCTTGCGAAGAACGTAGTAGGTTGATTTCCTCTACTTCATCCTCCATTTCTGATCCTGTCACCACAAGGACCACCTCTTTGGGACAGCGTCTTCCTCAAGCTGCCTCACAGGCCATACAGAATTCTGATGACCCTTACCTTTCGAGAGTCACAGTTGTATGTATGTACTGTGACACAGTACTCTGCAGGGGGGAGCTACTTCGGAGTGCTTTTGAGACTATCATCTCAGAGCACGAGAAGACCTGCTCACTACCCAAATAAAACCCACTCTACATCTTCCTCTCTCAGCTCGACCCTTCTTATCCCTGTGGTTGGTGTCCCCCCCTTTACCCTCCTTTCCCCTCCTCTCCTAGTGAGTCGTGTCTAAAAAAACAAAAAAAAATAAAAAATTACAAAAATCAAAAAAAAATAAGGCTCTTTTCAGAGCCACCTTTCACAGTTAAAAAATAGAAGTGAAAATAAATGAAGTAGGGCCCTTTGTATTTTTGAAATGTCTGCGGACAGTTCGCGGACATCAAAAAAATTGGGTTAGTACTCTATCATAACCATTGCAATTTTCTGTGGTAGGTAGTGGTGGCTCATAAAAGAGCCTTTGGGAGGTGTTTGTATGTCAAAAATTATAAATACTTAACACCTACTTCAAAATAGATGCTGTAAATCTAAAAAGGTCGTAATGCATTTTGTATATTTGTCAAAAAAATCTGATTGCCAGCAAAAGTAAGATGATTCCATCTCTGCGAAAAATGTATGTACTACAAAACATATTTTCATTATGAGAATAGGACATGCCAAAATCTCTCAGAAAGGCACACACAGCCTTATTAACATTGCGCCTTGCTTTTTCCATTCGTGGACCAAATGAACAAGGACGAAGCCACATTTGTCTCTGTGCAATCCGTAAAACATTACTTGAGAATTAGGAACATGTCCATGACCTTCCCAAGTCCTTCCTTCATAGAAAATTGCAAAGAAATTCCAAACACATGTCCTAAACTGTTCCCTCCACAATGAATTACAATTATGTCTGGATGTTACTCTGTCTCCAAAGTAGCACAAAGAGGTAGCAAGTCCAACCACTTCATTCCACATACTCCATGCCAGTGTACTTCCACATGTGGAAATCCAAGATCTACAGCTACTCCACAGCTTTCTGCATGCACCTTCAACCAATGTATCCATGAATCTCCCAAAATCCAAACAATCTGTTTTCTGAAACACACAGCCATAGCTATCTGAGAAACTCTCTCCTGGCACAACACACCCACCAAACTTTCCTGACCAATCCCTTTCAGTGCTCATTCTCATGTGCATGACTTCTGAACCCAAAAATCCCCAGATGTAACACCAGATGTCCGCAAACTACTGCCATGTCCGCGGACATATCGTAACATGAACAGTCCTTCTACCATTTCCACTTTACTTTCTGTGCCATTCCTTCATTGGATGTAGCTAAGAAGTCACATGACCATCCACCAATCACATTCAAGACCTCTACATCTAACTGCATCATCATAGATCAGCACTGCAAATGTACTGTGAATCTCTCTGAGTACAAGTGTCATATCATTGGCAAGCACCATCTACAACAAATACTGTACAAGTCTCCAAGATTTCTACTTGCAGCTCCATGCATATCCAAATGCATGAACACAAACTACAGGTATGCATATTTTCTGTACAATACATGAACACATTTTCAAACTGACTTAATATTTTTTGTTTTATTTATTTATTTATTCAATTACTTTAATTTAAGCATGACATTGAGGCACTATTACCTGGAAGAGCTCACTTTCAGAAATAGTGGTATTCACTGGTACATTATGAATTTCACAAACATAGTAAAGATATTTTGTTTGCTAAAGTTAGTCATTAAAATACAATTTGTTCATTAAGAACATATCATATGTATTGAACTTGTGCAACGTATCTTATATAAATAAGATAGTTTTAATGGTTTTGAGGAAAGCGCTGAGGATTTCAATTACAAAAATCAATGGCTAAATTAAAAACAGTGCTATATACAAACAAAATTACTAATTTGTTTCTTTTACAATTACAGTGAAGACCATTCTCCTGAAAAGAAGCAACCGAATTTGAAGAACAAAGAAGAACTAAGAATTAACCTGTTAATTTTAGAAAAAAGTAAGTAGAATATCACAATAATATTTGTATTATTACTGAAACACACTGTAAAGTTGATTCGTGCTATTTCTGTGCTTAAAAATAGACATGGTGCAGGATATCAACACATCATTCAACAATAAGAAATCTAGTTTATAAACTGTACTATGCTAAAAGTCCTGCTTTAGCACTAGCCAATTTAAATAACATTCTCCTACATGGCACAGCAAAAGACCTACTTGAAGAAATTGACTATATCCAGAAAAAAATATTTTGGAAGTGAAAGCCACTTACAGAATGAAATGGCTTTAAACCAAATTAGCAACAATTCTACACATGGCAACCTTTTACTAAACACATACAAAAAAGAAATACTAAAATTTAAAAGTACATCAGCTGAAGTACCAAACCATGTGTGTGTATGTTGCCGCAGAACTTTTTATAAAAGTAACACAAAAACTGTAGACTTATCATACAAAATAGAAAACAATGAAGATTCTAAATGGTTTGAAATAGCTCTCTACCTTGTTGCAGAAAACAAAGACGAAATAACTGACCCCTTAATACTTTGCAGATACTGCACTACAAAACTTGACAACAACCAAACTCCATCAGCTGAAGTACCAAACCATGTGTGTGTATGTTGCCGCAGAACTTTTTATAAAAGTAACACAAAAATTGTAGACCTATCATACAAAATAGAAGACAATGAAGATTCGAAATGGTTTGATTTAGCTCTCTACCTTGTAGCAGAAAACAAATACGAAATAACTGACCACTTAATACTTTGCAGTTACTGCACTACAACACTTGAAAACAACCAAACTCCATCACGTGCTATCACAAATAATTTGGAATTATACCCACTACCAAAACCCCTACAACAACTTAATTTATATGAGAGCATCATAATTCAAACAGTGCACCCATTTCAAGCAATATTACGCCTTCAACCAAAATTACCTCCCTCTGAATTGCGAAAAGTAGTTTATTTATCATTAGATTTAAAAGAAAATGTGCATACTCTAGGAGTGCAACGTCCAATGCAGCAATCTTTAATTATCTTAGTAAATGGAGTACCTACAGAATACAAAAAAATATGGCAACAGCTGGTAGATTTACATAAAGTTAGACATGCCTTGCAATATCTTAAAGAGAATAATGAATATTACAAAGAAATTAATATTGAAGAAAACTTGAATGATACAAATGAAATAATTCAAGAAACACAAGAAGCGGTCAATTTGAGCTCCTAGATCCTGCTACAATATCAAATAATTTAGACCATTATACAATTCATCCTTTGCACTCTAATGACACCATAGAAGATGCACTGGAAACGTACCAAATGCGTCAAACAAAAGGATCACTAATCAGCATATGGGAAAAAAGTATAGAAGCACGTACTTTTCCTCTACTCTTTCCTACTGGCAAAGGAGGAAGGTACAATGATAGACCTATTCAAATATCAGCTTCAGAATACCGCTCATTACGGAAGTATTCTGAAGATCCCAGATTTAGACAAAATGTGGAATACATATTCCACCTACTCTTTGAAAGTGAACTAGCAACTTTATGTTAGTGAGTTGCACACATATTAAAATCAGGATGACACTTTCAAAATATGACAGCTACACAATTATTACAAAAATTGCAACAAAAGGATGAGGTTTTACAATCAAATATTACAAATCTATTAGCAAATATGAGTGGTACTAAAGAGAACTGGTTTTTACGTCATGGAGATGTATGTTGTATGATCAGAAACCTTGGCCCACCCACTTGGTTTGTTACATTAAGTTGAGCAGAATATGCATGGGAAGATTTACATGTTTCCGTACGCATATCAAATAAAAACAAAACAAACATAGATATACTAACACCAGGAGGACTTTGTTCTTTGGATCCTGTTAATGTTTCAATATATTTTCACCATCACTTCATTGCTATGCTTCATTTTATTTGTAATAAAACTGTTCCTCACCTTGGAGAAGTGCAACACTTCTTTTGGAGAAAAGAATACCAAGCCAGAGGAGCACCACATATCCACATGCTTTTATGGATTAAAGATGCTCCTAAATTTGGTCAAGACAGTGATGCCACTGTTTTACAGTTTATTGAAAAATATGTCACTTGTGAAATTCCATCAGGATCCACAAATAGTGATCTTCATGCACAAATTTTACAATTTCAAAGACATAAATGTGGCAAATATTGTCGTTGCAAATACAAAAACAAAGGGAAATACTACACCAAATGCCGATTTGGTTTCCCTAGACCAGTTACAAATACAGGTCAAGTGAACAACCTCATGTCTTCAGTTAGACATAGTGTTAAAGGTAAGTCACCTAAAAATACATATTACATAAAAAGAAAAGAGGAAGAAAAATATATCAATGATTACAATGCAATCATTGCCCACTTATGGAATGCAAACATAGATTTGCAGTACATTGCAGACAATTCTACTGCAGTTGCACGATATGTCACAGCATACTTGAACAAAGCAGAAAAAAACAGAACTCCAAGACCTCTGGAATGACCTGTCATCAGATAAAACAGTGTCTCAGAAATTATACAGCTTGGGCATAAAAATGCTCTCCCATAGAGAATGTGGATCATATGAAGCAGCTGATTGTTTAACTGGTACTGCATTGTATGGTAAATCTGAAAATATAGTATGGCTAAGTCTTGGTCCAGCTAAATCTAGATAAATGAGTTCTAAAATCCTACGAAGATATAGAAACAATAGCTAAACGTGATCCCAACAGCCAAGACATTTTAAAAAACAATTTATTGGACACATACTACCCAAACAGAAGTAATACTTTGGAAACCATGTGTCTATACCACATAGCCCAAAACTACACATACAAAAATAATATAAAACCTGATGAAAAAAAAGGTAAATACAGAGTGACAAACTGTGAAGGCAGCTTAGTTAAACTCACTAACCAAATTTAATTAATCATATCAAATTGTCATTGAAGACTCCTCAACATAAAGAAGTATATTACATGTCCCTGCTACAACTCTTTAAACCATGGAGAAAAGAAGAAGAAATACTAGAAAACTATGACTCATATGAAGATGCTTTCAAAGCAAATGAAAGCACTATAACTGATGTCAACTTTACACAATACAAAACAATGTTGCACAATGAACAGCAACACCAAGAAGAACTCCAGGCCCAACTAGATAGAGACACTCCTGACAGTAGTCAAACTTCTGTAACAGGAAGCCAAGAACCAATGGGAGAACCACTAATAATAAATGAGGCAGAATTAGCTGTGATAGAAGTAGAAAACACCATGTGTCAGTATGAAGATAAAGAAGACTTAACAATACTACAATCAAAACAAAACAACGAACAACGTAGCATTTTTGAAGAAGTAACAAAACAAATTGCACATGGTGTACAACATTAAAATAAAGAATGTTCCTGCCATAATTATAAACCTATACTGCTGTACGTCAGTGGTGAAGCTGGTTCTGGCAAAACATTCCTAATCAAAATCATCAGTAAGTTCCTTCAACAATTGACAAACAACAAACTGTCAGCTGTTGTCACTGCCCCCACAGATTTAGCTGCCTACAACATAGGTGGTATCACGTTACACCGATTACTACTATTGCCAGTAGAACACCAGAGCAAATTAGACTATTACAAACTTTCTGCAGAAGCTGCAATGGAACTACGCAGAGTATTGAAACAAATGAAAATGCTACTAATAGATGAAGTGAGCATAGTCTCCAACCTAATGTTGGCTTTGATTCATCTCAGATTACAAGAAGTACTCAAAACAAACTATGAGGAGCTCTTTGCAGGAAAACACATTATTGTTTTTGGAGATCTTCTTCAATTGACACCTGTAAAAGGTGAGCCTATTTTTAAAACAATCAATCTCAAACACAGCATGCTTAGAAAAGATATTCAAATTATCCTTAAATTGAAGAGTAATGCTTAAACGTAACCTTGACGTGGACCAAGGACTAGTTAATGGAGCACTGGGTACAGTTGTTGGCTTTCAAACATACCCACGTGACAACAAAATTCAGTTTGTCAATGTTCTCTTTGACAAACTTTCAGAAGTAAAAAGGATAGGACGCACAACAGCTCGATTCCTTATCTTCAAAGACATGTATGTACGCAGAGAACAATTTTCTCTAACTCTTGCATGCGCACTCACGATTCATAAATCACAAGGTCTTACCCTAGACAAAGCAATGATAGATATTGGTAAAGAAGGCATGAGCTACGTAGCACGATCATGCTTACGTACACTTGACGGTCTATTTCTTATCAACTTTGATGCAAGTAAAGTAAACGCTGATATTCCTTGCATGTTAGAATACAATAGACTTCGCTCACTATACACCCCCCATCTAAACACATATTCTGTTCCACAAAAAGTAAAACGTTATAAAAGAAAAATAAATCAAACAGAAATGCAACAGGATGACACTGCAAATCCTCCAAAGAGAGTAAAAGAAAGTAATACTTCATCAAGTACCACAAGCAAAAAAGAATCAATTAGGGAAAGTAAACCAAGTACTTCTTTAAAGAAGGAAGACAAACTCCAAAAAAAGCAGTCAGATACAGAACTACCTGGTCCATTTAAACTCTCAAATATAGTTGGTGTAAGTTTGCTATGCAAATGTAGCAATGAATATTCTATTTCAATTACCACCAATTGTTGACAACATTTACTTACACAGTACAGACCAATTGTGCATGCAAATGTTAGTACTTCACAGAAATGCAGCAAACAATCCTGATAACACATATAGTGTTTATGGAATAAGACAACAATTGGACTACTGTGCAGGAATGTTGAAATTCACTATAAACTCACACAAAGATCCACAAGAATGTCTAATGTACTTACTACAAGTACTGGAAAACAAAAACATACCTATAAATGAAATCTTCCAGATTTCATACATGTGGAAACATACATGCACTCTCTGCAACAATGTGACAGAAGAACAAATCCCCAATGAATGCTTTGTATATATATCAATACCTAATTGTGAATCCATTCCATTTCAGCAACTTGTACAAAATGCAAACCATGGTAGATTATGTTCTACCTGCAATTCAGATAATCGCTCCACGTTACTAATACAAACACATTGTAAATACGTAATACTAATGCTTCTATGTTACAATGCAGATGGTACCAAAAACAACTGCAAGCTGACTGGATTCACACATGGTCAAATATCACTTGGTAAGAAATCCTTCACAACAATAGGTATAATCTACCACGCAGGAGCAACAACCAATTCAGGGCACTACACTGCATATATAAAAAAGAAATGTGGATGGTTTCAATGTAATGATAGTACCATTACTCTAAAGCAGAGATTACCAGCAAATCTTACAAACGCTTATTTAATGTTCTTAAAACCAAAATTTGATAACTAAACTGTACTTAAACCCTAAGTAAACTTGTAGTAAAAAAATGTAAACTGTTAGAATATTCCAAAAGCTATCTAATTGCCCAAAGATTCTACAACAACTAATCAGATAAATGAATACCCACAAATTATAGCAAAAAAAGACAGTTAGAATATGCCAATTGGTATCTAACTGTCCCAAAATTTAACAATATCCAAACAGATAAATCAATACCACTAAAATATATAAAAAAATAGACAGTTAGAATACGCCTACTGGTATCTAACTGCTCCAAAATTTTATAATATCCTAACAAATAAATAATATGTTACTGCTCCAAGAAAATGCATCAAGCCTATGTATAAAACATTAGCCAGAAACAACAAGTGAACACTGAAAACAAACTGTAAAACAAACAACACTGTAGCATAACAGAAAAAGATATTTTTTTTAATCCAACATGGATTTGTTTTTTTTCAGAGACCCAATGATTTTAGCAACAAACACAGAAACTGAGCAAATTGCACAGTACTCTGGGTTGTAATCTACTAAATATGAGGGTCCAAAAAAAAACAATGTTGATTATACAATGTAATAAGTCATTACAAAATTTTAATACTAACATGCTATTTTCTTTTATCACATTTGTGATGTCATCTTTGATGTCCTCGGTGTTAGTGTTAGCAGTGCACGGTGGCGCGAGTTATGGTTGCTTATTTTACCATAGCTGCCGAATTTCAGGGAGTTTTCGGTTTTACTTTGAACCATAACGTCCCTTTAACAACGTTTTTTTACTGAATTTCATAGGTTTTTCATAGTGCAACTTAACCATAACGTCCCTTTAACAAAGTTTTTTCACTGAATTTCATAGGTTTTTAGTAGTGCAACTTACATAACGTCCCTGTAACATTTTTTTTTTAACTAAATTTTAAAGGTTTTATTAGTGCAACGTCACCATAACATCCTTTTCAATAGATGAAGATCACTAACATCTTATGTCCTCAAAGTGGGAACGCCGGGTGGTAAAAAAAAAACCAAAAAGATTTTCCGGCGTCCCGGTGTAGGAAGGAAAATCTTTTACCAAGATGGCCACCATGGAAAGGGAAGGCGGGGTGTATAAAGAACACAACAGGGCATGAGTGAGGGGTGGGGGGAACAGGGGAGACACATGGGCATGAGCGGGGGGTGAGAGGGGAAAGGAAGGAACCACGGGGCATGAGCGGTGGTGGGGGGAACGCGAGAGAGACAGGGGGCATGAGCGGGGGGTGGGGGGCAACAGGAGGCAGACACCGGGCATGAGCGGGGAGTGGGGCCAACAGGAAAGAGACACGGGGCATGAGCGGGGGGTACAGGGCACACACGGGACATGAGCGGGGGTGGGGGGGGAAAGGAGAGAGACAAGGGGCATGAGCGGGGGGTGGGAAGGAACACGAGGGAAACACGGGGCATGAGCGGGGGTGCGGGGAACACGAGGGATACACGGGGCATGAGCGGGGGGTGGGGGGCAACAGGAGGCAGACACGGGGCATGAGCGGGGAGTGGGGCCAACAGGAAAGAGACACGGGGCATGAGCGGGGGGTGGGGAGAACAGGAGACAGACACGGGGCATGAGCGGGGGGGTGGGGAGAACAGGAGACAGACACGGGGCATGAGTGGGGGATGGGGGAACAGGAGACAGATGCCCACCCCCCGCTGATGTCATCAATGACATTTGTGATGTCATCTTTGATGTCCTGGGTGTTAGTCTTAGCAGTGCACGGTTGTGGTGCGAGTTATGGTTGCTTAGCTTACCATAACTGGTGAATTTCACAGGTTTTCTGGTTTTACTTGGAACCATAACGTCCCTTTGACAACATTTTTTCACTGAATTTCATAGGTTTTTAGTAGCGCAACTTAACCATAACGTCCCTTTAACAAAGTTTTTTCACTGAATATATTATTTATATATATATATTTTAAAGCCCAGGTATGTTACCATGCTCTCTATTGGAATCTTGTTCTCTATCAGTACCCACTTTAAGTGGCAGGTGTTACGCTCACCTGGTTCCCACGGGGGCGTCGACCGGAACTGGGCCGCTGTTACTTCCACCAGCGTGACGTGTAGCGCCGAGATGACTGACGGGACTGGCCCGCTCAGCCTAGTTTGTCTGGCGCGCAAGAATATTCTTCTGCAAAGGAGAAGAGGAATTAACCACCCGTGGAATTGAGTGTCAACCCACCTTCCCCACTCCCGTTGTCTTTCCACTGATCACTTTTGATGTCCCCTCCTTAGTCTCACCTGATGGTTTGGAAGGATGAGCTCTCCATCCTGCGTCGACCGCAGGGGCGGGTTGATGACCAGTTACTTCACTGGCGTAGAGGAATTGGACTCTAAAGTCCAATTGTTCATAAGAGTTCAAATGTCTGCTCTTCACTCTGTCCGATTCCTTGCAAGTTGCCGATTAATCCACTCGAAGATTTCCAAATGGCACTCGGTAAGATTCAGGTAAGTCTATTGTGTTTTTCCCCTTAGGGGGCGGGGTACGGCGATGAAGCAGAGTTGACTGCGCCGACCCGAAATGAGGTGAGTACCTCCCGTGGTAAATGAGGTAAGTCCTTGGAGGTAGCTTGTATGGCCTTAGAGAGACCCTTTGCTCACCTTGCTGTCTTTGTCTCCTTAGGTGTCGGAGGGCGGCCGCGAGATGGAGAGAGCGTGATGGAATGCTGAAGTACCGCCAAGCAGGTGAGTTCAGCGCGGCGCCATAGGAATGCAAAGCGATACTTCAAAGACTTCTGTCTTTCAGTTCCGTGGCGAAATGGATCAGGATCCAGGTAAGGATTTAAGTTAAAACTCCTGTTCTAACCTTTATCCTTTTTGTCTTCTTGTTTCAGGAGTCCCAGGACTGAAGCGGGCGTGGCTGAAGACTGGAGCGTTACGCTGCAGCAAGCAGAATAACCCGAAGCACGTGTGGCTGTCTGGGCGTGGTTTAAATAGCCTTGGAAGAAGATCCAGGTAAGTATTCTTCCACAGCCCCACCCAAGTAACAAAATAGTCCCTTCAGTAAAATAGTCCCTCCTAAGCCTCATTTGGCTTGAGTCTTCAAGCAGCATCGTCTGCCTCAGGTGAGTATGCAGCATGGTCTGCTTCAGGTAAGTTATCAATAATGAGCCTGGCGCCCATGGCGCCAGGACTGACTTTATCTTTATGAGTCTGGCGCCATCTTTATCTTTATCTTTATGGGCATGCTCCAAGTGGCATGATGCCTGCTTCCGGGGCTGCTGGGCCTGGTCTGGTCTTCCGGGGGCAGGCATCATGACAGCAGGCTTGCTTGCCCGATCTCCTAAAGATCATTATTTTTGATTTTGTTCTGTTATTTCGAAGATCATTGGTCACTGCATAGTCACCCAGTGCCTTTAGGAGATGATGCTGACCCACAAGGGAATGATCCAGTAGGATTATGTCGTCAGCATAGGCCGGCCACCTGATAGAAACATCATCGATTTTGGGGCTGGCCAATGCAGAAGGGCCTAAATGGTTCTCTAGATCCGCCAAATACAGATTGAAGAGAACGGGGTATAGATGGAAACCCTCCCTTACCGCCACTGGGACTGAGAGCTGTCCCGCTGCATTTAATCTGATCCTCAGATGGTTGTCAAAGTGAAGGCTGACGATTATCACCAGAAGCTGCCTCAGTATACCCCAAGCTTCTAACTTTGACCACAGGCGTTCTCTGCTGACTGTATTGAATGCCTTTGAAAGGTCTATCCAGGCTCCATACAGCACTGGCCCGCCCCGAGCCCAGAATCTTTCACTAATCAGATTCAGAACTAGACCATTCAGGGAGGTGGACTGCCCTCTCCTAAACCCAGTTTGAGATTTTGATAGAATATTCCTCTTAGTTGCCCATCCCTCCAACCCTCTGAAGAGCATCCCAGCAGAAATGTTGATCTCTGCATCAAGGAGCATAATTGGGCAATAATTGTCTGGATCTGCCTGGTCACCCCCCTTGAAAATCGGAATGATTATCGATGACTTCCAAGAAACCGGAAATTGCCTGTCCCTAATGATATCAGCAAAGAGCACCCTCAACAATCTAGACCACATTCAAGATTACATTGGTCAGGCCATTTCAGTATGAGGCCCTAGATGATGAGGACCTAGTGATGAGTTCTGAGATTGTTTTCTCCAAGACTTCTAATAAGCATAGTGTGTCTCCCTCTTTCTTATATAACTCATCTAAGGTTTTTTTATATGTCCTTGTGAAGTGGTTGCAGCACTCCATCAAATAACATTGTATCACCGATTGGGAGATCTTGGACTGATTGACTAAATCCCAAAGGTTAAGGGTATGTCCCTTCCCCAACACTATCAGCATTGATTCACCATCCCTCAGGTAGTGCAAGTGCTTCTGTCCCTGTGACCAATTTCTGTTTTCTTTTTGCAGGACTTATTTCCGAGAATTGTACTCCACTACTTCCAGAGGCACTAGTCTTAAGTCCCTGAGAGCCTTGTGTAGACTATTCTTTCTGAAAATGACTTTTTCGTCAAACACGTGACGATGCTTGGTGGGGCTCGTAACAGTAGATTCCCATGGTATTTCAATAGACTCGTACAGATATGGAGTGGGTAGTGAACTTGTGGGGCTTGTGCGGTGGGTGTCAAATTAGAGTTTTTTTTAATGTATTTTTGAGTCATGTAGGGGTAGATGAACTCAGGGACATCAGTTGACCAAAATGCCTGGGGTAGCGGAAGTGACATTGCATGACACTTGACCTCTGATGACATTACAGGAAGTGATGTAATTTGACCCCACCCCAAAGTGACATCACAGGAAGCAATGGAACACAGTCTTTCACACCTTGACAAAACAGAAAGTGCCTTTATACAGCATTGTTCCTACGTACACTACAAAACATATGGTTACAATATCACTATAATGTGACATACATTTCATACAAGAATGGATCACCATGTGTATCGTTAATATCAGTGTGTATAGGCCCATATTACCAAATTACTGTGAATGCAACCATACGTCAAATGCCAAATGATAATGATGTGTTTTTATATAGCACTTACACTTAAACACTTTATATAGAACAAATATACATATAATATCACCCAACCTGTGTTGGTACTCATTTATCGACCTCAGAAGGCAGAGTTGAGGTGTTTAAGAACAGACTGAATCAGTGACTCACCCCCTGAAGTGTGCATGAAATAAACCTTTCATCAGTCTAACAATTATCCCATAGAATTACAAAAAGACAAATGTTTGTTATTCCCATTCTTTCTTATTTAGGGTCACTGCTCAAAGTGTTACACTTGTGGAAACCCCACTTTTTTAAGAGGCCTTTACAAGAAAGCCTGCCTCTCCAGAAACAAATTCAAAAAAGACATTTCGCGGTAGCAAGGGATATTTTGGGGATCGCAGCTGTGACCCCTGGTGACCCCACATGACATCCCTGGAAGTGCTTACATTATGTTGTTTCTGTCCTTATGCACACACTCATTCCCGCTCAAAGATATGCATTCCCAGGGTGTTATGTTGGGCAACCAGGACTTTCCCTCTTTCATCATTCAAAACCAGATTCAGAAGAACCCAATATGTTGGGGCCAGTTTCCCAGTAACTGCCTCCAAGAACTGGAATGCCCTTCCTCTACACCCAAGATCTGAGCAAAAAACACCTCAAGACATTGCTCTTCTCCGCCAACCTGCCGCTCGTCTAAGCTCTCTGCCTACACAAATCCCCAAACATGCCCCGAACTGACTTCCAATGTCCCATTGTTTTCACAATGCCTGGCATATATGTAACCTTGTGTCCTCGTGTAACCAGGGCCTTGATGCCTACAGGTTTAGTGCACTTAGGATATGCAAAATAAGTAAAATGAACAAGTAAAACCTGTGTGAAAAGACTGTTTGTATGGTGTCCACAACAGAGGGTGTATTTTATGTA
This sequence comes from Ambystoma mexicanum, assembly GCF_040938575.1. Lineage (NCBI taxonomy): Eukaryota > Metazoa > Chordata > Amphibia > Caudata > Ambystomatidae > Ambystoma > Ambystoma mexicanum. The sequence continues at coordinate 1,181,169,951 of NC_090925.1, forward strand.
AAAAAATCTTTGCGCCATCTGGTTTTGGGTGGTCTGACTCTGTGCTCTTTGGCCGGCTAGGGATAGGGGTTGGGCCCATGGATTTGTGTGCAAACCATCCTGCACCTCCACAGGTATGCCACAGCATGTTGCGATGTTGTGCAGGACACAACATGCCAAAATGATTTTACGTACTCCTGGTTCTGTGAATAGCCATACACCACCCTAATGGTCAAGGCAGCAGAACTGCAATGTGAGCGCTCTAAAAGCTCAACTATGCACTTAAGGGCAATGTGTGCTCATTTGTAGCGGATCTAACGTGGGTTTGTAGGATCCCTAAAGGGTCTTAAGAGAAATGCTGAGAACAAGAGGCACTGTCCCCAGCGAATGGCTAAATGGTTTATTTTGGGTACCTTGTTCCTGTGCTAGGCAGACATAATGTACTTGTTTGTGTGTTTGGTTGGATGTGTGTGATGGGTCCAATTCCAAAATGAGCCACATGTTGCCAAAGGTTCCAGATGCCAAAGCTTGCTCTATAGGTTATGGAGTAGGATGTAGCTGTCATTAGTGCATCCAGGAAAATATACCTTAACATCCACTGTTTGACAATTTTTATGGCAGATGACCAGCACATTGATTGAATGGCAATTGCTTTATTTCCTGTACATGAGATCCGTTACTTGGTAGGTTGCATTGCTACATGCATGCAATCAATGAGCCTGAGGACCTGGGTGAACAGTGCCATAGCATAAACTCCTGGGCCACTCTTTGTCTTGTCTGCAGAGTATGGGGCATGCCTATAGTATGCAGCCTTGCAATGATGGACTGCAAGACCTGATTCAGGGATCAGTGATGTGGTTCCCCAGAATGAACTAGTGGGCACAAGTGAAGGGCTGATAACATCTTCTCATGTAGAGGGTACTGCATGTGAGAACATGGTGTTTGATGCCAGGTCAGCCTCTCACTCCCTGACCATCTCTATGATGACATGTGGATGAAATCTGGATGTGCCATAGACCAAAAATGGTGGTTTCATTGTGGAGGACCCTGGGCCTTCTACTCCTACCTTGAATTTTCTGCAAGCACACGTGAGAGTCGTGCACGGTTGGCCATTCTTGGTAGGTTTCACTTTGCTTGCACAACACTTTTATACTTGTTCCTACCCAGGATAGGTGGTACGTTGCAAGGCCTTTGGGGTTTGCCTGACGTCACGATATGTTTTGTGAATTAGGTTAGTTTTGCACTTTGCTGGGAGTTTTTGGGAGACTTCCCAGTACCTCCCTGCCCACGGCCATGGCCGTTTTTGCAATTTAGAGGGGCTTCATGCATATTCCGCCGCATTCACTACCCTTGGGTTGGCCCTTCCTTTGCACTAGTGTTGAACTTATCTTGTGGGGTGCAATTCGCTTGGGCAGGGCGCAAGGTGCAACGGGGCCAGCGCGTAGTGCCTTTTATGAATCGTCTTCTGATGTTTTGTGCTGTGCGAACCACACTTTTTTTGGAGCAAAGTCATTTTGCTCAATACCAATTGTCTTGTGGACCAGACCCACTGTGTTATGCTTACTGCAAAACATGATAATGGCTAAATGTTTGGGTGGAGTTGTTTTCTTTAGCTGTGCCCAGATTCTGTTCATAGGAAAATTAGGTGACCTCCCTCAGGGTTTGTTTCTCTGCAGGGGCCTGCTTCAACTTAATGGTTACCACCGGACCACTGCTGAGCCAATGGCCCCTTGCTTTTGGGGTCTACATGTGGGCTATTTTTGTAGGTGGCACTCTTAAAGCTGATGATGGGTTCCTCATTTTACCTCCTCCATGTCCTGAACCAAGTTGTGGCACCCGTCACCCACCACCTCACCAGTCCCATCCTCCAACCTACCACAGGGGAAATGAACAAATCGACTATTCATATGTTTGCGTCCAGTATGCTTCGAAGCGTCAGAAATGCAAAAACAAACTCAGGCATAAATGTATGTGTCGTAATGTGGGTGGAAGCAACGAGAAGCATGCGCTAGTGTACCCATAAATAACACACTGTGAGTCTGCAATTTCACTGTAAAGAGTGAATTTTGAAGACTTTTTTGGGGGAAGTGTCATATTGAAATGTACTGTAATATAATGGGAAGAGGCCGTGTATGGCACACATCTGCGATGTTGGAAACGTCTTGGCACATAGTTCTGGAAGAGAACAGGACAAGAGCAGATGATTAGTGGGAGAACAGGGAGTGAAATTTGAAGTGCTGATGGAATATCGAGTACTGGTATGTGCAAGAGCAGGTGCCCTGGGATGAGGTGGGATGTATTATTTAAGGGTAGTGGTCTTGCAGGATATGCATAAAGAGGCATGGATACGCTTTGGTTAGTTTGATGGTGAGATTACTAGCAACTGTTTGGCTGCATCATGCATGGGGATTTGTGCATATAGCATAATGTTGTGAGATATTAAACAGGCGACAGGAATTAGTTACGGGTGAAGGAGGGGTAATTCAGGAGTCACTTAAGGTATTATTTGTCAGTGATTGATTTACACACCGCATCACCCTTCCAACACACAACCAAGGAAGAACCTTAGATTGGTTGCCCGACTTGAACTGCAACACCAATATCCTAACACACCTTGTGCATGGACACACCACTTCCTTATCACATTCACTATAAATAAAGACAACCCTTTGCACCAGCAAACGCCTACTGCTCCATCATAATTCACAAGAAACAACCGAAATATAACACTAGAGAAATTACTCCCAGTACTACCGCCGATCATTGATTTCACACCCACCAATTCTGACCCCACTGCCCTAGAAGACTAATACAACACCACTGTGCTCATTGCCATCAATACCATAGCACGTCTAAAACTACGCAAAGTAAAACCCTGTGCCCATCTAAACTCATGGTTTACCCCAGAATTAAAAACTGTACGCAGGAACAAAATAAATGCAGAATCTGCATGGAAAAATTCCCCTTCAGCCATTAACAACATCAATTTCATAACAGCATCCATTAACTACAATGAAGCTATTCTCCAAACAAACAAAAAACACCTATAATCATCGAATTATCAAAGCTAAATCTAGCACGGAAGAGGTCTTTAACATTCTACAAGAGCTAGAATCCACCTCTCCCATACCTGACACATGCATTAAAGACACCACCTGGTGCACCAATATCCAGAAGTCCTTACTTGATAAAATATCAATGCTACAAACCAAAATAGAGTCAAAGAAATCTAGTCTCCTACCTGACAAAGCCCAACCTCCACCACTAAGTGAACAGCCCAACACTGAACTATTCAACTTCTCACCCCTAACTATGAAAGAGGTCGAGGACATAATCTCGAAATTGAAACCATCTAGATGCCAGGGAGACATATGCCGGGCACTGATCATCAAAGATGCAGCAAAACAATTGGCACCTTTATCACACAACTAATCAAGGCTTCGTTCAAATCAAGTATAGTATAGTACCAACCAATCTGAAAGATGCATGGGTTCTTCCCCTTCTGAAAAAACCCACCTTAGACCCCAACATCCCATCTAATTACAGGCCCATCACAACAGTGCCATTCCTCAATCTTGGTCAGAGCAGCCTACCTGCAGATTCAGAACCATCTGGAAAACCACAAACTTTTGGGTCTCAGGCAATCGGGTTTCTGACCAAAACACGGCACAGAAACCACCTTGATCAACCTTAAGACACAAATGAACACCTTAAAAGACAATGAAAAACTCATCCTCTTACTACTATTAGACCTCTCGGCTGCCTTTGACTTGAACCATGAAGTTTTATGCAAAACCATGAAGTTTTATGCAACCACCTCTCATCAGCAGCACACTTTTCAGACAAAGCTAACGCTTGTATCCAATCCTTTTTAAACAATAGATCTATGAGGGTCTTCACACCCTCAGCTGCTGCCAAGAAAGCAGCAGTCACTTACGGAGTCCCTCAGCGTTTCTATGTATCACCAACATTATATAACGTGTTCACGAAACCCTTATTTGACGACTTTGATCACTTGGGTGTCTTCTACACATTACGCAGATGACACACAAATACTCATCTCTTTAACTGGAGACTATATCAAAGTCTCTAAAGTCCTCAATGACATCTATATCATCATTCAAGCCTGGATGGCTAAGCATGGACTATGCCTCAATGACGACAAGACCAAGTTACTCTTACTAGGTTCCCAATCCAGACTTAACAAACTCGACAGACACTACTCATCATTTAACAATGGTAATAACATAATGGTATCCAAGGATGTCAAAACGCTGTGTATCTACCTAGACTATTCACTTACCCTGACCAGGCAAATCAATGCAATATCCTCCTCCACTGCCTACACTTGTAACTTGTAAGTTAATTAATGCATGCAGACCATTTCTATCCATAATTAACTGCACCTCCATAGCCAGAGCGTTAGTACTCTCCAAAATTGACTACTGCAACACACTCTACCTAGGCACGAGTCAACAGAAACTTATCAAGTTGCAAGTAATTAAAAATAATGCCCTTACAGCAGCATTGAATGTCCCAAGGTCCCAACATAGCTAGGATTTGAGACAAAATACCCAGTGGCTCTCTGTCATCCAAAGGATAGAGTGCAAGACTCTATCACTCACTCATAATTGCCTTGTGAACTTGGCACCTAGCTATTTGGTCAACAACTTCACCCGAAACACCACTGCACATCCCACCAGATCTGCTCAGGCTCACTGTGTGAAAGTCCCCACGTTTAAGCTTCAGAAAGCTGGAGGTGACAGCTTCCCTGTGCAAGCCGCTAAACTGTGGAACACACTACCATCTACCTTAAGAAAAGAACCCTCCTTCCACCAATTCAGAAAAAAATCTAAAACTTGGCTTCTCTCGAAAGAGGACTAAGAATCTTCAGATACACCTAACTAATTAGTACCATAACCTTTGCTTCCTTCTCCTAACCTCAATCTGCCTGCAACAACCTGTAACTTTAAATAAGTTATTTACAACATTTGCCATATGTAACTGTAAATAACTCGTCCTGTATCATTGTATCTGCAACAAACTGTAACTGTAAATAATTAATGTGTAACTTTTTGTACTTTATGTAACTGTAATTAACTCATCTTGTATCATTGTTTCTGCAAGCAATGCGCCCAAATGCCTAAGGGCCCGGTCTGCCATATAAAAAAAATACACAAATAAATAAATACATAAATAAATAAATAAATAAATAAATACATTGATGGGCTAGTTGGACTCAGTGGGGTTTTGCTGTGTTGGCTGGTGAAAGGGAGAGGTGCTTTACTCTCAAATAATAATCAAGACAATACTTTTTGCTATCCTTGGTTCAGGTTTTATGGTATTGTTTGATATTTATGATTAGGCATCTCCTTGAGGAAACATCTGTTAGGGCCTAGTGACCTGCTTCATCCCCCTAAGGTTTCGGTCAGTGGACGTACAGACTGTTATATTGCAACATAAGAGAGGGTGTCATTACTGTGTGGGATGCAGAGGGCATGCCATGCGTCTGATATGCGTAGATTGCAGTTGTGTTTGTGATGTGTTGAGGTTGTCTTGGTACTGATCTACTCTTCTGTGTAGGGGCAGTGTTGCAGTTCGATCTCTGAGAAAATAACTTCTGCAGGATATACATTTGAGGCACACATTCTGTGAACACTGAAATAAACAATCTTTAGATATTTTCACAGAAAGTCATTGCAATGTGTTCAGATAGGGTGACCAGATTTAAAACATAAAAAACTGGGCCAGGGCCACTAACTCGTCCAAGATGAAACCTGGCTTTATTTTCATCAAAATAATGCAGCAACAGCATACAAGCATGGAATTTGTGGCACTCATGCCGGCTTAATAAAAAACAATGGTATGTACATTCAACATTTGTCATAACTGACATCATACTGTAATCTTAGTTATCAAAATCTATGCGGAAGGGAGATTGGCTAATAGTGTTGGTTTGTTGCTAATGAATAGACAGTGTTCTTCAATTATAGGTCACATGTGAAGGGATCATGTTTGAAATTATTTCACCTTGCATTTATTGGGAATTTAGCACATATTGATGCAAATGTTATGTTTTCTCTTGCCACTGGGGACACTCTTGTGTTATTATTCATGGAGTCTTATGGCTTATAGTTGTCCTGCTCCTGGCTTACAAAGGCTGATAGTACTCTTATAAAATTTTAATTAATCTGAGAGTATCATTCTTGTATCCTGGGAATTGCGATCTCATCCTTTCACTGCAATGTTCTGATCCTCCCGTAATTCACGGTAACCTTGGCTGTGGTTGTCAGCTCCTGTCTGACTTCTTCATGGACCTGAATGTCTTTGTTACGCCTCGGCAGGCACGGAGGAGGATTATTGCCCTTCGGAAGGGCATGCGTCACATTGCAAATCCATTCTACGGCCACTGGCAACTGCCCTGGAAAATAGTGGCTTCGGCTCACTCCGCGGCGCCCTGCGGCAAGTTGAACTACGATTCCCAGCCTTCCGCCTCCCGCTCTCAGCAGAGGGGCGATGATGCGTGAGCCTCGGTTTCGTCCGGTTCCGCCTTTCCCCTTCCCGATTTAAACCGCACAACCGGGAAAGACGCTGCTTCTGATTAAAGTTGCATCCCGGTGTTTAGAAGTTCCGTCTTCGATCCTACTATTCTTACCTGTGTACCAGACCTGCTTTCTCCCTCACGGACTGCCTCTGCCTGCCGCTTTTGGAAATCTACTTACCTGTGTACCAGACCTGTTTTCTCCCTCACGGACTGCCTCTGCCTGTCGCTTTTGGAAAACTACTTACCTGTGTACCAGACCTAATTTCTCCATCACGGACTGCCTTTGCCTGCCACCGAAACCATCACCTACAATTCTCCACTTCCATTGTGTCTCTTATGGTTGTCGTTCCCATCATCTCCACAATCAGACTTCCGTTGGACATTCTTCAGTAGTGCACAGGGACGCCTTGCAGATAGTGCACCCACTCGACTCTAGCGCGGCCCTCGTTCCGCCCGGGTTTAGTTCCCTAACTAACCTACCCATTTCTTATTTTGCACTACCGTTTTTGAACTTCTTGGGACAACTCAGACTCAACAGCACAGCAGTGGTAAGGGTTCTCTAATTTATGATTCCATACCTCGTAGCTAAGCGACCACTATCATTAGTATAGGTTACATTCTCCTTTCTTACTTATAGGTGGTTCCGGTTGCCTTAAACAAGGGGAGGGCATAGCTCAGGTACTACTAGAAAGAAGTATCAAGGGAAAGTATTCTTCTTACAGTTCCAATTGCTCACCTCTTGTTTTTTCCTTTACAGCTGGGTTATTGGCGGCGTGTCCTCCCCGCCCTTTTGAGCGATCAGTCCATCTGCCTGGTCCTACCCAGCAGAGGGTCATATCGTTAAAAAGGTCTTGTGCCCTCACAGAGAGGAGGCTAGGTTGGAGGCCCCGACCTAGCTCTTCAATCAATAGTGGAGTCCTGTGTCTTCCGGCCACCGATTGGTTTACTTCCCGTCCGGTGAGTAACAGTCTTTGGTTTCAGAATTTTGAGTTTTCATTAAGCCTTGAGGCCTTTCATTTAATTAGAAGCATGTTGTGACTTCCATTTATTAAAAGATGGCTGCTCATTACTGTTGCGTTTCTATATTAGTGAGCTATATTTGTGTGTAGTTCATGTTGCATACAGCCAATAAGACTGTAGAGGAGTATTAATGGTGTCAGCAAGTACTCCATGACAATGGGTTGATCATGAATGTGGCAAACATAAAAGTAATGGTAATTGTGGACTTCAAGAAGAAGAGATGTGATTTTTTTGGAATATTGATAAATGTCCTATTGCAATTGAGCAGTATTATATATATGTAAGCACTTCTATTAATTATAGAATGAATATTAAGTTGCTAGCAGGCTGTGTGATGGCAAAAATATTAAAACAGTTTAGAATCATCAAATAATGTATTGTTCAAATAGGCAGTTATTCAATTACTGCCCTTTCAAAATTATATAGAAGTTGCATTATGCCAGGCATTCTATATGGAATGGAAGCGCCATTAAATTCTGAAACACAATGGATGCACCGTTTAGAGGGTAATTCCTTGAGATATTTAGTGGTATTTTTCGAAGTCTGGTCACATTGAAATGATTAGTTTCGAGATTAGAATGTTATTACTTCAAATTGTCTGGGAGATTAAAAGTGGGGTATTTTATTTGAATTTGTGGAATGATGTGATTAAAGGGGAATCCTCCCTGAGTGGATTCACTCTAATGGCTAAGACATACAAAAGTCTTTGAGAAATGGGAGTGTGAGATATTCTATTTTTTTAGGGTGATCGATTTTATTATTAAGGAACCTTTGATTATTATGTTTACATTTAAGAGCTTAAAGAAAAAGGCTAGGTACTCGGGTAGAAGTTGATTAATAAGTAGGCTGGTGGATAAATACAAATAATCCTTTTATGTAGCTCAAAGATTTTATTTTCTCCATCTGTTCAAATACCTGATAAAATGCAATAATTTTGTACTCAGACATTTTAAATTAAGGATGTGAAATAACCAATTATCGACCTATGAAATAGTGGGGTCCTGGCATGGCATAAAATGGGAACAACGTCTATGCAGGCTCTGTATGCAGGAGATTTAAACTATTCCGCATATACTTACAAATTGTTGTTATATAGTAGGTAAATATATAAGGGGTTATGTAGGTTTTTTTGCACAATATGTATGATGTTTCTCGAAATCGATACCGGAGCTCAATTTTCTCAGGTGAATATTTAGTTATTACTTCTGCTGCATATCAGATATGGCTTGCATTTTTAAAACGAATTTAGGATAAAGTTGTAATTGGTTTGTTAATTATTGGTCTTATTGTATTGTGAATACATTAATGTTATAGGTGTTGGTAACTGTTTGGATGAAATTGTATTTATGAACGTAATTGTGTATTTTTTGTCCGTTCTATAATGCGTGCAAAGTTTGCATTTAACCAAGTATACAAAAAATAAAAATGGGTTTTAAAAACATTACTTTTGTTTTGATGGGTGTGTGTTTGTGAGTTGTATGTGTAGTTAGGATGCCAGTTTTGATCGTGCACATTGTTTTGTTGTATCCATAAGGGGAAGGCCAAGTGTCTGGGTTGTTTGTTGTGTGTGGATGTTTGTAAAGTTGGGTGTGTGTTTTCTGTTTTGCATGTGTAGTTGGCTGGTACTTTGGTTGTGCTCACTGGCTTGTATCCGTAAAGGTAAAGTCCAGTGTCTGGGATTGTTTGATGTAGGCAAATGTTAGTTATGTTGGGTGTGTGTTTGTGTGTAGTTTTACATCACCTCTAAAAAATTCTAAAAGGCTAATATCCGTGAGGAGGGAAAGTCCTGAATTCTTAAGCATTGCACAATATTTTTATCAAATTGTGGCACTTTTCTGATGTACCAGCTCCCTTAAATGCTTTTTGAGATGCAGATAATTATTCCAAAGTGGTATAGAAGCAGGTCTGTTTATGTGAACAATATAAACAATATATGTACATATTTTAAGTCAACAAAACTGGAAAGAGGTCAACATCAAAGGTTACTAACTTGTAAGGACTGCTTTATTAGTTTTGACCAACAAGGGTCTTTCGACAAAGAAGAGCAAGGTCTCTGGACAGTCCTCTACACTCGCAACACAGTGAGAAAGTTGCACTAATACATTGTTTAATTTTTAACCAGCTCAGGAGGAGCCCATGTACTGAGATAAGGCAATTATTTGTTTGATGTTTTTATTGGTTTATTAACACATTTAACACATCATTTTTTTTTTACAATAATACAACCCACTTCAAATTTCATAAACCACTTCATGATAAATACAAAACACATACTCATCAGTACCCTTCTAATCATACAATTTATATTCAATAAATATTTGATCTATTTCTTTTTTAAGTACACTATATGGTGGAATCACTATGAGTTTGTGGTTAATACAGCAGTATTTCCGCACCAGCGGCATTATCATTACTGCCGGGATGACCAACAGAATTACCAGAGTATTATGACCTGGCAGGCACACGTGCACCCCCTGGTGGAAACAGTAATACTGCCTGGTGGTATTACCACCAGCAATAGCCATTGGGCGGTAATACCGCCAAAGTCAAGCCAGTATAACCGTTCCTGCCGACACACTGGCTGGTATTACCATTACCGCAGACACACCAGACGGCAATACTGCCACAATAACATCACCGGCAGAACATGAAGCACGGCAGCAAACATTTTTTAATTTTTAAAACACAATCCACTCAAAAGGCACTCGTCCCAGAACTTTGGCTGCTGAAGCCCAGGTTTACAGATGCAGAGCTCGCTGCACTGGCAGATGCAGTAGTGGAGCATGCAGAGCAGCTCTGTGCGAGCAGGCAAAGGAAGACTTCTGCACAGAGGAAGCCGGCCATATAGGGTGACATTGTGGAAAGGGTGATGGCAGTGGGCACCGTACCCCATGACGCTAATGACTGCCACAAGCATTGAGCTGAACTGAATGCGAGGGTCTGCAGCCTCATTGCCAGACACAGCAGGGAGAGTGCTGCCACATGAGGTGGCATGGTGGAACCCCTCCTCCTCATGCCTTGGGAGGAGACAGCCAGCTCCATCCTCCACATGGAGGGCATAGATGCGATTCAGAGCACAGAGGCCAGAGCACGGTCCTACAGCAATGGTTGTAAGTCTATCTGACCCCATGTACAAGGGAATACAATGTTCAAAAGCATGCATCCCCCATCAGAGATGTGCAAAATGGGCAAGGAAATGGGTCAACACATGACAATCATAGCAAATGCTCAGTGAGTACACACATGTGGCAGGGGAGGCTTGGAAATGTAACAATGTACATGCACTGTTGGCGAATTGTGCATACCAAACTATGGACACATGAGCAGCATCCATGTGTGACATAATAGTTCATGTTGGCAAGTGACCCACAACAACAAGCCATCTTGGCAGGCCAACAGGCAATGTGTACATGCATGCACCGTGTAAACCCTCAGCAGGCACTACCACCACCTAGTAATAGCAGCACTCATTGGATCGATACCACCAATGCCATTGATACGAAATGTTCATCTCTGAAACACACACAATGTTGTATGAGTTTCTTGCAAGCCCACAGACATGTCTGCAAGATGATTGATAGCATGTCATTCTATACCCAACGTTTCCACAGTCCATGGACGGTGATAAGGCAGGACCCTCCTATGAAGGCACATCATCTGTCTCTACCACTGCACAGGAGAGACCCCTTGCCAGAAGTAGCACACAGCAGAGCAGGGAAGCAAGGCCACCACCACAACCAACACCTCCACCGCCGCCACCTATCACTGCAGTGGATAAACCAGCACATCTGGAGAATGTCACCATCCCCATGACAGCTCTCAGTGGCCCCTCGACTGGCCAGGAAGGTGGTACGGCTGTCACTGAAGCTGCTACTGCCAGGCCACAGCCAGCACCTGTCATGGTACACACTGCTGCAGTACATGGTTTGGATGGAAGTCATCAGGGTTTGAGCACGCCCTCCTCACCACCATGGCCAGTACAGCCACCATTCCATCATGGCAGAGCCTACATTGATACTGCAGTTGAGGTTGAAGGGGATGAGGAGGAGCATGACATGGGATTTGCATCCCCTTCTTTCAGCCCAGGCCCTCAAAACATACCGCCACCTCTGCCCATACCCACTATGTAGGCAGTATGGGTGTCAATACTGGAGGGGTGTATCTGTACTTCTGACAAATATATAATTTGCGGTAGATGGACAGGGCACCCCAGCCACGGTCCTCTAATGGTAGCTATGGACGAGCAACCAAGTATGAGATTCAAGGGAGGTGATTCAAGCAGGTTCTATGTACAATGAATCCCAAGCTCCCCACAATTGAATTTGCATATTCTATGTGATGTAATGACACAATTATTTTATTATAGGGTATATACAAATAAATAATCTGGTAGCTTAACTTAATATGTACAGTGTTAAGATGTACTTCTGTTACCTCTAATTTTAGTTGTAATACACCAACTGCTGACAGTTATTAAAGAGCATTTAAGTTGTTAGGCAAGGGTTCACCTCATGAAAATTAATGTATAAAGGCAGGTAATACTTAGAACATACTCAACATGCTTTCTTTAGACTAAAAATGACATACTGAGTGAGGATCCCCCATGGGCAAGGCACACTTTATGTTGTAAATTGCAGCCCAGTCCAAATATATTCAAAACAAATCTGCTTCTCTTTCTACAGAGCCCCCTACTCCAAAGTACCTGGAAAGCCACCGAAGAAAAGGATACAGTTCCAATCTGAGATTGCTGGATGAATCCTGGGGATGGAAGATGATCTTCATCATCAGAGTGAAGGGGGGAGTCGCTGGGACACCGCTGTCGAGCAGGAGGATGAACCAAGCAGTGTCAGAAAGGCAGCAATGCAGGTCTGTAGAGGTGGTCACGGTTGTTGGGTTGTTACTCCAGTGATGGATTTCCATGAAGATGAAAACTTGCTGTGCACCTCAAGAAGGCTTGGAGGAAGAAGATAAGTCCTTTGGTGGTTGCAGATCACTTTCAGTGGCAACGGGTGCAGTGGCAGTAGAGTGGAGTTTTGGTCATTTTGCAGTTGGCTGCATTTCGGTTCTTCGGTGCTGCAGCTTCAGCACAAACGACAGGGTGGCTTCTGGTGACTTGGACTCAAGCACAGGCATAACCCAGTCAGGCTCACAGGCATTCCAGCCATTTGCTCAAGACCAGACACCAAACACAGGATGTTGATTGGAGGCAACTCCCCAGCCTTTCAGAGCACTCACAGTATTCATTCTAGTTTCGGTCAGGGCTGGCTCAGGCATTGTGTCACACAACCAAAACCAGGCACCCACAACACAGAATGCAAATGTACTCCCCTTTCCATTCATGCAGATACCACCCCAAGGGTATACCCACAACAAGCAGTCCCTGAGAAAGATCCAGCCAGTCTGGCAGGAGGCAACCCCAAGCCACATATGGGCCTTCCACCCAACATTTTTTCAGGGGAATGGTACAGAGCCATGGCTTCTCAGGACTTTGAGAAACAAAGGCTAAAGGCAAAAGAAACCAAAAGGCTACAGTGGTCCTCGTGCCTTTGTGTAGGAATCCATTGATTCCTATGGCAGGGTCAGGGTATCCAAAAAATGGAGGATACTCTGAGCCACTGTCAAGTCAGCATATAGCTGTCATCAGCCTATGCCCTGCTCTTTGGGCAACACACATGTGCCCAAAACCATGCACATGGGCTACAAGGGTATACTCCTACCCATGATTGCCCTAAGGGTATCCCATGGGTACTGCTCACAAAAAGGTACATATTAACAGCTGCACTGCCAGGAGTCCAAACCGGATTCCTGTGCAGAAAACAGATCCGGAAAAATGTTATGACAAGGACTGGGTGAGGCTGAATGCCAGCAGCATCAACAAATGTAGGTCATGTGTGACTGCCTGCAGGGGTGTAGCCACAGGATGTCCTGGTAACTCAGCCATGCCACTGCCACCACGACCTTATTGGGACAGAGAGTGCAGAAGCACATAGAGGCTACCTCACAATCTGCAGAGACCCTTAACCAATGCATGCAGCTCACCCTACAGTTCATTCGGGCCCAGGGATCAGATCCCTCAACCTCTGTGACCCCCACAGAGGGCGCTCAACCCAGTACCCCATGGCATTGTTCACAATGCCACCTCACTGGCAAGGATCGAAAGAAGGCCCTCATGCCCAAGAGGGGCTGAAAGTAACTGTTGAAAGTAAATATTGGACACTGCAAGGGTGTTTTGTTGAGGGTGTTTTCAGGGAGGGATTTCTGGGGAGGGGGAATGGTGTTTTTGGGGAAGGTTGTTTCACATTGCAACACTGCTTTCACTTGAAGCAATGCTAGGGCATTCCTCGTGGTGCACAAGTGTTTAATTAATTATGTGAAAATGTACATAGGTGTGAGGCAAATGCATACAAATTGTGATATATGGTATCATAATCGGTCAACTTAATCATTTTGCTTTTAAAGAACAGTCACCTAGATCCTTTGTTATATTTCTGACAGTCATCATCATCCTTTTGAGCTGAAAGGGGGGACCCTTGGACATACTTTGGACACGCCTAGGGGGGTCAGCCCCTGGTTTGAAGACCATAGATGTACTGGGGTTGTGATGTTAAATTGTGGTTACTGAAGTCCAATGTGTGTGTAGATAGGATTGGTGGGAAAATATGCATTGGCCATTTACGGCAGTATTATGATGCATGTCCTGGTCCTATGGGTTGTAGTCTGTCATGTGCTGTGTGTGCCGACAGATCCTGCATGTACAGTGTCTTAACAGGGCGTGCAATCTACATTTGTGGTAGACTCCCACAAAGCTTGTGAATTGTATTGGCACTAGTACTCACCCAATATCCAGGTCCATTAGCCTCTGCACTTCTCCATGCATCCCGGCAGCATGCCGTTCCTCTCCATATATCCTGGTAGCGTTCTGTGGTGGTATCTCTGCTTGTTTTTGGCATTATTAACACCCCATTTTGCCAGTGTTACCGCGATATCCTAACTTATACTGTGCAGCAATACTGTTTTGGTATTTCGACGGTATTACTGTCACCAATAATACCGACACCAGTAATGCTATAAACTGTAATACAGTCTGTGGATTTTCCGACAACTTTATTACCATCAATTGTATTATCAGTGATGGTATTGTCGCTGTTTGTGATTCGGCGGTACGATAAAAGTGGCAGTAATTCCAATTACTGCCACATTTACCATATAAAGCCAAACTCATAAAGACCCCCATGGAATCCCACAATAGCAAAATATGCCATGGAGGGCAATTTCCTTTTGGATTCATCAAGTTTACTTTTGAATACTTCCCAAAAAGTACATATTTCTATAATACATGTTGTTAATGTACCTCTCGGGCATTATATCTATCCATGTTCACCCTTTTCTCTGGGGAATTCATTATTTAATTTCCCCCAAGTGACACCTATTTTCCAATAAGATTTCACACAAAAATATAGGATTGTGCCTTGTTTCAATGCCCCATTTATTCCACAAAGCAGACATAATCATTCTAGACAGGGCATACAATCTCCTATCTAAAGATATTCACATAGACATTTTAAAAAAAGGCACGTGATATCAACATAATATTGGGTATCAAGAACTGAAACGTGAGCATTAGCTTATGGTATTGCTTGCCATACCTTTCCCCTCAAAATGTGAACAAAATGTTGAAATAGTCAAATGCACCCATAACCACATTGCCTGTGTCTTAAAGTCAGCATATGTTAGATGGACTTCGTTCACACTTCAATGTCCTTCCACCTACAATGACATTCGGAACCAGGCCAGCTGTTAGCTGTAACTTAATAGAGAGGCCTACTTTGCTACCTGTGCAATCGCCCTAAGAAAGATGTATACTATGGAAACCAGTGTTCCGCAATGCAATAGATAGCCCTATGTAGCCTGTTTGTGTTCATGTCATGAGGCGAGGGCAATGGAAGTTATGGGCCAGATGGAAGCGCCATTAGTTGATCCATTACCGCGCTCTATGCAGCATTCTAGTGGTTCCGTTAATTGCACTTTATCACGAGGGTGGCACCGCCCCCTCGGTGCGTTGCAACTGTTCTAGTTCCCCGCTACACTGGTAACTGCTGTTCCATTGCCTTCAGTGTATTCCCACGTTCTGTTGACTTTCCTCCCAGCATTTTTCCATTGTTTCTGACCTGTGTTTAATCTTCATCGTCTGCCGTACTTACAGCTTTTTGCCTTTACTTTCTCTCCTTGTTTTACCCGCTTCTGGGTTTCCGTTCCGATTCTGCTCCAACCTTCCACTATTGGCTTATTGTTTTCAGCTCTCTGCCGACTACTATCCCTTTCCCTCTTCCGGCGCTGTTCGTGGCCCCTCATTTACATCTGTGCCTTGGATAACTTGCGGTCTTCAAGTATTCCTAACTGAATACAGATGCACCCTAATTCCAATTCCTACTAAACAAATTCGGTGAGTACCTTTGGGTATTTGGGGCTTTCTTCTTACCTGGTTACACGTTAGGACTTTCCTTTTTTATTGTTTGCACCTCTTATGCCTATTCACTGTATAGGCTGTCCTCCTCCTTATCTTACAAGAGAGTCCGTATTCAGTTCTCCTTCTATTCCTTTGATGCCGCTTATCCTTACTCCTTGGAACTTTTGCATTAGTACTCTCCTGCTTATTCATTGGATTGATTCCTGCGCCTTTCCAGCAACAAAATACAAGAGAGACTTCCACTGTTCTCTGCCTGCTTAAAAGAACCACAGGGGTTTTTTGTGCCACTGGCTTTTTCCCCTCCACGGGCTGTGCAGGGAAATTAAATTGCCATTTTAGTTGGTGTCTGTCTACCAGCGCAACCATTGTGGCGAGTTTCCGGAACAGACCCGATCTCTTCTCGAAAAAGGGAACTCCGGACCAGACTGAAGAACTCTCTGGATCTGATTTATCCTGCGAATCGGACGCCAAAGCCCAGGTGAGCTCCACAGTTGACAGATTGAAACACCCCAAGATGGCTACGGCTGAACAGGTCCAGGAGTTGATTCATGCAGTACAGAGCCTCTCCCTGGAGATGCAGGGATTTAAGGCGGAAAATGCGGTTCTCCGGCAGATGGTAGCCGGCAGATGGGCCCACCAGAATGACCTACCACCTTTGTCTTTAGCAGTAGGAAAATTTGATGGGACGCCCAAAAGGGTAAAGGAGTTCTTGGACGAATGCATGGTTTACTTTACTTTCAGACCAGCTACATATGCTTCAGATCGAACCCAAGTGGGTTTTCTCATATCTAATATGATTGGAAATGCCCTAGCATGGGCCATTCCATTGGTTACATCCAACAATCCAGTTCTACAAGACTACAACGCTTTCACTGCCATGCTACGCCAGTCTTTTGAACGTCAGGAGGTTGGATTCTTGGCCGGAGAAGCATTATTTGACATCAAAGAAGGTTCTATGGATCTAATGTCATACATCTTGGCTTTTAAGAGATTGGCAACAGAAGCAGGTTGGCCAGAACCTGTTCAATATACTGCTTTCCGAAGAGACCTGCACGACGACCTAAAGGATTAATTGGCAAGGGTGCCTAGACCTTCTTCCCTTGCCGAATTATTCACACTGGTTCTTCAGATAGATTACAGAATCATGGAACGCAGAACGGAGAAAAGAAAGAGCCGGACTCAAACGTCACCTATCACTGGACCCACATCATCGGCACCTCAAACAGCACATCGTGCCGGGTACGAACCCATGCAGATGGGCACAACTAGGGGTCCTCTTTCCACCTCGGGAAGAGACCGACGAAAGGAAAAGCATCAGACTCTCACCTCCTGAGGGATTGCCCAGAAGTTCCCCCCCGATGTCGGGGAAACGAAGGACCCCAGTCTTAGAAGGAGCCGCTTACCGCGGTTCAGTGGAAGGCTCACCTTTTGCACAAACGTCAGGAGAAAACTCTCATCTTATGGTACTACAAGTAACCCTACATTGGAAAAACCAACCTAAGAGGAAAGCATTGGCCCTGATCGACAGCAGAGCAGCTGGAAATTTTCTCGACGTCAATTGGGCCAAACAAGAAGGCATCACTCTGGTAGACAAGGTGGAGGAGCAAAAGATGGAAGGAGTGGACGGCCGTTCTTTAAGTTCCGGACCTATTGTTCAGGCAGCAATCAACATCCAAGTCTGTATCTCTCATCACCATGAAACCCTCAACTTTGATGTGAACAGAGCGGCACATTTCCCGGTAATACTGGGAATCCCTTGGCTTCGCCGACACAATCCGACAATCAACTGGTCCAGTAACACTTTAAAGTTTGACTCTGAGTTCTGTGTCTGGTAATGTTGCTCCACTAGCCGGACAGAGAAGGCCTCGGTTTCTTGCCCTTCATTGGGGTTGGATCCTCTTCAGGTACACAACATTCATTCCGTTTTTCAGGACTTTGCAGATGTGTTTGAAGATAGGTTGCCCAAGGACCTACCCCAACACCATCCCGAAGACTGTGTCATTAACCTCCTTCCGGGGGCATCAGTCCCTTTTGGGCGTATGTTTTCTTTGACCATACCGGAAAAGCAAGCATTAAGAACATACCTTGATCAGAACCTCCAAAATGGCTTGATATGGCCTTCTATGTCCCCAGCTGGGGCCTCCTTATTTTTAATTGCAAAAAAGGATACCAGTGAATTGTATCCTTGTATCGACTATAGAGGGCTAAACAACATCACAGTTAGGGATCGCTACCCCATGCCTTTAATAAAGGACATTCTGGAAGCGGTGGAAAGATTGTGCATATTCAGCAAGCTGGATCTTAGGGGTGCTTATTGCCTCTTAAGGGTCAAAAGAGGGGATGAGTGGAAAACCGCCTTCCGCACGCCTTTTGGGTTATTTGAATACAGGGTGATGCCATTCGGCCTAGTCAACGCCCCAGCAGCCTTTCAGAGGTTTATGGACCATCTCTTTGCCGATTTACTGTTTGTCTCTGTGATAGTCTATTTGGATGACATACTGTTTTTTTCTCATCACCCTCATCAACATCAGGATCATCTCAATGGGGTCATGGAGCGACTGAGACACAATCGGCTCTTTGCCAAACCTGAAAAATGTCTTATAGCCGTACTTTCTGTACCATATTTAGGTTTTATCCTATCAGAGCATGGAATTGAGCTGGATCCTAGGAAGGTTTCAGCTATACTTGAATGGCACGCTCCAGCTTCAATAAAAGAAGTACAAGCCTTCTTAGGACTGTCACATTTCTATAGACGGTTTATTGCCAACTTCTCAGAGCAGGTACTCCCTATCACAGCTCTTTTAAAGAAGGACATTCCCTTTGTTTGGAACCACATGGCAGAACAGGCATTCCAGGGACTGAAAAGAGCCTTTTGTTTGGCACCCATTCTTAAGCAGCCTGACCAAAGAAGATCTTTCATTGTTGAAACCGATGTTTCCACAGGTGCATTGGGGGCAGTCCTCAAGCAAGATCTTTATGGAGTAGAACACCCTATTGCCTACCTCTCTCGCACTTTAACCCCTACTGAGAACAACTACTCAGTAATTGAAAAGGAGCTGCTGGCCATAAAACAGGCCTGTTCTGAATGGAGACATCTCCTCCAAGTGGCAAGACATCCTTTTGAGATACAAACTGATCATAGCAATCTCAAGGTGTTACAGCAGATGGAGTGCAAGAACACCAGGCAAGCCCGATGGGCGTATTTTTTGCCCAATATATTTTTTTATAACCTACCTCCCTGGTAGTAAGAACATTCTAGTTGACTGCTTGTCACACAGCCCTTCCTCCTTCACCAATCCACCCTCTAAGGGGGAAGTTGTGTTCCCTGAAGTCAGATTCGTCCAAACCATTTCAAAGTTTCTGCAAGATGTCAAGAAGGCTTCCCCGGAGGCATTATTACCACTTCCGAAACTAGTTCGAGACAAGTTGACCAAGAAAGAAGGGATGTGGTTCTATTAAGGGAAACTCTTAGTTCCGAGCACCAGACTACAAGCATGGGTCCTCCATTGGGGTCATGAATCTCGAATCGCAGGTCACAAAGGATTTTCCGCCACCTCTGGCCTGGTCAAACGTATGTTTTAGTGGCCTACCATGCTCTCTAACATCAAGCTATACGTATGACCTTGCCCCGTCTATGCCAGAAGGGGCTTTCTTCAAAACCTGCCGGGTTACTACATCAGCCCAGACTACCTTCAACCCTGTGGTCGCATGTTTCTACCGACTTTGTGGTGGACCTTCCCATATCACAAGGTTACACTGCTATTATGGTAATAATCGACAGCTTCAGTAAGATGAGCCATTTTACACCTCTGAAGGGGGTGCCATGTGCTCCTGAAATGGCACAGGTTTTTCTAAGGGACATCATCCGACTCCATGGCATTCCTGAAACTATTATTTCTGACCGAGGTTCTCAGTTCTCTTCGAAGTTTTGGAAGACGTTGTGTGATCTATTGGGTATTCAACGGGCGCTCACCTCTGGATACCATCCCCAATCAAATGGACAGATGGAGCGCCTCAACGCAACCGTGGAGCAGTACCTTTGTTGCTTCATCAATGAACAACAAGACAACTGGGTCTCCCTCCTTCCGATGGCCGAGTTTTCTTAGAATAATACCATTCACTCTGCCACTAGGATGTCTCCCTTCTTCTCCGTTTTTGGTCAGCATTGTCATGACCCATAGAACTTGCCCCTTCTGGACTTCCTGGTCCTTATTGCGCCGGGGCTTGTATTCTTTGTTACTCCCAACATGGCCGCAACAAGCGACTTGCCTCGCACCAGCTCCCACGTCGCACACGGCACGTTCTATAAATTGGCCACGTCCCGCGGCCCCGCGCGCCTCAACGCTATCATTAGGTAGTGACTTGACGTGTGTGTGCTGTTCGGCGAATCCACTATTCCTAGATCCTCGTTCCTCCTTCCTTCCTTCACCCCTTCCCTCTAATCTGCTCCTGGAATCCCCATTCTTAGTGACCGCTGCCTATTTTCCTGGACATCCTGGAACGGTGACCTTCCCGGAACTCTGAATGCGCTCTGCAGCCGGACGAGACTCGAGCGAGCCTATACAAGACCCGGTCCGTCCACATGAGGAATCCTCCCGCGAAACAGAGCAAGAAGCGTTCCCAGGCGAGACAGGGGGGAGATTTACGACAGTTTGAGACGCCCAACGACCGACACTAATACTGCTATGGAGAAAGCAGTCCAGGACCTTATGCGTGGCATGCAAGAGCTCACAACTGAAGTACAGAATGTAAAGGCTGAGAATGCTGCATTAAGGCAGCTTGTTTTGTCTCGCGGCCCCGCTAACAAGGACAGTGTGTTATTGGGTGGAGTGGTAGACAAATATGATGGATCAGCAAAATCCTTACGTGGATTCCTGGATTCCTGCTTGGTGCATTTTACTTTTAAGCCCTATTATTTTTCAACTTGTAGGGCAAAGGTGGGCTTCATAATCTCGCACCTCACAGGGAACGCGTTGACCTGGGCCACTCCCTTAGTCAACTCAGGGGATGCCCTCCTGGATGATTATGATGGATTCATTCAGGAACTCAAGACTATGTTCGACCGCCCAGAACAGGTTTTTACTGCTCAGGAACGCTTACTTGATTTCCGACAGGGTACTCAGGATATGCTAAAGTACGTTACTAGATTCAAACAACTGGCCAATGAAGCGGATTGGTCCTCAGAAGCAAGTTTCACTCTATTTCGCAGGGGTCTAAACGAGGACATTAAGGATGAATTTGCCCGGGTGGCTCGTCCAAGTTCATTCCAGGCTCTTATGGATCTAGCCATGCAAATAGACTTCCGAATCCAGGAAAGAAAGGCTGAAAGAAGAAAGACCAAGACACCCTTTCAAAAGAATTCCCTTGAGACCTCTGTTAAAACCGATTCTGCCCCAACCCCTGACATAGATCCGGAACCCATGCAAATCGGAGCCTTCTGTGGGCCTAATTCCCCCCAAGAAAGGATGAGAAAGATCCACACAGGCCTGTGCATGTATTGTGCCTCGGATAAACACCTTGTTAGAGAATGCCCTCTAGCCCCTTCCACGGCATTCGGGAAACGCCAGCACCCGATCCTAGATGGAGCGAGGTGTCGGGAGAGAGATGTTTACTCCACATCAATTCCATCCTTTAACTCTCCTGGACAAAACAGTTTGGTGATACTACAGGCCTACCTCTCGCCCTCAAAAGACAAGACCTATCCCATTCTGGCCTTGGTGAACTGCGGAGCTATGGGAATTTTCATTGATCAAGACTGGGTTGTTAGTCATCATATTCTGTACGAGACACGAACACCATGCAGCCGGTGGAAGCAATTGACGGAAGACCCCTCTCTTCAGGACCCATAAGCCTGCAGACTAAAAAGATCCAACTTTCCATAAACCATCATCAAGAGCGGATTACTTTTGACATCATTAAGTCAGCCCATTACCCCATGGTTTTGGGTATGCCCTGGTTACAAAAGCACAATCCGTATATCAATTGGACAGCAGGATCATTATTCCTGGGCTCAGAGTTCTGTATGTCCCACTGTCTATCCCCGGACCCCTCCTCGATAACTCCTAAAGAACCACCAAGAGACCAAGAAACTCCACTCATGGTTTCCAATATCATACAAGTTCCAGAGGCCTATCAGGGATATGCTGATGTATTTTCTACTGCCATAGTCGAAGCCTTACCCCCTCACAGGCCCGAAGACTGTGCCATAGATAAAGATCCCTCAGCTGTAATTGCCTTCGGCCGAATGTTCATTCTTTCCGAACCTGAGAAAAAGGCCCTTCGGGAATACCTAGACACCAATCTTGAAACGGCACCATAAGACCCTCGAAATCTCCAGCGGGTGCTTCATTGTTCTTCGTTCCCAAGAAGGATACCAAGGAACTCAGACCTTGCCTCGACTATCGAGGCTTAAACCAATGCACCCTCAAAGATCGGGACCCACTGCCCCTGATCTCGGATATCCTGGAAGAAGTCAGAGGAGGCGTAATATTCACGAAGTTGGATCTCCAGGGTGCCTACCATTTAATCCGTGTCCGGGAAGGGGACGAATGGAAAACAGCCTTTAGAACACCCTTTGGTCACTATGAATACCTAGTCATGCCTTTTGGACTAGCCAATGCTCCTGCAGTCTTTCAGCGTTTTATGGACAGGGTGTTCTCTGATATGTTGTTCCTCTTCTTCATTGTCTATCTGGATGACATATTGATTTTTTCCAAGGATCCTCTAAAACATGAAGAACATGTAAAGGCAGTACTACAACGACTTTGTGAACACAAACTGTTAGCCAAACCCGAAAAATGCTTGTTCCACGTTACTTCTGTTCACTACCTAGGATTCATCCTTAGCCCAGAAGGAATTGGTATGGACCCTTCAAAGGTAAAGGCCATACTGGCTTGGCCCGCTCCCACATCTGTGAAACAAGTGCAATCCTTCCTGAGGCTCGCCAACTTCTACCGGAAGTTTATTTCTACCTTTTCCGAGATCGTTCAGCCGATCGTTGCTCTATTGAAGAAAGACACCCCCTTTATCTGGTCTACACCGCAAGATAAAGCATTCCAACGATTGAAGACAGAGTTCATGCAAGCCCCCATCCTGACCCAGCCCGACATAAATCGCCCATTCCTAGTGGAAACGGATGCCTCTAACTATGCCATAGGGGCGGTCTTGAAACAGGAACTTGAGGATGGCCTGGAACACCCCATTGCTTACCTTTCACGAACCCTAACCCCCAGCGAGACACACTAATCCGTCCTGGAGAAGGAACTCTTGGCCATCCGTCAAGCCTTCACTGAATGGCGACACCTACTTCTGGGTGCTAGATATCCAGTTCAGGTCCGCACAGATCATTGGAATCTCCAAATCCTACAGTCGATGGAGTGCAGGAACAGTCGTCAGGCCCGTTGGGCCTACTTCTTTGCCCAGTACCAGTTTCAAATCACTCATGTTCCCAGATCACAAAACATGATTGCTGACACCTTATCTCGACGTCCTGACTACGCAGCCACTGAGGACAAGGCCTATCCTAAAATGTTTCCCCAAACTATCTTTGTAGCTCAAGCAATCAACCTCCTGGAAGAAATCTGAGTGCAAACCCAGTCCTCTGACCTCTGGAAGGATATTTCAAGGAAAAATCCATGGAATCTAAGAGTCAAGGAAGAATATCTATTCAAGGACAATGCACTGGTCATTCCTACGCAGAAATTATAACGCAGGCTAATAAACCTCTGCCATGATACCCTTCACTCCGGTCATCGTGGTATAACTAACACCCTCCGTTTTATACAAAAACAGTTTTGGTGGCCTCGAATGAAGACCGACGTACAACAGTACGTCAAGGCTTGTACTGTCTGCAGTCAAAACAAACATGATAACAAGAGACCGGCGGGTCTTCTACTGCAACCGGCGGGTCTTCTACTGCAACCGTCGCCGCCAACAAGACCATGGGAGTTTATTGCTACAGACTTCATTGTGGAATTACCACCTTCCCGAGGGTACACGACCATCATGGTAACCATAGACTTGTTCACCCATATGGCTCATTTTACACCTTTGTATAAACTACCATCCTCCTCAGAACTTGCTGGAATCTTCCTGGAACATATTTTCCGTCTTCATGGACTTCCTTCCAAGATCATATCGGACCGAGGACCTCAATACGTCTCACAATTCTGGAAACATCTGTGTCGTATTCTAGGGATCCAACGCGCTCTCTCCCATCTTATCACCCACAAACCAACAGAGCCACGGAACGTGTAAATCAAACTCTGGAGCAATATCTTCGTTGTTTTGCCACCAAGGTTCAAGATGACTGGTCTCTCCTCATACTCCTGGCCGAGTTTGCCTACAACAATTCCGATCACTCAGAACTCAAGGTCAGCCCTTTCTATTGCAGTCAAGGTTTTCACCCGTCCGTTTTACCTTCTGTTCTTCCACATCCCACTCCAGTACCTACTCTCGACTCATGGATACAGACTCTCATCAACATACACAAGGAAGCCAAGGAACAATTGAAAGAGGCTCAAACACGCACTAAGCTCTATGCGGATTCCAAAAGAAGATCAGCACCCTCTTATTCTGTTGGTGATCAAGTCTGGTTGTCCTCGAAACTATTACCGCAACATCTACGGCCAAACAAATTGGCCCATCAGTACTATGGACCATTTTCAATAAAGGAAGTCATCAATCCTGTCTCATTCCGACTCAAGCTACCCGATTCCTGGAAGAAAATACACCCATTCTTTCACACTTCCCTATTGAAACCTTACATCCAATCCTCCTGAAAATCCTGCAGACCCAGTCCTGTTGTTGTGGACGATCAGCTGGAATATGAAGTGTCCAGAATATGCGATTCCAGGTATAAACGGGGTCGACTTCAATACCTGGTTGAATGGAAAGGATACCATCCTAGCAAGAGAACCTGGGAACCAGTTTCTAACTTAAATACCCCTCGACTGCTTAGAAGATTCCATCTCATACACCCGGGCAAACCTGGTGGAACAGGTCTTCAGAGGAGGCATGCTGTCATGACCCATAGAACTTGCCCCTTCTGGACTTCCTGGTCCTTATCGCGCCGGGGCTTGTATTCTTTGTTACTCCCAACATGGCCGCAACAAGCGACTTGCCTCACACCAGCATCCACGTCGCACACGGCACGTTCTATAAATTGGCCACGCCCCCGCGGCCCCGCGCGTCTCAATGC
Organism: Ambystoma mexicanum; assembly: GCF_040938575.1. Taxonomy (NCBI): domain Eukaryota; kingdom Metazoa; phylum Chordata; class Amphibia; order Caudata; family Ambystomatidae; genus Ambystoma; species Ambystoma mexicanum. The sequence goes on from NC_090925.1 coordinate 1,181,195,160, forward strand.
TATCATTAGGTAGTGACTTGACGTGTGTGTGCTGTTCGGCGAATCCACTATTCCTAGATCCTGGTTCCTTCTTCCTTCCTTCACCCCTTCCCTCTAATCTGCTCCTGGAATCCCCATTCTTAGCGACCGCTACCTATTTTCCTGGACATCCTGGAACGGCGACCTTCCCGGAACTCTGAATGCACTCTGCAGCCAGACGAGACTCGAGCGAGCCTATACAAGACCTGGTCCGTCCACAAGAGGAATCCTCCCGCGGAACAGAGCAAGAAGCGATCCCAGGTGAGACGGGGGGAGATTTACGACAATCATCCCCGTTCTTTCCCAGTGGAGAGGATCCACACCTCATGTCTACCAACATTCGACGCCCTCTTGGAGAACATTACTAGAACACAAAAAACTGCTTTCACTAATCTACAGGAGTGTCGAGCCAGATACAAACACCAAGCTGATTCACATTGCATTCGGAATCCCGACTGGCAAGTTGGAGATAAGGTCTGGCTCTCAACTAAATACCTACCCCGATGGACTCATCCTTCAAAGCTGTCTCCCAAATATTTGGGTCCCTATTTCATCACTACCCGTATCAATCCGGTGGCTTTTCAACTGAAGCTTCCTCCTCAACTTAGCCAAATACACTCAGTCTTTCATTCTTCTTTGTTGAAATAATTTACCCCAGATCCACACCGCAGGAAGAGGAGGTTCAGACTAAAGAGTAAGGAACCTGACTCAGAATTTTATGAAGTGGAAAAGATCCTTGACTCTCGATACTACAGAGGTAGACTCCTGTACCTGGTCAGGTGGAAGGGATACTCCCAGGCTGAAGACTATTGGGAACCAGTGGCGAATCTTTCAGATCGCAGATGTGTAAGACGATTTCATGCCCTTCATCCGGGGTCGGTACCCCAAGAAGGGGGCATACTGTCATGAGGAGAGGGCAATGGAAGTTATGGTCCAGATGGAAGCGCCATTAGTTGATCCATTACGGCGCTCTATGCATCATTCTAGTGGTTCCGTAAGTTGCAGTTTATAACGAGGGTGGCCACGCCCCCTCTGTGCATTGCAGCTGTTCTAGTTCCCCGCTACATTGGTAACTGCTGTTCCAGTGCCTTCAGTGTATTCCCACGTTCTATTGACACTCCTCCCAGCATTTTTCCTTTGTTTCCATCCCGTGTCTAATCTTCATTGTCTGCCGTACTTACAGCTTTTTGGATTTACTTTCTCTCCTTGTTTTCCCCACTTCTGGGTTTTCGTTCCGGTTCTGCTCCAACCTTCCACTATTGGCTTATTGTTTTCAGCTCTCTGCCGACTACTATCCCTTTCCCTCTTCCGGTGCCATTCGCGGCCCCTCATTTGCATCTGTGCCTTTGATCACCTGCGATCTTCAAGTATTCCTAACTGAATACAGATGCACCCTAATTCCAATTCCTACTAAACAAATTCAGTGAGTACCTCTGGGGTTTTGGGGCTTTCTTGTTACCTGGTTATACATTAGGACTTTCCTTTTTTTATTGTTTGCACCTTTTATGCCTATTCACTGTATAGGCTGTCCTCCTTCTTATCTTACAAGACAGTCCATATTCAGTTCTCCTTCTATTCCTTTGATGCCGCTTATCCTTACTCTTTGGAACTTCTGCATTAGTACTCCTCTCCTGCTTATTCATTGGATTGATTCCTGTGCCCTTCCAGCAAGAAAATACAAGAGAGACTTCCACTCTTCTCTGCCTGCTTAAAAGAACCACAGGTTTTTTTTTTGTGCCTTATGCTTTTTCCCCTCCACGGGCTGCGCAGGGAAATTGCCATTTTAGTTGCTGTCTGTCTACCAGCGCATTTGGTAACAGAAGGGATAGCCCTATTAATGTGCAAGGAAGTAGAGCTAAAGCACAATAGAAAACAAAATGGGGGGCTCCGACCACATATCTAATGTTGTATACTTTCTATTAGAGTCAAGTATTTCCTGTGTTGTATCATTTGCAAATAAATGCTTCAAAGGTAAGCTAAGTATCCAGTACTAGGGTTATTTTACTCTGGAAATAAATTCCATATACACATCTTGGGACACCAATTTCGTGCTCAATACAAACTGCTTTTATTTAGCAGGTCCAGTTCTCTGACTGGATTGTCACTTATTGTAGTCATCTTTCAACAAATGAACAGAACGTTTTTTCGCATAGTACTCAACCACATCACAGCGTATAAATCAAAGGTGTGTTAGTACTTTTTGTGAAGTATTACATCATGTTCACAGTTTTGTAAAGAAAACAACCCAAAAGACAAGATCACAGTATTCACATATTTTGGTAGAGTAACCTACACAGTTTCTACAATTCTTGTGTTGATCCAAAGTGACAGTCTATCCATCAACCTTGTCTTTTGGAAAAAATGAAATAGAGTAAAAAGTGTGGACTAATCTAGAGTGCCTGTATTCGCTGTAGAGTTAAATCTAGTTTGAATAGCCAATTCTAAAATGGGTTAAAGAATTCCCACGGAGTACCAAACCGGTCTTAGAACTGGCTATTCAAACTAGATTTAACTCTACAGGCACTCGAGCGGTAGCTGGCATTGTAGTCTTCAAATGGATACTCCAAAGTTCGTTGTTGGCGACCTCCCAGTTGAGCGACTTCTTAGTCCTTCCACAACCCTAGCCAACAGAATCCCCTTTCTCAAATTTGGGCAAAAAGCAAGCCCTCGATGACTCTTTTCCTTCTCCGAATACACAGCCGAACCGTTCTATAAGTCTATCAGATGCACAGCAAAACCGTGCCGTAAGTCTATCAGATGCACAGCAAAACCGTGCCGTAAGTCTATCTTCGTGGTCGTAGATTGTATCTTACTTTTCCCGGTACTGATTGATCCGGAAACAATATGTCGTCACTTCCTGCTGGAAGCAACGTATCGGAAGCAAGTGAAGGTGCTGAATTTGAAATAGCAGTTTCCGGATTTAAAATGTGTGGAGAGTGTGGAGACAAAATGGCAGCTTCCCCAAGCCTCACGGGCTCAGAGAGATTCTCCAACACACTCTCTGTGCTACTTACTGCTTTGGGATCGTTGGTTGCAGTGTCAGCAAAGGGTTCTGTTTCTTCTGTAACGTGTGGCACAGGGTGAGGAAGTTTCTTGACGTGGGATGCGTGGATCCAGTTCTTTCTCCCAGCGACCCGCACCGCTGTCTGGGTGACCAACAGGACTTGGAATGGCCCACGCCAGCGAGGCGCAAAGCAAGTGGAGCGCTGAAAAGATTTGACGAGCACCCAACTTCCAGGCCGTATGCTGTGGCCCGGGCCCTTGTATTGCACAGGTAAAACTTCTCGTACCTGGTGATAAATCAAATACAGGTTTTTAGTCAACTGGCTACAATAATCTGAAAGTAATACATTTTCAACATTTCTTAATGAGTTACATTTAGGAAGGTTCCAAATATTGGCAGGTCTCCCCATTACCACCTCAAATGGAGAGAACCCAGTCTTAGTTTCAGGGGTTGTGAGCATGGATAACAATACGATCAGTAAGGCGTCCGGCCATTTTAGTTTGGTGCCGGCACACATCTTAGCGAGCTTTTTCTTGATGATACCGTTGTGTCTTTCTACTAGTCCGGCACTCTGAGCATGTCTGGCCGAATGGACCCGTTTGTCAATTCGTAATGCTGTACATATCTGCAGAATTACAGCAGCGACAAAATGTGGATATTGTCCGACCAGATAACTCTTGGCAAACCGAACCGCTGGAAGTATTCTTTTAACATGCTTTTTGCAGTAGTCATAGCTGTAGCATCTTTAACAGGGAAAGCCTCAACCCATTTACTAAAAGCACAGATAACTACCAGTACATATTTCTTATTATCGCATCATTCCATTTCAATAAAATCAAAGTGGATCACTTCAAAGGGGACAGAGGGTGGCCCAAAACTACCTCTTGGAGTTACTGTCCCCTTTCCCACATTGTGTTGCAGGCAAATCATGCACTCCCGGACGTAGCGCTGGGCAATTTTCGAAATGTTGTCATTCACCCAAACTTTCTCAAACATTTTTGTCCTCTTCTGGGCACATACATGCGTAGGACCATGGGCCATGATGACCATCATCATGACATACCGTCAGGCAGTAGCCATTTCCTTTCTACTATGTCCACCCAACACCCATCCTCATCAAGTTTCCCCAAGCCTTCAGCCCACCTTTTGGATACTTCTAACGTGGCATCAGCTTGGATATCCCATACAGACCCAACACCCTCATCTATTGCATAAGCATCTACAGATTCCCTTGAAACATACATCTCCGTAAGGAGATCGGTAGCAGTTTGCCTAGCTATCTGATCAGCGAAAGCATTCCCTTTCCCTATATCATCTGTAATCTTTCGATGTGCTGCACATTTCATAACTGCCAACTGAGTAGGGAGCGCAAGCGCTGAGAGTAGTTCTACTATTAGGGAGCCATGTTGAATTTTGGTGCCATGCGAAATTAGGAACCCTCTCTCTGACCAAAGTCTCCCAAAGTTGTGGACCACCCCAAAGGCATACTGACTATCAGTGTATATATTTGCTGCAAGCCCTTTGGAAAGTTCACAAGCTCGGGTCAATGCTATAATCTCTGCGGCCTGCACAGAATATGCGTGATTCCCTTAGTTTCCACAACCGTGCTCAATGTAGTGATCGCATAAGCAGCTGTGGATGTACCATCCAGAAGTTTGAAGCAGGAGCCGTCACAAAACAGCTCTCCTTGTGGATTATCCAAGGGAGTATCTTTCAAATCAATTCTACCCTTTGTCTCTTGTTTGGTCGTATACAAACAATCATGTGGCACTTCATCGTCGCAAGTAGTATCTTGCGGGAAAGGTAGGAGTTCAGCCGGATTAAGAACACAACACCCTTAATTTGAATGTGAGGAGCAAACAAGATCAATTCATATCTTGTCAACCGTGCAGAAGTGAGGTGTTGGTTTGAGTTCGGTTCAGTAGAACATCTACAGAGTGAGGCACCATCAGGGTTAGATCATGGCCTAGGACCATTCCCTCACTCTGCCTTACAGACGCGGCGGCAGCAGCGACAGCTCGCAAACATCTTGGCAAAGCGGATGCTACAGGATCAAGGGTAGAAGAAAAGTAACCACACGGCCTATTCTTCCCTCCATGTTCCTGCGTTAATACAGCCAAAGCACATCCATCACATTCATGCACAAACAACACAAAGGCCTTTTCATAGTTTGGTGTGCCCAAAACTGGTGCAGAGCATAATGCAGTCTTAAGCAAGTCAAACGACTGCTGGTGTACCGCATTCCATGGCAATGGCGAAGAAATGCCCTTCTTTGTCAAAGCCAACATCGGTTTGATCTCTAGTGAAAAAAAATTTGGGATCCACAACCTACAGTAGGAAGCCATATCTATCAAGGCCCTAGAATTCTGGAGGCAAAAGTCTAGTCAAGAATTGCGAGACAGAAAATTGCTGTGGTGAAATCGTCAAGCGTACTCCATCAGAAGAACAATAAATCACTGCATTTAATTCTTTTAACAAATTCAACCCCAGCAAGTTCTCTCTGCAACCCGAAGTCAACAGAAATGGACAATGGTCCATAAAGGGACCCAAAGAAATAGGTACCGGCAAAGAAACCGGACAAACAACTGGTGTACCAGAAAACCCTACAGAAACATTGGTTTGCCCTGACAGTGGAATGTTTGGAACCCGTGAATGATCAATGGAACACTTCTGTGCTCCAGTGTCTATCAAAAACTGATGTTTCCTATTTCCCACCACCATTCCAACGTAGGGACCTTTCTGATTGACGGGAATAGGTGTAGGTTCTAAACCCTGCTTCGGGCAATCCTAACGAAACAGAATATCATCAAAAGGAAGCTCTTCAGATAAATATGCAGCGGAAGGATGATCAAATATGTTCCTGGTATCCACACTCGGAGTCTGATTGTCCTGCGAGAAAGGTTGCTGAGGGTCCTGTGTAAACTGACCTCTACCAGGGCCCCCTACACCTGGGCGACCTCTGGATCACCTACCCATATTACCAAATGTATTATTTGACCTTTGTTGAAGGACGGGGCATTGTGCTCGCCAATGACCCTCTCGACGACAATAAGCGCACTGGTTAATGTTCACAGGACCCAAGAGCACATTCCCCTGCGGGACATACTGACCTCTAACCTGAGAACTACCCCCCCTGGGGCCTTTAACAATTTGCTGCAATAGCACTTTAGTTTTCAAATCGCCTTTTCGTTTTTCAATCCTATCTTTTTCATTATTGACACGGTTCTCATAGTATTGAGCCATGTGCAGTACTTCTGATTGTGATTTCGCCTGCCAAGCGCTCTCAGAAGACATAATCTGTGACTGGATATCAGGCAGCAATCCACGTACAAATTTGTCCATAAATAATCTTTTCCCAGACTCTGTGCCTAGGTCTTGTCCACTGAAATCCGAGAATACTTGTTTGAACTGATTAAAGAACTCGGTAGCACCCTCAGAGTTTCCTTGGACACAGGCCGTAAGTTTGTCCCATATAATTCTTTTTTCTGGTATTATAGTTTTTAATTTTGCAATAATTCTATCAGGCAAAGTTAATATCACCTGCGGCGGTCTTTCACCAGCTGGCCTTTCTCCATCGAGTCTAGTTATATTCACCCATGCATCTCCCAACCCTGGTACGTCGTCAATAGTTCTAACTTGTTTCCATAAATCTATGGGCAGGAGTACAGGAAACAACAAATCAATGTCAAGGACTGCAAAATGGACTCTGTCTCTTTATGGAACCCTGTCGGATTTTTCCTAATGTCGGGAATGGATTGTCTAATAGTGTTCACTTCCTGTTGTGAAAACGGGACGTGAACAAACTGCGATACATAATGTGCGGGAATGTCCACAGCAGGTGTACCTGCTGCAACATTAGCAGGAATCTCAACCTTTGGGACAAATGTCGGAGGTACCTCTCTCATAGGCAACTGAGATATAGGCAACTCCGAACGCTTACTAAGCAAAAGAGCTAAGTCGAGCGCTAAAGCAGACGAAGAAGTGTCAAGTGAAAAAGCTCTCTTGTAAATACTCAATAACTCTGTGGGACAACTAATCTTTCTTTTTACACAATCATCCTGCAGGTACTCTACCATTACCTGTATCACTTTCCTCTGCATTTCTAGCGTATATTGACTGTATGTGTCATATACCTCAACTGGAGTTATCGATATGTCTGAAATCCATCTAATCGCGTCTTTCTTACAAATTCGCGTTTCCTCTGATATCGATTTACGACACGGAAGGAACCGTTTCTGTACATACATATTTTCCTCCTTGCATTCTCATCCTGTAACTTTTCTAACTCCTTTCTATACCCAAACAACCTCTCGACATGCTCATTTACCTTCTCCACAGTGTCTCTAGAAAGCACTAGAGTATTTAGATCCCTTAACCATTGCGGAAGATCCGCATTATTTAATCTACCCCACATTAGGCATAACTGAATCCCTAAACCTTCAATAAAAACAATTTTCTCAGGAAAATGATCCATATTACAAAGTGTGGCAAAAACGCTAGCTTGATCATCCTTCTCCATCCAATGCTTAGCCCATGCAATTAACTCACGTTTCTTCTCCGGTGGTACAGTATTGCGAGGGACAACCTTTGACCCTGCACCTCGATCGATTACAAGCGGCTCAGGTCACTTGGAAGAGAGGGAGCAGGCAAATTTGATGGAGGTACTGTAACTGGTGCGATAAAAAGAGGTGGGGGAGCTGGAGCAAGGGGAACATTAGGAGGAGCAAGAACAACAGGACCAACAACAGGTGGAGCAGGAATAACAGGAGGAAGAGGCAAAACAGCAGGAAGAGGAACATACGGAGGTGGCGCAGAAGCACCAGGCCTTTGTTCATTTAATAATTTGTCAATAAACTCATCAGAAATATGAAGAAATTTAGAAGGATAGATTTTCTGAATACTGAGTGAAAAAGCCCTATCCATATTTCTAGTTGATTCAGAATATTTATCTTGGTCATACATAGTGCATTTTCGGCCTTCGTCTTGTAACGGCGCGCATGCTTCTCTCTACTTTTAAGTTGTTGCAACGCTTCTTTTTTCCAATTCTGCAAAATATCAAATGCTGCAGGTCTAGCCTTTTTCTTTAATAGAGTCGACTCTAAATACTCAATACGAGGGATTTCAAAACTACCATTGATTGGCCACTGAAGTTCAGAGGCATGTCTGGTTTGTCTGTGCCAAATGTCATTAAATACTATACTTCCAATGCCATGCTTACAGTACATAGTACATGCCGGCGATCCCTCCTGTGGTGCGGGACGGCTAAATTCCAAAGATTGTCTATCACTGCGGAATAATGCCCTAAAGCAGGTAGACAATTTCCCAGGTATATCTCAAATTCTTGGTGTTACCTAGTCAATAATTGTGTCTGCAGATACAATGCGCCAAAATTCAAATTGTCAGGATTAAATTAAGAATCTGGTCAGACTCACCTGACCGAACCTATAGAAGGTCCGATCGGATTTCTAAGAATCTTACCTAACTAATCTTACCTTGTGTATGGTGATTTCGGCAAATCTGCCGACCTCGATAAGTGGACCCTCATCAAGATGCCGCCTCGGACCACCCGCTTATCGTCCAAGGATCGGGTCATGCAGCGCTGCTGAGGTGTTGCGTATCGTTCAGTGGGGCCCCTTATGTCACACCGTCCGATCCCGGTCAGATAGTGTGCGTCAACCTTCAACAATCCGGCATCAATCTTGAGGGTCCCTATTCGGGCACCAACTGTTAAAACAGAATCAAAATATCGAGGCTGAGTACCCCAAAAGGAAATACACCGAACACGGGTTACAAAGGAACACTCAAAGTACTTTATTTTATACTGAATCCAGTTACAAAAACAGAGCAAAATCAGATAGCTATCGGCCCTCAGTACAACACAACGAAATGCAGCGTGGTTCAGTGCGTTCAGTGAGAGAGGTTGTATATTAGAATGCATTCGCTTTTTATACACTTGGTGGGCATTATGTCCAGCCCTACTTCTGGTTAATATTCCATTTAATACATCACCGATCTATGGTTCGTGCCAAGTCTCGAACAACCACATATAACTGGTTTGCCTTTAATACATGTATCAACAAGCCTATGCAATAACTGTGTATTCTACATTTTCCATGCAGGCCTTCTCAAACATTAATACAATGTAGTTCAACAGATGTTCCACGTTCAGTATTTGAATACATTGTTTCAACATATGCTCGTGGATTAGTTTCATTGCACGAGTAATCCTTTTACACACAGGTCAACGAAGGACAAGGTCTCAGTTCACGACCTCAACAAGTGGCCTGTAGGCAAGTTACATATTAACTATGTACAGAGGTCAAGACGGCCATGTTGTATTCTGGAATGACATTATCCACCATTTTAACTCACAGGGTGACTTTTACAAAGCGAATCCTAAAATGGCAGATTGACGTAAAATGGCGGCTTACATTGTTTTAAGGTCAGGACCTTGCGACACAGATTCCTTTGCAAGCGACTTTCAAGCAGCTTGGCGTAGGCCAATATTAATATATTTATTGCAAATAGGAGGCACAATATTATTCCACTTTTGACAGGTGGGCTGCCTGTGGGGAGGATATTGGTTTGGCGAGGACTATGCTCTGGGTTTTGAAGGCCAGGTTGTGGAGCTAGCAATGCAGGACCTAGATTGTCTCCAGCTGCCGATAGCATTAACGCTCATAGAATCCTAAATCAACAAGGGAAAGGCATTGATAGTGGCATGGAGGGTAGTCATGTGAGAGGGATCCATAGAGGGAGTTTGGTATTCTTTTTCAAATTTCCTAAAAGTTCTGTTGACCAACCGGAGTCTAAGGAATCTTAAATTAACATGTCTACCCACTGGTTCAGAATGGTTTACAGATGTTGTTCCCTAATCAGAGAGGACATCATAAACTTCAGGAGAACATGCCCTATTGAGGGAATCATTGTTGGCTCCATTCGGATCGAACTGAGAGAACATAGAATGGCCATGAGAATATTGGGAATTGGAAAGATACATTGTCAATTGACAAGCGTTACAATCAAAATCACTACATCCCCCTATCACAGCAATGCTCCACTCACAGGTTCCAAGCTTCAGTATCCACTTCTTTCTGTAGCCAATGCAGCCCCAATGTGGAAAAGATTTGAGGGAGCCACTAATAGGGCCGGGATGGTTGAGCATATGACCACCTAAGTAGATCCTAACTGGCTAATAGGTCACTGATTTCAGACTGTGCTCTGGGGTTGTAACTATGGTAGACATCGCCACATGGCCTGGAGGTTTGGTGGCCATTTCGAGAAACTGCTATTGTATTGAAGAGATGTTATGTTTTTGATGTATATGTGTAATTTGATGACCTTACGGATGAATAAAGTTATGATGATGATCATATTTCTCACAAAAAATCAATGTACATGAAGATATCATTGCATAGCAAATGAAACAAGACAGTAATATTTGTATATATAATAATGGGTCACAGACTCAGTGATGACAAGCTAAACCTTCCTTATTCACTACTATTAAACATAGTTATTACCAAAGAACAGTAATATTTGTTGTCTAATTTAATGCTCATAATCAACAAAAGACTGCTGATGCCAATTATAGAAGTTAAACTGAATATTATTGTTCACAAAAACAAAAATGAAATGTACCAGTTGTAAATTGATCACTAGTGCGATCAATCTAAAACAAATGAGTGAAAAGTAAATATGTAAGATCAAAAAAGGAAATAAAATGTAGGAATAAAAAAAGCGACCACATTCATGCCACCCAAAAAAGTCACCAACAGTGATGTACCTGTGATTTTATGCTGTCTATCAAAATCAAAAAAGGGCAATGTGTAGCCAATCTTCGAAAGCTATAGAACACATTAAGGGCCTGATTCATGGAAGCCTTTTATAGTGGTGCAATCCCATAGGAAAAAGTTCAACGAATCAGGCCTAAAAACTGTCTGATTTTCACCAGTACATAGGTGTGCAGGGGACGAGTGTATTTGAGTCTTTGGATACTGTTTCACTTTTCAACCTATCGTGTCAAGGTTGTTTTACCTCCCCTGCACCCACATTACATTGAAATTGTACTTTAATCATGTACTCATGTAATCATTTACTTCATCTGTTAGTGTGCACTAGAACACTTCTGCAATTAGTTTTGTATCCAGGGCTTCTATCACTTTGACTGCATTGCCACATTTGGAGTTTCAGTACTAAAACTGAATAAAATCCACCTCGTTTTTTGTGGAAGAAATGTCCTTCACACAAAACCATTTCTGCATGGACTAATAAAATATGTGGTAATATCACATTTCCCCAATATAGTCCAATGAGACTTCAAAATGCGGAATAAGTAAGCATCCAAATGGCTAGGAATCATGTAGGCCCTTCAGGTTACAGCGTGTGTGTGCAAGTGGAAACAGTCATTCTGGCAGGTGGTATTATCAGAGGCAATGACCAGACCCTTCAGCTTATTGCGATTTCATTATCTTGCGAAATGCCACAAAAACAGACACCCATGAAACGGCCATTTAAAAAAAAAAAGGAAACAAAGGTCCATGTCCTCAAAACTTTTCGGGGTGGAAGTATTGAAATTTGCTTGCACATCTCATCAATTGTGCCATCAAATCGATAAACAGGAGCAGCCCAATACACAAAGGAAATCTGAATGGGCACATTGCATATGCGCCCATTCAGATGGACATGTTTACCTCTTTTGCACATTTGCGCAAATCTGGGGGCATTTCCGCACATGTAAAAGCACATCCTGTTATTGAATTCTGGATGCGCTTTTAAAGGTGCAGAAATTTAGAAAACATTCCAAGGAGATGCAGACGGCAGCACATTGCATGAAAGGGTATTTCCTGACCCCGTTATGCAATTCTATTTTTAGTGTGACAGTAGTGGTGTGAATAGTTGCTGTCTCACTTTCATTTCTATTCCTCAAACTTAATAGAATTGTTTTTTAATCGAGTAAGGGCCTGTCACAGTGAAATGATCTGAGAACCTGCAGAACATTAGTGTTGTGGAGGGTGCTCCTGACACAGATGCATAGAAGGCGGCAGGACAGCGCATCATTTGCGCTACAGCTCTGCCCCCTTTAGATGCGCAGGTCACCTTTGAGAATAAGGTGACGTGCTCATTTCCAAAAATGATGCATCTAAAAACAGCAAATCCTCTTCCCTGTTTGTAGATGCTCCATATTTTGAGAGTCTGGCCCAAAACCACTAAAAATAGCACAAATAAAAAATATTCACAATATGAAGTGGAACAGAGAGATAGGGGGAGCATTGGGTCAGATGGGAAGTGATGGGTAAGAAGGCAGAGGGAGAGTAGTGGGCAAGAGGTGGAGTGGTGGGCCAGAAAGCAGAGAGCTAGCGGAGGTCCAGAAATAAAAGTACCGGCGGGCTACAGGGGAAGCGGTGGCCCAGAAAGCAGAGAGGTATCAGTTGGCCGGAAAGAGGCAGCGAGCTGCAGATTGGGAGAAAGGATGGGGAAAGAGTGTCTTGGAATGTAAGAAATGATGCAAGATGCAGGAGTGAGAAAGAATGAAGGAGTTTAGACTGCAGGAGGAACTGGGAGCCTAAGGTGTGATCTGAGAGCATGGTTTGGAGCGTGGAAGGTTCTGCAGAGGGTGAGTTGTGACTTGGCATTGTGATAGAACAAGTGGGCATGCACATGATTACCAGAGTGAGTGGTTTGGGAGTGTAAGTTATTATGGCATTTGGTAATTTTGAGAGGTTTTGGTGAGTTGGGTTTGTGGGTGCTTGGAGAACATGGAAGGGGGATATTTTCACAATTATAACTGATAAAGATCAATAAAGTTAATAATATTAAACATGCACGCTAATTAACCAAACAAGTAGAGTAAAACAACCACTGTCCTCTCAAGCCTTGGACTTTTGGGACTCTTCTCATTAAATTGATCCAAAAGGTGCAAATAAGGATAATCTGGGTCTCTTGTAGCCTCACAAACTGCATATTCCTTGCAACCTGACAATTTTACACCCTGCAGTCAATACAAAATGTGCCACAAATGAGCTGCAATAAATAATATCACAAGACTTCCTTAGAATATTAGTATGCAGAAAGAAAGATGATAAAAGCAGATAATACGTTTCTCTCCAGTGAGTGTACCAACTCACACTTGTATAATCATCTTATCGGTGTTGCTGTTCACTATACACAGGAGGACAGGAGAATGCGTGCAATTCTTAAAACATGGCCCAAACAGAGCCAGCATAAATATGCTGACATTTGAGATAAAGGTATTTGCCCATCCCTGATCGGGAGGATTGGAAGCTTGGGGGCTGGGAGAGATCTCCTGCGCTGCTCTCTTCCTATTTGAACCTCGGTGACGCTGCTGCTGCTGCCCACACGAATCTGCAGGCTCTCCTTACATATGCTGCTGAATGGTAATCAGAGAAGGCCCACAGATGGAGCAACCACCTCCCATTATCTTCCTTTCACATTGCAGACCAACCCTCTCAGAAAGTATGCATAACAGCAGCTGTTTGGAGTTTTATAGAAAAGGGCAGAGCCAGGCAGCAAAAAGGCAAACTGGTACAACAAACTTCCAAAGAGAAGGAATGGCTTGATCAAAAGAGCCGCATGTATTTCCAATAATTGCTTAGCACTATATCAAGGACAAGTGGGCCATTAACCCCACCAGGCAAATCCCAGGCAAGCCTGTTGCATCAAGCCCTTTAGAGAATAACCCTTGCTGTTTTAGGACTGCCTAACTGCGATTAATAAAATCCATCGTCCTTTCTTTTGTCTTTAACTATGAACAGAGGCATAAGGAAAGTTTAGATGTCATGTTTGGTTCAGTTTAAAAAAAAAATTAAATCCAAGTTTTGGTACTTTTTTCAATAAACAACTGAGTCTAATATGTCGAGATGGTAAAACGTATTAGCTTTTCAAAGTTCATATTGAGGCTGCCATCTTATGCATTATTCTAAAGTACTTCTGATGGGAACAGGGTGTACCACAAAAGCACAGTGTTTTAAGATTTTCCCATAACATGTCTCACAAATGGAAATGTGACATATTGCTAGAAAGCTTAATGTTTTAAAAAAAATATATCACATATACTAAACAACCCTATCGTATTTCCACGATTTCAGCAAATGTGCAATTCATAACGCTAAACAAAATGTAATAAAAAAATAAAGTACTACATTATCCCGAGAACACTGATGCATAATCCTCCTACCCAATCTCTGCTGTGCAATTTCAAAACTACTCGCATCAATAGCAGTGATAATGATCACATCTAGTAATCCTTTACAATACTTCGATTTAATTTGGTTTAATGGCATATGCCAACCTTTAAACATGTGTTAATTGTTATGTGGGATTGGTAGCGAGCTCTGCTGCCATTTCCACGGTTTGCAGGTGCTCTGGCGGATCTGAAAAGGAAGGAGCGCTCAGGGTGTGGTGGGCTTCAGGGAGGTGGGGGGGGGCAAAGGTTAATGGGTTTGTTCAAGTGGGAAAACACTACAGGGTTTGATGTGTTGCTGGTAGCTTCTGTTTGGAATAACCAGTCACTGTGTGCTGGTTTTGTTTGTGTGTATTAGGTAGATCTCTTGGGTCAATTTTAAGGCTGTGTTCATGTTTGGGGTAAATTGATTCATCGGTTGGGGCGATGCAATCTGCTCATCTTCATGCAGAGGCCCCCCAGTCTGATTGGTTGCAAACCAACACGAGTCATCTATCCAAATCTAATCACCCCAACCAATGAATCCACTGACCCTAAACATGAACACAGACTTAAAATAGACATAGGAGGGTCAAAACACCTGTCAGGTAAACTTTGTAAATTAAACTCACCACTTAAACAACCTTCAAGCCTCCATCAAGTTTCTTCAAGAACGGATAACACTATCTGGCTAATCTAACCACTGACCCAGCACATGTGCGACCAGTCTTCTAACGAATCTCTGTAGTTGGTAAATGTTAGATGGATTTTGGTGTATGAGTGTGTGTGAGATGGCTTGTATGTAAGAGCTTTAGTTCTACTCTGGTTTGTTGGGTTTGGTTGGGTGTTCGGTGCAGTTTGCAGTGGTTTTATGTTTATGCTGTGGTAGAGGTATGTGGGTCTTTGGTTTGTTGTTGGAGGATGAGTAAGCAGGATATTGGAACACTTTCAGTAAGGTTAGTGGTGAGCGTCATTTGTCCCTGCCTCTGCATTGGATACGTTGGTCTGGCAGAGATCATAATTGTATAGGGTTATTTTCTTTGTTCCAATTGATTGCTTTGTTCCAATTGGATATCCATGTTTTGGATCATAGGGTTTTAGTTATTTTGGGGGTGTTGTGTTGATCCTTCCTCTTCAAGGTTGTTTTCCTTTTCGCTCAGTGAGTTAAATAGCCATGCCTTTATCAGTTTCACACATTTTTAGGTGATATTCTGTTTGTATATCCTTCCGGAGTGAATTCCAAAGTTATGCCTACAAGCTAATTATAACAAAAATACTAACAACAGCAGACCACGCATTACCAGCTGTTCAAGCCCTGATGAAAGTGGTCCCCATACCACTGAAACCAGTCCGCTCATCTCTATACTGTATCTGTGTAATGGAACTGGACTAAAACACCCACGCCAGACTACAGTTTTGATCTCTCCCCAGAATTATGGAAGAATCAGGATTTAGGAACTCTGTTTGCATTTGAAGTCCAAGAGAAGTAAAACAACACTTCACACATGAGGATAGAAAAGAATCTTCATTAGAACTTTGGTCCACACATTTTATTTATATCCACCAACACACACCATGTTCACGTGGTATGAACATTACAATACCAACCAGGGAACTGTGGATTTTAAAAGGAAATCTGCCCTCCATAGAAACCTAATTAAGTCACACATTGTTTTCACTTGGAGGACAGTCTTGTATGACGAAAAGGCAATAGCACATTACCAAATAATGGTTTTTCGGCAAATCACTTGAAAACAAAATCATCTGAATTACATTCACCTTGCACATCTGCCATATTGGTTTCCATGCCCATGTATTCTGCATCTATGCCTACCTACAATGTCCTCCAACCTGTGTAGTGAGTCCCTCTCTTGGTACTCTGGAACCTGCCTTCCTTCTATGCTATTTACAGTACACTACTTGTGCATTCTACACCCTAGCTTTAGTTCCTGCTTGTGTCGAACAGCCTAACTAGTTATTTATGGCAGATGCCTGTGCACTAATGGTTTCATTGTTTTATGGATTCTGCCTCAGCTCGTATCATTTATCACTCCAAGCTCATGGCGCAGTTGGTTCCTTGTATACCATCTTCCACCTTTAGAAAGACAGGTAGGAGGAGGGGCAGAAGTTTGTGCTGACACATTTATCTGCACCATAACAACACAATGAATACAACATGGTCTGGGTAAATGTATGTTTTCTTAACTAAGAACAGGTAGAGAATGGGTGTGGCCTCCCGCTTAGGCTGTCACGTTCACCATGTTCTAATACTGTGCTTGCACCTGCCTCTCTCTCTGCATCAGTTCTTATATGTGACCTTGTGCCAGCTGGATTGAGAAGCATGCATAACGGCCACACTGTACAGACTGTCTAGATTGCTGCACTGAGTCTTTCCTTCTTTTTTGGAGAAGATGGTTGTCAGGGTGAGCTAGATGTAGATTGGGGTATTCACTGCTGCTAGTGGTAGACCGGCATTAAAAAAAAAAGTCCAGCTGCTTTCCAGTGCAGAAAGTACCCACTCCAATTCTGCCCAATTTGCTGGGTGGAGGTAGGCTAATGGTCAGTGAATGGGCAACATGTCAGAGCAACATATCTGGAGTCCAAGTAGGCCTTTGGTGCAAAAATGCACAACAGACGAAGCGCCGTCAGTGCCCCCATCATTCAAGGTTGCCTCACGAGCATATTAATTGATTTTGAATTGTTTAAAAAAATCATACTTTTTAATTCATTGTAATAGAAGTTTAATGTTGGACCACCATTTTAACACTCACTGAAACTTTGACAGGTCTAGAGTTGTTTGTTTTTCTGAAGATTCCAATAATCGGTTTTGCCGCCTGTGTAACCTACACTCGGTAAATATAAACAGACAATGCCTGTGTGTTGTGGTTCAACAATGCTTGGGAAATATCATAGAGAAGTTGCACATTCACGTTGGATGTAAGCGCTGCAAACAATGTCCAATTCGCTTGTGCAGCTTAACATGACTACTCTCCAAGAAATACTAGATTTGAGCACCCTTTGCTCCCAACAATATTTATGTGTGTAGTATTTTTAATGTTTGATGGATAAACGTGTTTCATCTTTAGAATAAACAGAACAATGCATCAAATGGTTGGTGGGATGTCTGTGCTTGGCATGGGCCTGGCCATTTTCTCTTTGCACGTAGTCATGCATGCTCTGTGATGCAGTATCGCTCGGCATGTAATCCCATGCAGAGTTTCCCGGTTGGCTAAAATTACTGCTAATGTATAACCTATTTGGCCTTTCAACCGTTATTTACTGTCCTCACAGTGTCTTTTCCCCAGGCCTCAGTGGTCTGCCGCCAGTCTAGGGCGA
This sequence comes from Ambystoma mexicanum, assembly GCF_040938575.1. NCBI lineage: Eukaryota > Metazoa > Chordata > Amphibia > Caudata > Ambystomatidae > Ambystoma > Ambystoma mexicanum. Next base: position 1,181,212,700 of record NC_090925.1, read on the forward strand.
GGGGACAGAAAAAGGCTGACACTATATTATATGCCTTCATTAAAACATCCAGTGAATCTAATACCCGGATTACGAGTTTAAGCAGGAAGAATACATTACTTTAAAAGTCCTGTTTTTATAACTCGCTTTTTGATTATTTTTTTTTAAACGCAAATGAACAAAACACATAACTTGGAAAAGGGTGACCAGTTATTGGGAGACATCCCTTTTTTTCTCTGGTCAACTATTATTTTTATATTGGTGAAAAACATTCGGGAGTTTAAGAATACCCTCTCTATGGTCACGCTATGTGTATTTTTATGAAACACCATGCACCATGTTCACATTGACTCATGCCCCTTGTACACAAATGCCCATGTGCACTCACACACACACACACACACACACACTCATGAACTATGCATTTCTGCATATGTGTGGGCCCACAGGCACAGGTGTGTCTCTGTGTGCATGCTCACACACCTATGCATGTCCTTTCACACCGCTAGGAAGCGAGATGGACCCAGATACAAATTCCATTTTCAGTTAAATTGCCTACTTTGTAGTGCAGTAATGCAATGTTACTTTCAGACTGTATTCTCAAACTGAACAATATTAGGCCTCCAGTCATGTGTCCATTATGTGCTGCAGTGTAATGAAGATTCATGTTACCATAACTCACAACTCAACAGCTCCAAACAGGATATCATATGAAGTCTAGTTTTGGGGGTTCATTATATAGTTACAAGTGTAAGAGCCCAGGTACACTGGCCAAAGTGCAGGTTTTCATTGACACTGTAGGACCACTGCATATGCTAAGGTAACAGCTCCCTCTAGTGGTGGCAGCAGGCGAAGCTATGGGAATTGGCATTGTCTCTATGTAGCCTAAGGCAACAGCTCCCTCTAGCGGTGACAACAGGCGAAGCTACGGCATCTGACAAACATGAGAGTGAAGGGGGAGGGAGAGAGAGAGGGTGTGTGTTTAAAAGAGAGAGCCTGTGTATGTTTGAGAGGGATTGAGAAAGGGAGGGAGAGTGTGTATGTGTGTACGTGTGAAACAGGCTCACTCGTTTAAAAGTGCAGAGACAGAGAGAGAGCGAGGGGGGAGACAGTGGGGGAAGTAGAGAGTGAGTGTGTGTGTGCGTTTGAAAGAGAGTGTGTGTGTATGTTTGAGAGGGATAGAGAGAGCGAGAGAGAGTGTGAGTGGGGGGTGGTGTTCGCAAGAAAGAGTTAGTCTGTGTGTGTTTGAGAGAGCGTGAGAGAAAGAGGGACAGTGAACATTTATGAAATGTACTTCGATAAATATGTCCTGATAGACAATTCAAGGCATTCAAAACACGCGACCCATGTTTTTTTTTCCATTATTATAAAAGCGAACAATCGGTCAGTAAAGTTCACCTAACTCTAGATGCTTCACAATGCATTCAGTGACTCATAGGTTGAACAAAGCGCTCAGAATTATTCCAGGTTTTGCACAGTTATAGGAACGTGCTTACAGTAGCCTTTCTGCCCTGCCTCCTGCACACGCACATACACCCTTCACCCACTCAGCGCCGCTTCCCCCGCACGCTCTTTTGACACGGTTCACCTACACACTAAACATTCGGTGAGTCACTCTTTCAACATCCACTCTCAGGATCCCTGGCCTGGGGCTCTTCCGCTGCCCACCTCCAACCCACGCAATCTGTCATGTTTACTCGCCCACTGACTGAAGTTTAAACACTTGAATCCCCCTGGCCTCCCAGACACTCTATAAATGTCAATACAGGGGGGATGGTCGGTTTACCACGGCATCATTCATGCCAAATGTTGCCGAACGTTTTGTAAATTGTACGTTATGATTTAAGGTCAGTAACTTTACCTGTGCTGATGTCATTTTTTCCAGCAGAATGTGTTAGTACTATACAACCAAGTCTAGAGGAGACATAAACACATTGAATGAATGCATGAATAACATTAGTGTTCATGGTTGTTATGAAGGATACACATAATAGTACGTTTGTATGAAAGAAATATGTGGCTGAGGCACGAATTTAAAGTGAAAGGGAACATAAGTAAATAGATATTTTGCTGATCTTGTTTTTTTTTAAAACTATTTTGCAATCACAAGGTATTTATACTCGAAACGTGTACAAGTTTGTATTATAAAAAGTTATATATGGTATAGTAAAATTATAATAACATAAACATTCAAATAAGGATTTCACTTACAAGCGGTACAAAGTCACACCGTTGTGACCAGCAGGCAATCCTGGTGGGATAGTTCAGTGAATTGAGCAGTTCTTGGTGATCTGACCATAGGTTGTCAGTAATAAGTACAAATACATGCCACGTTGACTGAACCCTCCATATTTGTGAGTGTGATGAAACGAATACTATTATACAGGGCTCAAGTCGAGGGTACATGCGGGGTGACAGAGTCCACCCACTTCTTTCATAGGGTGGACTCCGTCCCCCACAGCTAAAATGGGAAATAATGAATTTCCTCTTTGAATGTATGCATTAAAGCTGACCAAAGGGATCAAACCATTCGTCAAGTTTGTAGGCCGGGCACTTCACCACTGCAATACATAACCTGATGAAAAATAACAAACAACTTACGGTGAAATGTCCCATTTCGGTGCTGCAAGTCCCAGGGAAAACATTTGTATTGGTTCTTGGAGTTTAAAACATGCACACCTTTTAACGTTTTCAAAAATACTATTAGAATAAAATATCCTCTCTTGGTTTTGTGTGTGTGTTGATTTTATAAAAGGCAAATGCCATTCGTCCTGTGCAATTTGGGTGATTATGCAAAGCCAATTTAATGAAATGTGCATATTTCATCTTCATATGCTAATTTCTGACGACGTCACATCGCATTGCATTTGTTGATGAGTCCCCCCACTTTAATGTTTAGGACTTGACCCCGGCTATTATAATTAGCTATGGTAACACAATATGATATATCTCTACGAAACAGCACAACCATGACTGCAAATATTAGATAAAGAAGCATTGAGACTGTACACGTGTTTGCGTTTTTCAAATGGGACATCTTTGATGATTGTTGTCTGGATATGATATGGCATTTATAACGCACCTATACACAAGTGTTTCAAGGCGCAAAGTGGATGGTATTGTGACCATGGCCGCGTAATATGTAGTGGTGGAAAGGGTATTGTGTGAGGTAGTGTGAAGGACTGCCACCTGGCAAGGCTGCAGAAGTCCCAGCATTTTTTATTTGTATTATTAATAACATGATGTCGGAAGTTCTATCTCAGAAAGGGTGCTCTTTAACCAAAAGCATAGTGTACACCTGTGTGCTGTTGCATCAGTAGCCTGGTTTTCAGCACCTGCTTTCAAGAGGCACAGAGCAGGATCAGAGGTTACAGGTGCCCGGGTGACATCTGGGGTGACAGCAAAGTCACTTCCACACAGAGGCTGTAATTTAAATATATACCTCTGCCCCAAAAAAACTAGATTATAATAAATTATCAGCCTCCTGGTAACAACATGATCTGTAAAAATAATCCATACCAGAGTTTAGGGTATGGTGGCTGGTATTTCACATAATGGTTAAAGCCAAATCTGATTTGTATTATACCTGTGTCAACACTTTGAGCCAGGACAGCCATGGACAAGCTGTGAGCATTCCCCCTAGACTGTTTGCTTCTGCGGCACCCAGCAAGACCTTATCTCAGGGGGGCTGATACTGTTTTGATTCTTTGTGAGATCAAGTAACACCTATGTTCAACAAGGTACCGCCTCCGCTGGGGCTGTCCTGGGAATCGGAAATTAAATGGCACACCCTACAAAAATTGACTACCCTCATATCAGGATGTTGCATACCAAGAGCCTTTGATGCTATGAGTTTGGTAAGAGAGCAGGGTTAGTGTAGTCAGAGTTCAGGTTAGCACAGTTGAGGAAGGATTACACCATCCTGTTTCTCTCTGTACTTCTCTTTTCTTCCTGTCTCCTCAGCAGAATTTAGCACATTGAACCGGGTATCAGTTTGTTCTTTATAAAGGCCTCAGCTCTTTGCATGAAAAAGGAGTGTTCTAAGGAAGAGGGAAGTTCCGCACCACACCCACTGCCACTGCACTGGGCACACTGGGAGTGTCTCTTGCTGAGGACCAGGACCTGCCACTCTGCACCAAACCTCTCTGCATTAAGAAAACATAACCGGAAAAAACTCACCTGGGTCCTAGAACCCCTTCAGTGGGTCTCACCGTCTTTGGAGTGCCAGAAAAGCCAGGATCACTGTTCCACTGCATCAAACCAGTTGAACCAGGATCAAACCATGTTCAATGCACTCAAACCAGAGGCACCTGCTGGTGCTTCTTTTGCCACTTCTTCAATGTTCGAGTTAGCGCTCTATTGCATCCTTCAAACTGGATTGCCTGGTTGGCTGAATCAACCGCTTCACCACTGTGGACAAACTTAAACTGCTGCCAATGTGGAAGGCCACTGTATAGGTGCTGGAATGGAAGAATTCCAAGGGTGGAATGCACAGCTGCAAGGTACTGCTCCAAGAGGGGAGATACTGGTGTCAACTAGGTATAGTGTCTCGAACCTGTGAAGTTAATGAGGCACCAGGCCACAAGTCTCATTGGTTGTGGGATCAGTTAGCAGAGAAACGAGAGAGGGAAAGAGGAAGGCGAAAGCAGAGTTTTGAAAATTTTCCAGAACTTACGGAAGAGTGGCTCAAAGTCTAAAAGGGCCAGGGACACTCCTCCAAAGAAACGCATGAGCCAAACAGAAAAATCGACCTCCGCCTCTCTGTTTGGAGAAGCATTTCACAAGCAGACAGCTCAAGTTAAAGAAACACAAGGCTCTAGCAGGGGAGTATTTAGGGACAGAAAGTTGGAAATAGCGTGGTTCCAGGCCCCAGAAAGCCATGTGGATGATGCAGAGCTCTTCAATTTCACCCTTACACCCACCAGAAGCCAGTGTAGAAATTTGAGGGCTGACGAGATATGATACCTAGCCTTCAGGCCAAGCATAACTCTTTCACCCTATTCTGGATTAGCTAAAGGGGCCGAATTTAACAAAAGGGGGAGGTTGACAAAGAGGCTGTTGCAGTAGTACAGCCTAAAGAAGACGAGGGCTCTCAAAACATTAAGCTTCTGAGGTAATATGAGGAAACATATAATTCCTGTGAAGAGGTGAAGCTCGAAATGGGCCTTCCTCAAAAGGGGCAGCATGTGAGGAGTCAAGGAATAAGAGGGAAACCTCTATCAATCTGTTTCTTCCATATCTATTCCAGTTTTCCAAGGTTAAATGTATTGCCAAATGAGAAATGGATCTGGGTCAATATAAATTGTATGGATTTTGATACTAGCTATGTTGCTGAATCTTCCTAGTCCAGAAATATCCTGAAGGCTTCCACTTCATCAGTGATGTTGATTCACCAAAGTATCAGCGGTAGTGGGTGTAAAGACTGTAGGGGGTATCTGTATTTCTGCCCCCTATATGGTAGGGTAGAGACATAGAGCACCCTAGCCAAGATTCTCTATATGGTAGCTATGGACAAGCAAACAAGGCTTAAGCTCTCAGGAGGTGATGCAGGCTGGTTCTTAAGTATAGTAAGTCCCCAAGCCCCTGCAAAGGAATGTCCACACACTATGGCATGTGCTAACACAGCTCTTTATATAAAAGTAAGGTTCAGAGAAGTATACATAATTCAGTAACACAATTTGTACTCTGGTAATTCAATAATGACAAATCTATGCAATTAATTATATGTGGTACCACACTTAGACTTTAGATTCCTTTAAAATGCTTATACTGCTGGCAGTTATAATAGAGCAAACAAATCATTCAGTAAGGTTTATCAGCATAGATAATAACAGAGGAAGGCATGTTAAGGTTAACCAATGGCAGAATGCTTTCTTTGGCTATAGATGCACACTTCTGAATGAGGATCCCCCCCCTGGGCAACCTTTAATAAAATAATGAACAAGTCGTCCATAAATGCTCAATAAGCCTTGCTTCTTGGTTAAAAAGTTCAACCACCCCAATATACCTGAAGTGGAAGAGTTTCTTTGACGTTTAGTAAATGGTATCCTTCAAGGATGCACCCCCTTTGAAGAAGCAGCCTCCGGGCACCAAGATCCTTGAAGAAAAGAGGAACACTTGTGCTGATACTGCAGCTTCAACCTTCGTGATGCTCTTCGACGATCAATTGTAGAAGACCTGGGAAGATGAGGTGTGTGGTATACCTCGATGCAAAGTGTTCGGTGCCCCAAATAAGAATCAGTGATGGATGCAGGCCCGGCAGCAGGTGTCGCGTGTAGGGAATTGCGTTTGGTGGTCCTCTGGCCTGTCAGTGCTGCAGCCGGAGCATGTACCTCGGGATAGCTTTGGCGATCGAGACTCGACCACAGTCTGTACCTCGGATCTTCACTCCGTCAGTGTCCTCGGGACGTCTTTGTTGGCTTGCAATGGCGGGAAACCCACCGGCGGACTTTCCTCGGTAGCCAATGACCTCAACTTTCTGCGACGGGACAAAGTGGTCGACGGTGATGGCAAGAGAGCACTCATTCAATTGTTCTTAGGCAATGCAGAGCGTTTCCATTCCGGGCGTCGAGCAGCATGGTGTCAAGAGATACCCACTTCTGGTCGACACGAGTCGACTGGCTTATGCACGATGGCCCCTCGTAGCTCGGGGAGAGGTCTCCTAGCCAGGTCTTATCTCAGATCTGCCCGCGACAGACTCTACAGCTTTTAGATTACTTCGAAGGAAATGCAGCAGCAATCTTCTTCTTCCAGCTGGGCTTCAAGGATGAACTTCCAGTTTCGACTTCAGCTTCTGAATAAATTGGTAAGAGAGAGGTCCCCAGATATACACATCTGTCCCTCATTCACTCTAGCTGACCCATGCTCAGTCAGCCAATCACACAGAAGGGCATTGATGCAAGCAAGCAGCCAATCAGACTCACAGGCATTCAGGCCATTCCCTTCCACCCAGCCTCCCATAACAAGGAATGTGGATTGGGGCAAGAACCCAGCCCTTCAGCACCCCACACTGCATTAATGTCAGTTTCAGGCAGGGCTCTCTCATTCAGTGTGTTACACACACAGGAACCAGACACCCATAACATAGAATGCATATTGGTCACACACTGTATTCACACAGGTCTCACCCCAAGGGTGTACGCACAACATACAGTCACTGGGAACGCTTAAGCCAGTCTGGTCTGAACTTCCCCACAATATCATATTAGATTCTTCCAAACAATAGCCAGTCAGGGGAGTCAGGGCTTCGCATGAATTTAGGAAAACAAGCTAACATGCTAAAGAAACCAAGAGGACCCATGGATTATCTTGCCTTCTATCAGGAATCCACTGATTCCTATGGCAGGGCCAGGGAATCCCAAAATGGAGGATACTTAGAGCTCCTGTCACATCAGCATGAAGCTGCCATCAGCCCATACCCTGCTCTGTGGGCAACACACAGGTGTCAAAAACATACACTAGGGGTACAGGGTTGTACCCCCACCCATGGGTGCCATAAGGATATCCCAAGAGTCTCTGTTCACCAAAACCAAAAACAGGAAGAGCTGCACTGCCAGGGGTCCCAACTGGACTTCTGTGCAGAAAACAACACAGAACACACCTGATAAGGGAATACAGGACAAGGACATGGAGGCCCTGTCCCTCCAATACATTTCCAGCATCACAGTGGGAGTAATGAGAAGGGCCTGAGGGAAGTAACTACAAGCGCCTGCATACAAGCCCCTGCACTGGATGACATCAAAGGAAGTAACATAAAATAATGTTTAGCTCCGACAATATCACAGAAATTGATGTGATATGACAACTATACAATCATAGGAAGTGACACCACTACCTAAAAGAAAAACATCTTGAAGCATTATATGTATTAAATAACAACAAGTTAATAACACATTAATATGTCTAGTTTACTAGCATATTGTCCAAGGGGGGTCATACAATTACTGCACATACTGCTCAAACAAAAATGGCAGATTTCGACATCCCCATTTTACCCCATATATATGTGGGGGATGGGTAAACTAAATAACGAATGTGGGAGGGAGAGGGGGGACTGTGGGGGTCCTCGTTTACATATGGAGTGAGAAGGGCATAAAAATAGATTTTCGTTTTGCGCAGTAAAAAATCTGCAGTAATCACATAGACCCCTGTCCAGGAATCATCATCGTAGAAAGTCCTAAGAAAATCACCATCAGTGCTGAATGAACATTACCAATTCCTGTATACACCAAAAGTGTTCATTCTTATCAATTTAAAAATATCACTCTGATTTTCATAGTCTAAGAATACATTTTCTATATTGCTTTTTTGTTTGTATTTCATGTGTTGACCTGTTTACTGCTGAGCACATATTCTATCTTGTCTTTGGCAAGGAATGTGTGTTGCAGAGGATTTGGAAGGCTAATCCTGTGCAGCACCTGTTATCATTGAGGTTGACACATTGCTCTTTGATTTTAAAGCACAGATTAGCAGTTAATATGACATTGAAGATATAATACATCCTTGTTCCAAAATATCATGATTATCACCAGCCCATGCTGGTGGCAACGTACACTCTAAACATAAGCTATGCCTGAGATAAGGCATGGTGCTTGCCACTGCTCATAATCATTTCAGACACATCCAAATTGATATCACACTTGTCACCTCCTGGGAGCCAGTTCAGCTGTGGAAGGTGATGTGTATTCTGGCCAGACAGGCTGCCCGGCCAAGTGACTGGGCAGGTCCATGAATGGCCATACCTCTTCTTTGAACTATTTTTGAGGGTAGGTAACTGCGATAAATCTGTATTGCTACATGCACCTCCTGTAGGATACAAAATCATTATGGAATGTTGTGTCCTGCAACAGTAGAGATGCAGGGGTCTTCTACCCTCATCCAGAGGCACATACCATTCCCTTAGCAGTCCAATGGGCACAGGGACAGGAAACACACAAGTTAGTACACGCCCACTTCACATTACCCTTTTGGAACAAACACACAGTAAAGCTCCAGTTTGCCCATAACAGCAACCTGTGAATGTGCCTCTCAGACTGACAAACTGTGTGTGCCCCATAACACGAAAAGTACAATGCCACCCCATCGACATCCATCACATGAAGTGCACAAACCACTGCCACAGCCATTTGAAGTGGAATACAAAGTTACCATATCACAGGCCCAAAATTCAAAATAAAGTAAAGCCAGCCCCAGACACAGTGTCCCCATGCTATGTGCTCCCCTAAGTGGCATACATCAAGTGCGTAAAAGGACTACCTGACTGCCATCTTGATGATATGTCCCTCAGCACCATTCTTGCTGGACCTGTTTGTGCTCCTGCAATGGGGAAAATCAACATGTGCCTGCCCACCCCCCCACGCATGCATGTCTTTAATGCCCTCACCATGTCCCTTGTCCAATCATGAAGATGACATCCAGAAATTCCTGAAAGCAAAGTAGCCAACCAGACGATACACAAACATGAAACATAGGTAAGGTAACACACCCTTCTCCATCAACAGCCCTTAACCATATCAATGGGAACGCATCAGAAACATTACACACAAGAAAGTCATGTCAGTCTCTGGCACACACACCTCACCAGCAATGCACTGCACACTAAACGCATCACCCAAATGCACACTTGTGAACTGGATCATCCACCTATGTGGATTGTGAGGTTTAGCTGTGTTTGACCGTCTGAGAACGGATTGCAGCAAACTGTTACAAAAAAAAACAGCCCACTTGCGATCAGTTCTCAGAGGATCAAACGCACTCACATCAATCCCCCACCCTCAAGCCCCCTTCCCTACTTACTTGTTCGCGCGCTGCCCTGCTTGACTGCAGCCCTGCAGTGTTAGATCCGTCCCTCAAACGCGGGTCGGATCCGATGCCACACAGTCCCTTTTTCTTTTTTTTTCTTTTTTTTGTTCAGACCCCCACCTCCAATATTGAGGAAGCGGGGGACACCCCCGTAACCCTCAAGGCTAATGCATACCAATCATAGAAGCATAGGAGTGGGGGACACCCCTGTAACCCCCGCTCCACATGTTTGATATGTATTAGCCAATTCGTACGTTTTAATCCAGTCAAATGGTACAGGTCAAATTTGGTCAAATGTACCATTCAGCCAAATAAACGCAAACAAATTTACTAATACCAGATTGTGAACGTCAGTTGTTTAGGATTCCCATGCAACATGGACAGGGATCCAAAAGAGACCCTGGAAATAAAACTCAAAGTGGACCCATCACACTTCTGCTGCAAGGCCAATGCAATGTCCATGATAAAATGTGGAAAAACACACTCAAGAGGCATAGGGTTCAGACTCTGACTGTGAAAGTAACAGAGTTCCCAATAGGCCAGTCAACCCTTGATCATGGAGTGGCTACTGGACATGACACATGTCAGGAGATGGCATGCACGGCTTACATGACAAGAGTGCAAATGTACTGTGGACCTCAACCAGACTTGGGAGTTGAGAATGAGTCCTTTGGTTTTCATTGATGACCTTCATTGGGGATGGGTACAGTGGCAGAAGTAGGTGCCGGGTTTTGTCGGTTCGCGGTTTGCCGCCGGTTGATTCTTTGGTGCTGCAGCTGTAGCACAGATGACAGGATGACTTATGATGAGTAGGACCCGAGCACTGGACAGCCCTGCAGACCTCCAACAAGTCTGGTAGAGTTGCAGCAGCATAACTTCTTCCTCCAGCTAAATTCAGGATACGCCGCCAGGAAAGCTCCAAGCTTTATGACACACAGGTAAGTGAGGGTCTTCTGATATACACACATCTCCCATTCACTCTGGCTGATCTAGGCTTATTCACCCAATCTCACACAAGTGCATTCATGCAGCACCCAATCAGGCTCACTTGCATTCAGGCCATGCACCCAAAACCAGACACCCAAAACAGTGAATGTGCATTTGGGGAAACTCCCTGCCTTTCAGAATGCACACTGCTTTCACTGCAGTTTCAGACAGGGCTGGCTCCGCCAGACCACAGGCATATTGACACATAGCCAAAACCAGACACCAACAACACAGAATGTGAGTAGACTCCTTTTTCCATTCAGTCAGGTCCTACTCTTCTGTGGGGTAACATACAGGTGTCCCAAAATACACACTAGGGGTACCCCACCCATTGTTGCCATAGGGGTACCCTATGCCCATTGTTCAACCAAAATAAAGCTGAAGAGCTGCACTGCGTGCGCAGAAAACATACAGAAACCACACATCAGGGAAGTTGTAGGATAAGGAGGGGGAGGATATTATACAGTGACCATCACCAAATCACCAAATCATATCATCCATGCAAACCCTACATGTGCCACATCATGCCACAATTGGGAGGCATATGTCACCAACAATGAAAATTAATGACAGTGCACAGCCTTACATGGTGGTTGATCTCTGATGCTGTGAATCCCTCACCACTTCCATCTATCACTGGGCCTCATCATTGGTGCTAGCAGGGCCATTGTCCAGCTGAGGGAATGGGGATTTTGGGCCAAATAGGGTGCTGCAGGGTCCTTTTAGGGTGTGTGGGCACTGGATGAGGCTACATACCTGAAATAAAATTGGAAATCTGTTTGGACCAGCTAAAGGAGTCTGCAAGACAGGCATCACATATACACATCATTGTTCTTCAGAATGTTCACCTGTATGTGGAAGGATGTAGCAGTCCACAACACCACCCAAGTTGACTCCACTAAGCTTGGCCACACGTCCAGTCCTCCAGTAAGAAATTGTGCCCACTAGCATGAGCAGTTGACTCACTGCCATCGAGATTACATGAAGTAGTGGTGGCAAGAGGATAAGGATGTGTGGGGACATGTCCCATGGTATCACCTGTGTGTTCAACTGGAAGCTTCAGCATGTGGTAGATGCTGGGATGGTGCACTCTGACCATGCAATGCCAAAGCCTGCTCCTCAATGGCTGTGGCTACTTGTGAGAGGGATGTGTGCATGTGGGCCCCACTAGCTACAAGGTCCTAGTGAATTTTGTTGCAAGTGGCCAAAGAGTCATCATTCATGGTGATCCTTGGTGTCCCCAACTGCATGCTGAAAGATCATCTTAAAGAATCTATCTCTTGGAGGTGGTTGTCTCTTGTGGCAAACAATTCATAATGCAGCGATTTCCTCAAGGAGTCTGTGTCTTGACTGTGGGACTCCCTTAAGGTCAACATCTTCAATTGCAGGTATTTAAAATGGGATTCCATGTCTGGAAGGCCGGCTTCCCTTAAGACCAACATCTCTGACTGCAGGCCTTTACTCTTGGATTCAAAGTTCTGACATTGATATTCCCTGGAGGCCAACATCTTTACATGCTGTATTTCTCTCAAGGTGTCCATCGCCTGCTGCTGGTGGTCCCTCCCTTGAGGCCAACAACTCATCATGCAGGCATTGTCTCAAAGCTGAAACATCATTGCAAATTGCTGGCCTCAGTTGTTGCATATACTCTCCCCTCTCCTGCCACAAAAGGCAGAGTTCAGCAGTGTGTGCAGCATTTGTGTAGATGGCATATTCTTGGCACTTGTACGCAGCAACTCTTCCTCACACTTTTAGTGTCCGGCAGGCTCATGTTCACCATGTGTGCAGGCCCTACCAAGCCAGGATACTGAATCCTGGGCCTGTCACAGTGAGTTCACTGTTATTGATTGGTGGGACATTACCCTATGACTTACACCACCCTCGGTTGCTGGCTCCATTATAGGTGAAGGCAACCTTGCAGACACTGAAGCCACCATTGAATCAGGGCTTCACAGTGCCATTCCCACAGTCTCCTGGCTCTTCTTCTGTGACTACTCAAGGAACTCAAGGAGCTCCATTAACTCCGGACTACCAAGTGGTGTACCCTCCACCATGACCCTCAGTATGCCCTCCATATCAGAATTGGCAGCATCATCTGAACGGTCGGAGGCCTGCTAATGATAGCTACAACATAAGGGGATTCTCACCAGGCAGAGCACCCCATGCTGCTCTAGTGGATGGTTGTGCCTCCTCTGCCTCTTCTGCCTTTACCTCCACCTCCTCATCCTCTGCGTCTTCACCTGCACAAAGTCAGAAAATAATATTCAGAGGACTACAAATCTGGCTGAACATGCATATGTGAATTCAAATGCATACATACACAATAGGGCCAGCCAAATATACATCACACATTAAAAATGGGCACTCTGAAATATGTAAGGCACAGGTGACAGAAATTAAATTCTCTGTGCAACCATGTCACTGCATATCAGGTGCTGCATCAAGCCACAGGTTGAGGGAATAGGTGTACATACATACATACAGACATGTATGAGAGTGGAAGGCCCAACAGTAAACCAATGGTGGTACGTGACTCATTGCTGAGCTCCTCTCTACTTAAACTATGCCTACTTGCAGCATGTGGAAGTATCATGTTTATTCCTGCTAAGCAAACCTGCTTGCAGGCATTAGTGATCCCCATCAACCCCTTTGCCATGTTACCGAAGATCAGATTTGTGATTACCCACACCCACATGCATTTCAACTATGTGTGGGGAGAGTGCAACATGAAAATGACCAGTGTGCACTTGCATGACCACTGAGCAATCGACACTCCTGATGTGGAACACACATCACTGAAACATCTCATGGAAAACCACTGCAACTCCTGCCTGGAACACACCCTCACGTGACTCTGCACTGACACTGTCACTCTTCTATGTTCACTGGCTGCCAGGTCCAGTGAATGGATGACTGTGATGTTGTCCACTGCTTGGTGTCATTCCATGTGAGTCAGAATTTGTGTTTACAATGCACTATCCACAAGCATGACACTGTGAGTGTGCCAGTGACATGTATTTATTTATTTATTTTAATTCTTATAACACGTCGCATGCCCGTAGGCCTCAGGGCGCACAAAAAACAGAGACATAGACAGGACAACAAGAGAGAGCAAGCAGGATCAGAAAGGGGTCATAAGGATTACTCCATGTTAAAAAGGTAGGTTTTTATGGCTTTTTTAAATAGGAGGTAGTTTTTGATTTGTCGTAGCCCTGCCGGCAGAGCATTCCAAAGTAGAGGGCCTTGAACGTCATGTGTGGTGGCTCCAAATTTTGCGGTCTTAAATCTGGGGGAAGCAAGGACTGTGGCAGAGGATGAACAAACATTTCTTCCATTGCTCTTGATGTAAATGCATTCCGACAAGTGGATGGGATTGCTGAAAGAGAGGCATTTATGTGTCGTAGTGAGCATTTTATGTGTAATGCGATGTTTGACTGGTAGCCAATGAAGCTTCTTCTTGAAGATGGAGATGAAGATGGAGAGATGGGAGCGACAAGATTGAGTGAAGATGGTCCGCATGGCATTGTTTTGGGCCACTTGTAAGGATTGGATATTTGCGGCACTAGTACCAGACAATAGGCTATTGCAATAGTCCAGTCTGGAGTTTATCAATACCGTGGATAGAAAAGTACAGTTTTTGGCTGTTAGAAATGGACGGATGTAATTGATTCGCTTATTGATCAGTCCGCAGCTAGACCTGATGTAAGAGACATGCAGCTTCATGGATAATTTGTCGTCTAAGACAACTAGACTGTGATGATGTTGCCTGCAATAAGGAAGTTGGAGTAATCAGTATCTAGTTTGCTCTGGGTGTTCTTGGAGGATAATATGATTAGTTTGGCTTTATTGTTGTTTAAGGCTAGAGAGTTACAAGCCATCCAATCCTGGATGGTTTGTGGATGTTATTGATGGCCTCAGCATCATTTCTGTACTGACCACTAAGCTGTATGACCACCTGTGTGTCGCCTGCGCAGTTGGTATACTGAACACCAAGTTTGTTTAAGAGGTCCAAGAGAGGGCGAATGTACAAATTAAAAAGCAGTGGTGACAGGCAGGAGACTCCCTACACAAACCCTAACCATCTGAGGGCCCAGAAAGGAGGCGATCCAGTTAGATGCCTTCGAGGAACAATTTGCGACCTCTCTGAGCCTTGTCACTAGTAAGCTGTGATCTACCAGATCAAAGGCTGCAGAGAGGTCAAGAAGCATCAGTAGTGCGGCTTGATTCTTGTCAGCAATGCTCGCCAGTGTGGACTTAAGGTCGAGCATGGGTGTTTCAGTACCATGCCGAGCCCTATAACCCGACTGTCGAGTGCCGAGGATCTTCTGTTCTTCAACATGAGCTTAGAGTTGTTTGTAGGCCAGTTTGCTAGTATCTTGAGTATAAAAGGCACATTGGTTATTGGCCTATAATTATCCTTATTGGTGGGGTCTAAATTTTCTTTTTTCTGCAAGGGTGTTATCCAAGCTGATTTTAGCACATCTGGTACCACACCTTTGTCAAAAGATAGGTTTATCAACTTGGTGATTCAGGGTACTAGCAAGTCAGTCGATTCTTTGTAAATGTTCGTGGGACAATCGTCAGACATGCGTCTTGCAGGCCATTGCCATGTGTAGGTGTATTGTCTTTGTTAAAAAATATGAATACATTAATGTGTGCTGTAAGATCGATGTCAACCACACACAGAGTTCAAACATCTACGCTATAGGATGCACAACATGTGATGGAGGTGGCGATGGAAGCATTACTGTAGTACTCATGGATGGGTCAGAAGTACCCTGGACAACTGTACCACAACATTTGATGGCATATTATGTGAAGATGGAGGCATATATGACATGCACACATGATACCTACCTGATGAGGCACCATAGGTATCAAGGCCTCCAATGCCAACCACCTGCTCACTGCTGATGATTCCACTGGCAACCTCTTCAACTGGAGTCAGCTCATCCACATGTGGTGATCTACCTCCATTAGGCTGGTCAGAGGCCACATTGGTGCCAAACTTCACCTTCATCCGTCGCCCATCGTCTGCTGGACCTCTTCTGAGTGTGCCTCTCCACACCACAGGCATTGATGTAATCTGTTACCTCTAGCCACATCCTCCACCAATAATTCGCAAGATGGGTACTGCCATCCCAGGTGTACAGGTGTACCTAATGCTGTTATCATTGAGGTTTGCCAGATCCTCATCTGTAAATCACCTCTTCCTGGGTGGCTCCTTCTCCTTGAACTGTGCCTTTTCATGGGGTGCTGCCTGTTCCTGCTGTGCAGGCTGGCCACTCCTGCACCTAGTGGGCCTTGGTGGTACAGGGGCACGTGTGGGCTCACCAGTACATTTAGCTGATATACCCTTTTTCTGCTGCCTTCCCCATCTTCATCCTCTGACTCTCCGCTGAGCCCTCCCACTCAAGGTGTAAGCAGAGTTCACAGCAAGGTACCCACAAATGTCAATGCAAATTCGGCATTGCACCCCCTAAAAATCTCGGCCTCCATGCAGGCAAGGGAGGGTATATCATATACAGCATTACGCATAAAGGCACACTGTGTGAGGCATGTCAATTACACGCATAGGCACTAACAATGGTACCCCATTCATGGTGCAGCTAAGGTGGGGGTTGAGTAAATACGCAAAGCAAATGTTTCCAAGAGCTGCAAAAAAACTAATTAGTGGAGGTAAGTTAAATATTAATTTTACTACTGGTGGTATCCCTTAAATGAATATCCAGATATTAGTTTCCCTTTTCTTAAACTTTTTAAGGGTCCAAATGTTAAAATAAATGTACCAACAAAACACAATTTACTTTAACCAAAATATGATGAAAAAGTGTAAACATAATTTATTAAAGACAAAATGTATTCAATATAAATGTAAATCTAAATTCTATGAGAGCATAAAAAACTCATTTTGCATAACAAAAACAATTTTTTTACAAATCAAGAAATACATTCATGAGTATCGGGAAGAACAAGAACAATTCACTTGTTAGAGGTCTGCCTACGCATGTGGCAAAGCATCATAATCATTACAATTCTAGGCGTGTTCAGAAACATGTTTTTAAGAGCCAAACTAAGAACAGCCAAATGTGTTTTGGCAAGCCACCTGCTGGGCTTGAAATAGAATGCCTTCCTCAGGGCGAATGTAACCCTAGGGAGAAGCAGACAAAAAACATTGTGTTTAAAAATATATAAAAAAATAGAAATTAAAAGAGGCATTAACATGTATGTATATGTATGTATTTATATTTACATTTGGACGAGGGTTATTTGTTATGTTACATAAGTGGTTTGACTGAACTTAACTTAACCTGTCCTGAATTAAACTTATCCCAGGCAATAGTGGGTGAAACATAAAGGACAAGGCCGGTGGTGAACTTCATAAATGTGAGGAGCGTATCCTATGAGCAAAAGAAGGATTTGCTCTTTTAATGATATTTTTTGGTTGTAGCTGTTCCTGGCAGCAGAAATTATTGTGATATAATGGCAGAGAACCAGACAGGTTGCAGTATACATTCATACCTGATGTTAAAGGAGGAGACATTAGGTCAGTCAAATCGTGCAACACCCCCTACGTTGAGTGTTTTAGCATAACGCTCTCTTGTGTGGAACATCAAAGTTAATTTGAGCCATAGCGTAATATTTTTGGTTGTAGCTGTTCCTGGCAGCAGAAATTATTGTGATATAATGGCAGAGAACCAGACAGGTTGCAGTATACATTCATACCTGATTTTAAAGGAGGAGTCATTAGGTCAGTCAAATCGTGCAATACCCCCTACGTTGAGTGTTTTAGCATAACGCTCTCTTGTGTGGAACATCAAAGTTAATTTGAGCCATAGCGTAATATTGGAGAAAGAGAAAGAGAAGCAAAACAGGGGATTTGCTTGTTTTGCTCGTTGTGTGTAACACAATTTAAGCTTGTTCACTAAATAGGCACTAATCAAGCCTACCTGATATGGGCAATGGATTCAGGAGTATCGAGCTGGATTATACAAAGCAGTCGAAGTCCCGTTAGTTATTATGATGTGCTGGTTTGCCTGAAATGCAAGAGTGAGTTTTTTTGGGAAAAAATGATGGTTGATCTTAAAGTACCTTATATGGATTTTTGTTTCCAAAAGTCAAGCAAAAGCAAAAATGGGTGCCCTACTTTGAAAGGAAGCCGTGTGGCTGTATTCAATTCTTGTTAAAAGCTGACTAACTTGCAAACTCACATGGTAGTGATCCCCTATTTGGCATTTGTTAAGAAAATGCAGTGCTCTGTTAGTAATCTCACTAAAGGCTGACCTACTCAGGCTTTTATTTCCTTCAGGGATGACTTGTGTCTGATCTCCTATCCTTCAGGGTAACAACATTCAAATGTCGGAGTTTGTCTATGTATGCCTGGTAACGTAGTGCACCGTCCTGTCGATTGGTTCCTGCAGGGCGAGCCTCTTTTGGTGCTCAGGTGTCTGTTCACATCGGATTGGGTGGAAAGACCCACCCAAATCACGTGACCACTGGTTGCTGGGGCAACCAGTCTGTGAGTTCAAATCTACGTGCAGCTAGATATCGTGGGTCAGGCGCAAGAGTGTTACATACACAAATTGTGTAAACAACCTGACAGTTGTGAAAACTGAGCGATCATTAAAGAATGCTTTAACCTCCTTGCTCAGCGTGTTGGCCGTATCTAGTCAAAGGAGAGGTCCAAGAGCATGTGCAGTTTATGCTTGTAGATAAAATGCCCATCCTCCGTGCATATAACCGTTAATTGAAGTTGATCAAATTATGTGCAAGGCATAAGGTAATGAATGCTTGACTAGTTGCAACTCCTAGGTGTGGGAGATTGATAAATTCACGTATCAGTACTGTGAGCCAGTATCGCAAAAAATGCATGTAATTCAATGGTCACTTTTACATATGTGCGATTGCATGGATGCAATTACTATGATTGAGGTGTTTGTAAGAAGTGAGTGTTTGACATGGGCATAACTGTATAAAGTTTCATATTTCTAGCAGCAATACATTTTGTGTAAAATCACATTTCCTGCCGTTTCTTTCCAGAACGTGTCACACGATTTTTCCGCCTCTTGAAACGGGTAGCCAGAATTTAGACTCACAAATCTGTTATTTTCATATTTTTCACAATTTAAAACAGTAAGTTATCCGTCTTTTTAACATGTGTTCTTTGTCCTTGTTAAGCAACAAATGGTTGTTTTAGCTCCACCTCTTTTTGTCTCCCTGCAGTCCGGTAGCAGTCTCCTCCCTGTTTGCTCTTGGCAGAGGCCATTTACGACTGTCCTCACACCTCGCATTTCCTTAGCAGCAGCTGTTCATTGTTCCTCATGGCTCTGTAGAGGTTCTTTCCAAACCCTATAATTACCGCTTTGGTGTGATTTCCTGCTGGAGGGAAAGGCCTTCCTTCTGTGAGAAACCTGCTATTGCAGTTTGGCAATTTTAGGCAGGCTTGATTTAATTGTTAATTCTGTTACATTTTTTCTTAGCTTAAAACAAACTTGTGATTTCAAAATAGCAGCTCGAATTCTCATTCAAGATTTTAAACCATGGGATCAAAACAATTACAAGATTGGTTACTATCAGTAACAGGCCTCTTAGATTGCAAACATTTGATTTCAGTTTATATACATGTGTAAAGTTTAATCAGGCAGGCTCCTGACAGCTGTCATCTCAGCAGTCCTCTGCTGCACAGAGATTTTTTTAACATCCACAGACAGGCCACTTTTGCTGTGGAAATCCCTTTATGCCTTCAGCTTTTCAGGACCTTGCAGGTTCACAATGATATCTTAACCTAAGTGAATTGTAGCACCCAGCAAGAATTTTGGATGTTTGAGGATGTTTTGTACCAGCATTCTGCAGTTTCAGCAACAAAGAAAAAGGGATTTAAAGCAAGATTTTGGGTTTCCTTTAGCAAAGCACTGCTTTTTCCCTCTGTACTCCATTTTCACTTGTTATGGAGCCCAGTGACATATTCCAGTAGTGAGATCTCTGTTCCACCACTGACAACATGCGTGGTTGGTTGGGAAGCCATCTTTTTGTGCTTTTCAAAGCGCGATTTTTAGAGGTTTTGGAGCGCACAAGGATTTTGCAGCCATTTTTATGTTTCTGGCACCATCATAATACAGTGTTGCAAAATAGCAGAGCAGAAGTGGGTTAAAACATCCCACAGAGCCCCCGTCCCGACTTGAGGTTGACCACCCGTCAAGGGGAAGTTGAGAGATTGGGATGTTCTTTCTTTCTTTGGTCCAGGTGGAGAAAGTTGTCTGCTTCTCCCATCAGTGCTGGAGGTGGCACGCTCTCCTCGCCGGTTCTGGATGGGAGTATGGAGCGATACTCTGGCTCCTTTGGTCTTTCCTTCCGGTCCCCGAGTGGTCCTCCTTGGTAATTAGAAATTCTTGGTTCCAATGCTATGAGACAGAAAAGAGCATGTTTATGTAAATTTCCTCTCTGCTATTTATGTAGTGGGGCAGATGCATACGTTGAATACAATTTACAATATTCCCCACCTGTAATTACTAATGGTTTTAACAGGTGGATTCTTCAAGGTTGCCGGAATGTCCCCCTCTGGGTTTCCAGTTGGCTCCACTATTTGCCGCAAAGTATGCCTGGGGCGGCAACTCTTCAGCTGGTTTATGTGGACCCACTGGTCTTCCCCTTCTGCCAAACTGCCCTTGGGGGTTGTTCCTAACAGTTCATTACCTAAATCTATGTAAATATGTCAGTCATCAACCGCCATTCCAATAATGGTGTCTGCGCACAGAGTGATACTCTTTAAGTCACTGTTATCCACCTCTATTGGAATGGTGTTGTGTTCTATGTTGACTAATGGTGTTGGGTTTGCCCCCACCCTTGCTGTTGGAAATGAGCATTAAGATGGGCATAGGCATCGGGATTTTTAAGTTTCTGTCTTCTTTTAATTTTGACTTCCAGTGAGAATTGTCGGGTCCGTTCTGGGATGGTGACTTCCTCTCCAATCTGAATTTCAACAGCACATGGCAGCAGCTGAGCTGACCGAAATGCTTTCTCTGGGTCATCAAAGTCCATGGGATTACCCGTTAATCAGGACCAAGCTTTGAAGTTTATTAGGTCCAAACTAATGGCAAAGCGATTGAGAATGTCACTGCCTAAATAAAATGCAGCAGGGACATCTCGTACGATCCAACAATTATGGACTATGCTCTTGTTGCCTATGGAAATGTTGAGCATACACCTGCTAGGCAGGAGATGTTTGGAATTGGGTTTTTCCAGGTCCATTTCCCATTTGTCTACCAGTTTAAATGTGGCAATGTCTGGATCTTTTGGGAGTTTGCAGAACATGGCCTTGCTGATGAAGCTCTTACCGTTGTTCACACACACTCGGGCGAGAACAGAGTCCTTCCCCTTATTTAACTGAATAGGCATGAACAACTGCTCTCCAATTTTCTGAATATCAGCCAAGCTTTGAGCTGATTCCTCAACTTTTTGGACTATAGGAGAGGGATTTTCTGATTGTGAATTTGTATAGAATGTCAGAGTGTTTCCTTCCAGTGTGGAATGCCACCTTAGACTAGAAGGAAGGTTGATTTTCAGAAATAGAGAAGACTCCCTATCCCCAGTTTGTTGTCCTAATGCTATAACTGTCACGTCTGGGATTTGATTATTCTGGAAGTGAAATGTAATTTGTTCAACCATGTGGCATGAGCCATTTAAACTAACATGGTTGACACTCTGTTTTAATTTTATTGGTCGTTTAGTCTGGTCCAGAGGACCTTGTTTGCAAAATCTATGAGGGGAGACAATCTACGCAGGATGTCATTCCCTAGTAAACAAGATTTGCCCTCTGGAGTCACAACTATGATCGGGTGCTTCACCTTGTGTCATCCAATTTTAATGTCTAAATCTGCAGTCCCTTCGGTAGGAATTTCCTTCCCATTGAAGTTCTGAAGTTGTCCAGGAAGATGGGTGAGAGGAATTTGGTATTTCTCCCCCTTCCTGAATTCAGCTAATCAAAGGCCTTTTTTGACAGAAGGGTGGCTTGGGATCCAATGTCCACCAGTGCCAAAATTGTACATTGCCCCTGTATTTGGACCAGGGCATAAAATCTTCCCTCCTTTTCCTCAAGGGGGCAAAGATAATGCACATTTTTCTTTGGGAGGAGTTCCCCCATCCCTGAAGGAAAATAGTTTTTTCCCAGGATCCTCTGAGGACCCCTCTCCTTCAAACTGGAAGATTTGCACCTCCTCCACAAAATGGGCCTTTTTAGGCTCTTTATTTCTCCTCCCCACCCTCTGCTCCTTGGGTTGCAGACTATCGGGGGCAGAAGATTTTGGTTCCAGTTCCTGGATTACCAGGGGTTTCCCACAAGTGGGGAAGAGTGCTTCCTCCCTGTGAACCGGTGGGTTGTCAGGGTTCTTCCCCCGTCCACCATGCTCATCTGAGGGTTCTGTTGAGCCCTCAGCATGCGACACGGATCCTGTGCCATGTTCTGGACCTGGTGCTCTAGTTGAGACACCCGCTCTGGCTGGTACGGGGTCCTCGGGTTTACCCTGGGTTGATCCCGGGAAGGGTTATTATCCCGTCTCGCATAATACCCCTGGTTAGTATAGTTTGGGTACCCCTCCACCCTTGGCCTCCTCTCTCCTGAATTGGGCTGTCTGGGCTCAGGAAAGTGGGGAAAGTAAGAAGGGTTGTTTTGGGGGTTGAAATTTGGCGGCTACCAGGGAAAGAAATTTGGTCCAGCATTTGGGGGATTACTGCCCCCCTGGGGAAAGTGAGGAGGGAAGTCTCCTGGGTTTCCAGCTGTCTGGTTGGATCCCCCCGCTTGGGCTGGAGGAGTCCACATATAGCCCAGGATGGGTCTGTTTCCCTTGTAGTGTGGGCTGATGTAGTCAGGGGAGTTAGGGGTCCCATTTGTGGGGTTACCTCCCTGGCTCCCCATTTGGGATTGGCCTGAGGGCCCTCTGGGTTTGGAGTTGGTCAGATTCTGCGCAGGAAGGTTTTTTATGCCCCCCGATCAACAGATCTAAAATGGGGGCAACCTTCACCTCCGCCACCTTAGCAGGGGAAGGGGTGTTGGTTGGTTTGGGGCTCTTGCTAATATTTTTACTTTCCAATGGCTTCTGTACTTCATAGATGCACGTTGCTTGTTCAATGACCCAGCCTAGTGATCTTTTCTCATGCAAGTGCCTCACTAGCTAGGTCATAATGTATTTTGGGAGAGCATGAAAGAAGGTGTTCACAAATTCCTTACTGTCAGTGCGCACCCTTCTAGTGGTCTGCACAAAGGCGTGTTTCAATTCCTGATCAAATTCTTGTGGGGCCTGGTCTTCCCCACATTGTAAGTTGTAGGCTGCCCTGCGAGCCTCTTGAGGGTTCCTATTATAAACATAAAAATGTTTCAGGATGGACGCACTATAGGTGGACCATCTGGAATGGTTCTGATCCTCCAGCCCTGCAAAGAAGCTGGAGTACTCAGGGGAAAATGTCCACTTTACGTACTGAATACATCTTTGGCTGTCCTTCAGGTGGAACGTCTTCATCATCTGGTCAAATATTTTCAAGGTCCAAACCAAATATTTGTCATTTTTGTTGTAGGGTGTGATGACACTACTAATAGCTTGTATTTGTTTCAGGGGATCCTTGAGTAAAGCCCTCTTAACTTTGTTAGCCTTTTTAGTTCTTGTCACCCGGGTCCACCTATCCTCTGACTCAGAGGCACTGCTACCAGAGGTGGCTGTCTGGTCTTCTAGGCTCTCCCGGATTCTGCAAGCTTGGGAATGGCTGGAAGAATGTGGGGGCCTAGTCTCTAGGGACCTGTGGTGCTCAGAAGAGTCTTCTGATTCTCCCCTGCTCCCAGGATTAGTTGAGTACCCCACCCCACTGTCCTAGCTGGGAAGAGGTGTTTAGTATGCTCTTAGTGGTCCTTGTCTCATGGAATTCCTCCCCAAATTTCACTTCCTGATCTCGTGGTAAATTATATTTCTGAGTTATCCAGTTCTCTGATTCTCCCCTCACTGGAGTCTCCCTGGTCAGAGAGGATGGCCCTAGCACTTGGGAACTGTACATAGATGCCCACCCATCGATTTCTGGGAGGTGTTGACCTATTAGCCACATATTCCCCATTGGGTTGAAGTCTACCATCCCCGTGGCCCTTAGTTCATGTGAGCCAGTTGACATGGGGGTGGCAGAGTCCATGGAATTGAAGGGATTAAAGTCTCTGGCGAGAAAAGAGTTCCTGAGGTTATGCTCAGGGGTTCCCATCTCCCATCTGACCTCATCACTCTCACCCCCTACTCCCTGATGGCATGCAAGAATCTGACACTTGTTTGTTCTTCTATTGGGGCCTTACTGGTCTCTATTAGTTGTTCTTGCATGGCTATCTATCTATGGAGCCTGTCATTTTTTTCACAGAGAGCCTCATTTTATCTCTGTGCTTCCTTTCTGCATTGGGAGTATTGGGCCAACTTTTGCTGCAGGAGACTCGCCTCCTGAGTCTGATCCTTACTAGCCTGATTATTGTTCACCAGAGCATCTTCCACCCTCCTGGTGTGCTCTAACAGCTTTTCATAGTCCATTTTGAGTTCAACCAGTCCCTGAAGGGCCAGGTGATTATCTTCCACCTTGGTTTTTAAATGGCTGACTTCCTGGCCTAAGGCGTCCCTTTCCTGAATTAGAGTACCCCTCTGTGCAACCAGGTCGTCCCTTTGTTTTCTAATGGCACATTATTTCTGGCGCTCCTCATCAAAATCTGTTGAGTGTGGAGATCCCTCACTATTAATTCATTATTTTCCTCCTTCATTTCATCAATCTTATTTTCTAGGGCAACTATCTGCCCTGCGCAGACTCTATTATAACTTAATTGCTGCTCCAGTTTTTGTTGGCTCTGTTGTAGAGAATCCAACCTTTCTTGACACTCTTTTTGCAGTGTCAGTAATGTGGCATCTTGCTCTACCTTCTCTTGCTGCAGGATTCCAAATCTTCCTTTAATTTTGTCAGGTACTGTCTGGATCTAGGTTTTCGGCATATTTGTTTTATTACTCCAATGTGGAGGTATAGGTAAGCCACTATTTTGGCAATTTTACATTGCTCTTCTTTTACTTTTTGGGCCATATACAATTCACTGAGTGCCTGGTGTAATGGACCCTGGTCCTGCCATGTATCTAATTCTATGGCAGTGATTTGTTGTTTGATTTTCGGCAGCCAAACATTCACCTCCTGCTCTACCCATTCACCCCTGACAAACAATTTGTGCAATAGGTGTTCTTTTGCCATATTGATTTCCACTGGGGTCGCCATTCCAGAAATATGAATTTACTTCTGACTTATCTGGTTATTTTACTTTTGAAAAACAGGCCCAACTCCTTTGAGTATTTCAATTGAAGGGTTGTTTTTACAGTGTAGCACAGTATGGTAGCCCAACAGGGTGTATGTACCCCGTCAGCACGCTGTGTTAGACTGTCACAAGTGGTATGTCTAATTCAAGATCTCGTGATGAGCCCCCAAGTTGTAAGTGATTTCAATCCGGCACACACCCAAGTCCACGCCTAGCGTGTAGTGCAAAACTGAAATCCTTATTTATTTTTGTCTAAAAGGTCTTTATTCTGAACGATGTACCACTCATATCACACCCTTCTCCTGGAACCCTCCCGCCCCACTCCCAGGTACACTGAACCAGGAATCAGGCTGGTTTGCAAAGTTAAAATATTTATTTATCGATTTACAATTTAGTCACACTATGTTTTAATGGGTACACAATAATCTCCAATGGGGTGGTGTCAGACTGAATAATCTCCTTAATACACAAGGAGTAATAGTGATCAAAACAATTCAGCACAGAAATAATACTTTTGTGTGTGTGTTCAGATCAGATACCATTGTGGTTAGACGTTCCCCCTGCACACCCCTCAATCCCCAATAGGCAATGTAAAGAGATAGGAGGAGAGAGCAGGTATTCAGGAATGGCAGAATTCAAACAGAATATCAATCCCACTTTCCCCCAGCAAACACAAGAGAAAAACAGAATTGACTGTCAATCTGTCAGAATGGCTTTTAAAGTTATCTTAGAATGGACTGGACAAAAACACCAAATATGGTCAAAATTGCTGAAATTGCTATACATTCTTATGGGAGCCGCGTTGGATAGTTGCACACAAACACAAGCAATGATTTAATACCAAGAAACAATTTGAAATCTTAAAACTCAAGTCGAAAGCAATCAAAAGCTGTTTTCCACGTGTAAGAATTTCCCTAAATGAAAATTTGCGGCAAATTTTACACTGCGTGATAATTACGATAACGGGAGAACCGTATTGATTTGGAATGCGTTTTGGATGTGATTTAAAGCTGTGGATGTTAGCTACAAGCAGAAGTTGAAATTTTGTTTCTAGCACAAAAGCTGAGGGAGTTAAGGATGCTGTAGTGGAGGTTGTTTTTTCGAGATAGGCGCAAGAATGGAAAACTGGAATGCACTTTTAAAATGATCAAAGGATTTCTTACACTAGAGGATGACTATGAACAAAATGAATACCCCACAGGAACACAGCCACTTGATCAGAATGACTGCCTGCAGAGGAAACTCTCCTTTTTCAGATGAGAAAAGATCAACGCAAAGATAGTTTTAGCAATACTAGTACAGAGGAAAATAGGATGGTTTGGATAGAGAGCTCAGACAATTCAAAAATACTCCTAACAATGCAGGTTCGGAAAACATGTCAGGTGTTTTGACCCATGTTTGAATTATTATGCTACAACATTTGGTGCTGTGGGCTCAGAAAATCCAAGATGGCCGAAAATCCCACATTTGCGCCAGAATCCAGGAAAACCGCGCAGTTTTGCGCACACCAAAATAGTCGCCTGACCTGCCACCCACCAGTGCGAGCAGGATGGGCCAGAAGCGCCATGAGTGAAACGTAGTGCAAAAGGAAAAACAGCAGTGCCGGTTAGCTAAAAAAGCGCCTTGAAATCACCTTTGTTTCTCTGAATGCAAGCTCAAAATGCCTATTCCAAACATTGCAAGATATTCAAAAATCTTACTGAACATCAGCAGACGTCTGGTAGAATGAAGTCTTGTGTGCATACAAAATCAAGAAAGATGAAGAGCCTAAAAAAATGTTCATAACAAAACTGGCTGAGCTGTGGATGTCAGCAGCTTAAGTGAAATTGGACTTAAAGCCACTAAAATCTAAATGTTTAAAATAAATGAGTGACCTACTGTTGAGTGTCACATAGCTTGCAACTGTTTAAATGTCATAGTTTTGAACTTAGAATCAGCGTTCTAGCTGCATGTGTAAAAATTGTAAGTTTGATTTGAATGAAGAAAAAGTAGGAACAAAAGTGACATTTAGCTGAAGCCTGGCTTAAGGAGATTGAATTCTGCCTGACAACTACCCCCAACAGGAGTTGAAACTTGCCCAGCAACTGCATTCACAGGCCTGGCCTGCATTCTGCTATTCCCGCCAAAAGGAGATTACACCTCTCTGATTGAATTAGGGGTGGGGTACCGGGGGCTGCAGGAAACAGAACAATGAGCTTTCCTTGGCTCAGGCAAATGCTAATCAAGGGGTCATAAATGGCTTCATCTTGGAAGAAACTGGGAGGAGCAGTGCCTCTGTGAGCAAGCTGAGCTTGGAGGAAGTGGACAAACCAGAAATTCCACCATGTGCTTTGGGAAACGACGCCCCTCTGGGCCAGAGCATCATTTTAAAAAGATGGATAATTCATAGTACGAAATTGTCGAAATTATATTATAATATCATTTATTCTTGTGATTTTTCTGTGCACATTTTAAGAGGTGTTAGGACTCTGTGGTATGTTCTGGGGGGTAGTAGCGGAAAATAAGGTATTACTCCAAATGTCTGTATGTTAAAAATCTGACGCTTTATCATCTGATGCCCATACTCCTTGCGCACGTTTGTGTAAATTCTGGAAAGGTTTAGAGGTTGTGTTCTTGATGAAAAGGGCAGAACTCTGTCAGAAGTGGACAAGACATCTTACAAAGACAGGGATCGGATGGTTTGGTGCTACAGAAAATATGTTAACTGGACATATAATATTAGAAAAATTGTATCAAAAATAGATTTGTGTACAAATTGACAAGGGGAGGATCCTCTGACCCATAAACATACCTCATCACAATGACACTCCATTTCCTTCCCCCAATCAAGGGAGAGAGGAGAGCTTGGCCAATGATAAGTTGTGAGGGGCAGGCTTAGTTATGCCCACGCACACACCCATTTTCAAAAGACATAAAAAGAGCCATTAAGACCCAGGAAGGGACATTCACTTTCCACTTCAAACTGATTTCTTGCGAAGCATTTTGCCGGGCCAGACAATATCCAGAAGACTCCAGAACCAGAACTTAGAATCCACACTTCAGAACTTTCAGCAGAGAGGCCTAGTCCAAAAGCTGAATCCTTCTCAGCAGGCCTCAGAATCCAGCCACCTAACCAAAATATTCAACAGCGAGCTGTTTGATTCTGGCTAGAACCCTCTGCCAGAACCCAGAAAGCAGTGCTGTATCCAGAGAGACCCAGACCCGACCGCTGTGCAGTGCCGAGACCAGAACCAGAGATCCAGAACCGCAGACCAGACCCAGACCAGATCGCTGAGAGTAGAACCAGTGCCAGAGACCGTCCCATAGCGAGAGAACCGCAGCCAACCTGACCAGATCTTGACGGCCTAATTCAAATTTATAGTGTGACTACCCAGACAGAACTGTGAATAGTCATCTATTAGTTTAAAATAAGCGTATCCCATCCAATTCAACCTGCCCAGAACTGCATAGAAATCGTGTGTCCATTCTGTGATTTCAAACCTGTGAAAGTGTCACTTGCCATTCTGAATCATTATTCCATTTCTGAAAATCTACCTCCACAAAAGTGTCTGTATATTTGGAACCGCGTGTGCTAGGAACGAGATTTAACTTTCACTTTAAAGCTAAGAATCTAAGCTTTCCAGCGAGCCTAAAAGCGATTTTTCTAGTTTTTCCGTAATCGCACTCGACGCACTCAGAAAAAGTGCCGCGAATTGAAAACTAGCTCAAACTTCTTCACCTGTCAAAAATAGCTGTCTTTTGCTTGCATTGCTGAAATTCGTTTTCAACCTGATAATCCCTCATGAATCATTGCTAGTGTAGACCTGAACTAATTCAAAGTAGCTGTCACCTACCCTGAATCTCCTATAGGGAATTAAAATCATTTTTAGCATATTTTCACTTCTTTGTAAATTACATTTAAAGTATTTTTGCCTGTGTTTTAAAATTATCCCTGTGCTCTAAGCTTGCTAGGGACAACTGAATTGGTATTGCATTTGATGGTATTCCGGAAAACTGTGTGCTCTCCTTCCATCTCTTTACATTGCATAGGGGGAGGAGTGAATTGCCACAAGGGGAAAAGTGATTATATTATCTCTTGTTGAAACCATATCAGTTTATTTCTGTACTGCATTCTTCTCCATCATTGAATTTCCCTGAAACCATAAAAGTATTCTCAGCTACCTTATCCTTTCTATACCGACTCCTAAGTGATTACAAAAGCGTGCAGGTGTAATATTATCCATTGTTGATCACTGTCATATTCATAAGTGTGCGATCAAATATTAATTTATTTATAAAAGTGTGATAGTGTGATTTATATCTTGTTTCATTTTCCAATAAATGTGTAAATTGCGAAACAAACCTACTTCTTAGCTCAGTGAGGTCAGGGGGATTCAAAGAGAGGGGCGTTATATAAGGGTTTATCATCCAGATTATAACTTTTCATAAAAATATATAAATAAGGGCTTCCCCTGGGCATCCCAGACCAGGCATTGACTTAGTTGGAGTGCTGAATTGAAGTCCGTCAACAGAGTGGGGACTCCAGCCGGGACATCTGGATTAGATCTACCACTTGTGCAGCTTGATACAGTGTGCTAACTGATAGGATACATAAATCCCGTTGTATCACGACGCAGTATTACACTGTAAAAACACTCCTCAAAGGAACGCTCTAAGGAAACAGTCTGTTTTGCAAAATAAAATACTAACTTCTGTAAATCAGGAAGGAAATCAATTTCCAGAATGACGACCTTGGTAAATATCAAAAAAGCCAGAGAGCACCTCTTACATAAGCTATTTGTGACAGGCGAATGGACGGAACAGGACCAGAATGTGTGGTTGCAGGCAATTGCGCAACAGGTCACTGTAACTGGGTCAGATTCATGGAGAGATCAGGGTCTCTTACATGTGGCCCTGAGTGAACTATATATGGCCCCTAAGGCCAAGGATGAGCACAACAAGATTGGCAGGGTAGTGGCATATTTATATTTATATATGGGAGCCATACAGGACAAATGGCCTGAAGGCCAAGATCTGGAAAATAGGCAACTGATGGCATTAGAGAAGGTCCAATCTGACCTGGTCTCTTCCGAGCAGAGGCGGCAGAGGAGCCAGGAGTCAGAAAAATATAGTACGCAGTATATCATTGAAATAAAAGAGGATATGGGTATCCTGCAACAGGAAAAGTCTGACCAGGATACCAGATTTCTGGCCTTGCAGAAGCAGTACCAAGAAGGTTTGGATGCCCTACTGCAGAGCCAGAAAAAGCTGGAGCAACAACTGGACTTCAATAGGGCATGCGCAGAGCAGGTAGTCACCCTGCAAAGCCACCTAGATAGGGAGAAGGCAGAGAGCAACAAACTGATTCTGAAAGACCTCGATACCCAGACAGAATTTGAAGAAGAGTGCCAGAAAGCTGGGGCCCTTAAAAGGCAGAGGGACGACCTGGCGGCACAGATGCAGGCTCTTAGTCAGGAAAGGGACACCTTAGGCCAGGAAGTCTGCCAATTAAAAGAAAAAATTGAAGAAAATCACCTGGCCGTCCAGGGACAGGGTGACCTCCAAAAAGAGCATCAGAACTTGTTAGAGCACACCAGGAGGGTGGAAGATGCTCTGGCAAGAAAGGAACAGGCCAGTAGGGATGGGACTCAAGAGATAACCCTCCTGCAGCAAAGACTGGCCCAGTATTCCAGGACCAACCAGGAGGCACAGAGAGAGAATGAGGCTCTCTGTCAGCACAATGATAGGCTCCAGCAACAGGTAGCCATGCAGGAGAGACTGATAGAGTCAGGTAAGGCCTTAACTGAGGAACCGAAAGCACAGGCTCTTGCATGGCAACAGGGAGCAGGGGCTGATATAGATGAGGTTCGCTGGGAAAGGGAAACAACTGAGCATAACCTCGGGAGCCCTAGTACCAGAGGCCTTCATCTCTCCCAGTCCTGGGACTCTGCCACCCCCATGTCCCATGGCGCACATGAGCCCAGGGCCACGGGGATGGCAGATTACCATCCAGCCAAAAGTATGGGGCTCATAGGCCAGTACCACTCAGGAATGGATGTGCAGGCTTCCGGGTATGGGCACCTAAGTACAGTGCAATTTAGTGGGGACCCCAGGAGAGTAGGCCCACTAAGGGCACCTCTGGGAGCAGTGCTTCTGAGTCAGAGGATGAATGGACCAGGGTTACCCGAACCAAAAAGGCCAATAAGGCAAAAAGGGCCTTGCTTAAGGACACCTTAAAACAGATTAAGACAATGAGGAGTGTCATCACCCCTTATCACAAGAACGCCAAGTATTCTGTTTGGGAACACTTGGAGCTGCATTCACTATGTAAAGTGGACATTCTCCCCAGAAAACTCCAGTTTCTTTGCGGAGCTGGAGGACCAAACCATTCAAGATGGTCCACATATAGGTCCACATATAGGGCTGCCATCTTGAAACATTTTTCTGTTCACCGGAATCCCCAAGAGGTTCGCAAGGCAGCCTACAATTTGCAATGTGGGGAGGATCAGGCCCCACAAGAATGTGTGCAGGAATTGAAGCATGCCTTTGCGCAGACTACCAGAAGGGTGCGCACGGACAGTAAAGAGTTTGTAAATACATTTTTCCATGCCTTACCCAAATACATAATTACCCAGCTAGTGAGATATTTTCACGAGAAAAGGTCACTAGACTGGGTCTTTGAACAGGCTACCCAGATCTATAAGGTGCAGAAGCCCAAAGAAAATAAAAACAATGCCCAGAAAAGTCCCAAACCGACCAGCACCCCTGCTGCTGCCAAGGTGGCAGAGGTAAAGGTTGCCCCCATTTTAGATTTGGAGATGGAGGGGCCTAAAAACCTGCCTGCAACGAATAATTCTCAGCCCAGAAGGCCCTCGGGCCAGTCACAGACAGGGAGTCAAGGAGGTAGTCCCACAAATGGGGTCCCTCGCTCCCCTGACTATGTAAGTCCCCGCTACAAGGGAATCCGACCTATCCTTGGGTATGTGTGGACTTCTGCAGCCCAAGGGGGGGATCCAACCAGGCACCCAACCCAGGGAACTTCCCCTCCTAACTTCCCACAGGAGGGCAGAAATTCACCAAACCTTGGGCACAACTTTTTCCCCAGGTATCCACCCAACTTCCAGCCCCAAAATCATCCATCCTTCTTTCCCCAATTCCCTGAGCCCAGACTACCTAATCCGGGAGAGGGGAGGCCAAGGGTGGAGGGGTACCCAAATCTTCCCAACCCGGGGTGCTACCAGAGAAGGGATAGCTACCCTTCCCGGGATCAGCTCAGGGGAGAAAATAGAACCCCGTATCAGCCTGAGCGGGTTTCCCAGTTAGAGCGCCAGGTACAAAATATGGCACGGGATCTGGGTCACATGCTGAGGGCTCAACAGAACCCTCAGATGAGCATGCCAGTGCAGAATGCCCCAAACTCTGGACCTGGTGCTCCAGAACAATGACGGGGCAGCACCCCGATAACCCACCGGTTCCCAGGGAGGAGGCACAAGGGGAACGGGGGTGTAAAGTCTTGGAGGAAGCTTTCTTCCACACTTGTAAACAGCCCATGGAAACCGAGAAACCGGAAACAAAATCTCCTACCCCTGAAAGTCTGCCACCCAAGGAGCAGAGAGGAAGTAGGAGAAACAAAGGACCCAAACAGTCCCATTTTGTGGAGGAGTTACAGGTCTTCCAATTTGAGGGAGAGGGATCTTCTCCTTCAGAGATGGGGGAACGTCTCCCAAGGAAAAATGGGTCCCAAGGGATTCCAACCCAGGCTGGGTAGATGTGGGGATTAAGCTATCGCCGCCCATCATTCTATCCCAGAACCAACAATACCGAAAACACCTGGTTCAAGCCCATCCTGGTGACTGCCTCCAAAAAAGGGGGGGCGGCCCAGAACCGGAACCAGGGGAACCCAAAACCACATCCATAGATTGGGTAGATGTGGGGATTGAGCTGTCGCTGCCCATCATTCTATCCCAGAACCAACAATACCGAAAACCCCTGATTCAAACCCATCCTGGTGACTGCCTCCAAAAGGGGGGGGCGGCCCAGAACCGGAACCAGGGAAACCCAAGACAGCATCAATATCCAATTGCCAACTTTTTCTTTCAGATTCCCAAAACTCCCTCCGGAACTCTGCCAAAATCTCTTCTCTCTCAATGTCCAAAACCAGAATATTAGTCCACCAGTTGTCCAAAAATGTGCATTATCTGTGCCCCCTTGAGGAGAAGGAGGGAATATACTATGCCCCGGTACAAGTACAGTGGCAGGGTACAATTTTGGCACTGGTGGACAATGGATCCCAAGCTACTCTTCTGTTCAAAAGGGCCTTTGATGAACTAAATGCAGGAAGGGGGGCGAATTACCATCTTCCTCTCACCTCTCTTCCTGGAAAACTTCAGAACTTTGACAGGAAGGAAATTCCCGTCAAGGGGACTAAAGATTTGGACATTAAAATTGGGCGAGACAAGGTGAAACACCCGGTCATAGTAGTGACTCCAGAGGGCAACCCTTGTTTACTAGGGAAAGACCTCATGAGAAGGTTGTCACCCCTAATAGATTGTGTGAACAAGGTCCTCTGGACCCAGACTAGCCGACCAATAAAATTAAAACAGAGCGTCAACCATGTTAGTTTAAACGGCATCTGCCACATGGTTGAACAAAAATCTGACCAAGTAGAATTTCACTTCCAGAACAAACAAATTCCAGACGTGACAGTAATAGCAGTAGGACAACAGACTGGTGATGGGGGGGTCCTCTCTATTTCTGAAAATCAACGTTCCTTCCAGTTTAAGGTGGTATTCCACACTGGAAGGAAACACTCTGAAATTCTTTACTAATCCACAATCAGACATTCCCACTCCAATAGTCCAGAAAGATGTGAAATCAGCTCAGACCCTGGCTGATATTCAGCAAATTGGAGAGCAGTTGTTCATCCCTGTTTAGTTAAATGATGGGAAGGACTCTGTTCTCGCCTGAGTGTGTGTGAACAACGGTAAGAGCTTCATCAGCGAAGCCATGTTCTGCCAACTCCCAAAAGATCCAACCATTCCCACATTCAAACTGATAGACAAATGGATCTGGAAACACCCGATTCCAAACATCTTCTGCCAAGCAGGTGTATGCTCAAAATCTCCATTGGCAACAAGAGAATAGTCCATAATTGTTGGGTTGTGCGAGACGTCACCGCCACCTTTTACTTAGGCAGTGATATTCTCAATCGCTTTGCCATTAGTGTGGACCTAACAAACTTCAAAGCTTGGTCCTGATTAGCGGATAATCCCATGGGATTTGATGATCCAGAAAAAGCATTTAGGTCAGCTCAATTGCTACCTTATGCAGTTGAAATTCAGATGAAAGAGGAAGTCACCATCCCAGAAAGGACACGACAATTCTCCCTGGAAGTGAAAGTTAAAAGAGGACAAAAATTGAAAAACCCTGATGCTTATATTCATCTAAATGCTTTTCTCCAACAGCAAGGGTTAGGGGTAAACCCAACATCATTAGTCAACATAGAACATGACACCATTCCAATAGAGGTGGATAACAGCGACTTAAAGAGTATTACTCGAGCCACAGGCACCATTATTGGAATGGCGGATGATGACCGACATTTCTCCATTGATTTAGGAAATGAACTCTTAGGACCAATCCCCAAGGACTGTTTTGACAGTGACAGTGATAACAATACAACACCAGACAGGATCTTTATCCGGCATGGGGGGAACTTCCTGGTGTACACTTCCTGCCCTTTTGGTAAGGAAGATGTGACTTGTGTCTTCAGAAGGGATGAGGTGATTTTCCAGGTCCATGAGGGATGCCTTTCCCACCTGAAGCCTCCAGTCCAAATCAGCACTCTGACCAGGGACTTCTACACCCAGCTGGAGGAGGCCCCTGAGATAGCAAAACCAGAAGTCTTTCCAGGCTTCAGGCAGATGTTGGAAGAGAGAGTCAACCTAGCTGATGCGTGTGTGACTCTGGAACAGAAGCAAAAGTTGAAACAAGTTTTCTTGGATTTCCAAGATCTCTTTGCGCTAGACTCATATGACTGTGGTCGCACCGACATCCACGCAACAACAATTCCCACGGAACCTGGCATGACTCCAGTGTTTGTGAAGCAATATTGCTTGCCTCTCGCATCCATGGAGTCCCTTACTGAGATAATTAAGAACCTTGAGTACCGGGGAATAATCCGTCCAGTCCACATCATCTTCAATAATCCGGTGCTGGGAATATTGAAGCCAAACGGCCAGTGGAGATTCTGCGCCAACCTTAGGGAGCTCAACAAACGGGTCCATACTTCCCGATGGCCTCTTCCCTACATTGACCAAGGGCTGGCCCAGATCCAGGGGTCACAGGTATTCACTGCAATAGACCTGACCAATGGATACTGGACTGTGCCTGTCAGTAGGGAGGACCAACACAAGCTGGCTTTTACCTTTGGGGGCCAGCAGTATACATGGACCCGGACTCCCTTCGGATACCTCAACTTCGGCAATGAATTCAACATTTCCCTACATAAAGCCATGCCCGACCTGGGTGCGAGGGGTAACCTGGCTTATGTAGATGATGTCCTCATCAAAAGTTCATCTGTGGAGGAACACATAGCGGAGATCCGTTATGTTCTGACACAGGGCCTCATCACGACTTCGGCGGTAACCCTTAAATCCGGCGGTAGCGCTATTACCGCCGGATTTAAGGGTCCGCCGAATCAGGGCTTCGGCGGATTTCGCCCCAGCTCTGAGCTGGGGGGAAATCTGCCGAAAATTCGCGCTATTACCGCCGGTGGGAAATCCGCTGGCGGTATTAGCGCGAAGATTCCCCATTGAGCCCAATGGGGAATGGGGCATTCCCAAATGGGCTCAGTGGGGAATGGGGACTTACATTACCGTCGAACTCGTGATCCGGCGCTATTAGCGCCGGGGAGTTTGGTAGTAGGGCTAATACCGCCCGCGCTAATAGCGTTACCGTTACCGCCCAAGTCGTGATGAGGCCCACAGTTGAGGGCCGCTGGAGCAAAATTTTACTTTCAGAAAGCACAGTGGTGTAGAACCCGTGTTAATTTCTTGGGGCATGAGATTACTCCTCAGGGTCTCTGTCCCCAGGAAAAGAAAGTGGAAGCACTTCAGAAAATGAAAGACCTGCAGGATTATTTAGTGTGTTTTGGAGTGCAGCGCCATTGCACAGGATCAATGTATAGCGTGTTTTTGGAGTGCAGCGCCACTGCTAATGTGATACAGCAAGCCATGTGTTGCCAGTGTAACATATGGACATGCAAATGAAGACAGGTTACACATTGTAAAAGCACATCATTTTTAATGGTGCAACATATGGACATGTAAATGAACAGGCTACACAGGTCAAAAACAAACCATTTTCTCATTTAAAAAGCACACCATTTTTTTTTCTTTTCTCACCTGAAATGCCTCTATTGGAGGAGACACATTAGATAATTAATGAACTAATATAATTAAGAAGTACTAACACGATTTTAACTTCTTAATATTGTAATGTGTCTCCATGTGCAAAATGTGGCAGGCTGAGGCTCACTTTAAACGTGCATTCAGATTTGTTTTTCTCTCTTTTTCCCGGTGCTTTTCATGGTCCTTGCTCAGGAAACAAAACTCGAATAAGCAGGAAATCAATTTTGTTGCAGTTGTATACTGTAAAAGTGAGCTATTGTTTGAAGAAGGAGGGTATGACATGATGGATTTTTATTGGACAGGCGTCACGTTAGGGGCTGTGACAGAGGTTTCTTGGTGCACCTCGGGAAGGAAGAAAGGCAGTGTCCATTTTGCATAGCTTTGGTGAGGACTTGGCTGAAGTGGCTGTGGGGTTGCCTGGCTGAGAGGCGTTGTTCCAGTGCACTGTTGACCTTCACAGGCTGGGGATTCTAGTCATGAGCACCGGCTTGAGAATAGAAGATTGCAGATTGGAACTGCATGTTCTTCTGCATGTTCTCGCTGGGATGCTCTAAAAGGAAGCCCTGAGCCATCTAAAGAAAGTGACCAGCACAGAGATTTTGCGTGCTGAACAGCTACAAGTTGCGGGTAATTATCTGATACAAGGTGAGAGTGCGGTGTGTGAATGAAATCTATTTCAGGGAGGCAGCGTAGCGATAGTTTCCATTGAAGAACCACTGAATTTAAATGCTACACTCTAAAGTTGCCATCTAAATGCAAGTCCACTGATGCATTGTTTTCTTTATTGTTGCAAAGAATCTAATGAAATGCCATGTATGTTGCAATTGTTTCTCTTATGTTTATTTTAGAAAAGACTGCCTCCCAAAGCAGGTAATGTATGATTTTTTAAATGAAACTAATGTAAATCACAACCTGTGTAAAGGTTTATTTTTGCTTCTGTTTTCTCTGCTGCAGTTAGCCCATATCACATGATAAAAGGGGAGGTTATTAGGTAATATATGCCAGGCATCCTATGTGGAAAAAGTTATGTTATGAGTAATTACAAATAGCTGTGTGCGTGATTCCACTCAGTGTATATATGTGTGTGGCTTCTGAGTGGAACACAATCTGATAGTCTGCTGGGCACATGAATCAGCAGAGAGAGAGAGGCCTCTGGAAATAGTTTCACTAATGTAAATAAATTAGTGATAATACCACATGTCATGGTGAATACTCCATGGAAACATAATCTCACTAATGTAAATAAATTAGTGATAATACCACATGTTATTGTGAATACTTTATGGAAGCATAGCTCGCTGGTGTAGATAAATCAGTGATAACAGCCATAAGTGGCACTCCATATGAAAATGTGGTGTTATTGAATAATGTAGAAGCATGAGGCTGATAAGAGATCACAAGAACAGTCTAAACAAAAGAAAGGGATTTTGTATGTTGGGGCCACAAATAAAACAAAGACATTATGCTCATTCCTATACCACAACGAAATGTATACCAACTGAATGTATCTGTGTACTGAAATAATGTATAGCTACTATACCACTAAATACCAAACCTAATCTAAATACAAGGAGTTGTTATTACGAAACTATTTTTGTTTTTGGTGGTAAGAGAATACTGCTAGGCCCCAAATCTACACAAAATACCCAACATATTTATGGTGCGTTGCAGGCCGGGAAAGTGATCATAGAGCACCTACTGGGCGTGGCAAGTGTGTCTCACACCGCCATCTGTACATTAAAGGGAACCCATTTCATAATAGCAGTGTGTCACTAAAAACGAATTTCAGAATGTCTCAAAGGGAAACCACATTCTCAGACCTAGCGCAATATTTAGAGGCAAAAATATTTGCACATGGGACGTGGTCATCAAATAGTACCTCAGAATGGCATAACCACAGTCATGGTGAGGTGCAGAAAGAAAAACTAGACAATATTTTTGCAGAAGGCAGCATAATTCAGGTCTGCCTTCTAAGGTTATTAAATGCAGGCGATAAAAATGCAGAGAAAGACTGTTATCTGGTTTATTCTGAATAGATCCCTGCGAATGCAAGAAAATGACACCCAGCTAATTAACAAGTTAAAGACTGACTTAGATGGGGCAAGTAAGAAAGAGGAAATGTTAAGAGCAGAATTGGATGTATGCCAAGAAGAGATTTTGATGTTCAATTGTACAAAAGCAAGAAACAGTTTGAGGACAGTGAACAAGAATTGGTACACTTAAAAGCATTGGTGGACCACATTAGAGAAGATAAAGATGAGGTTGTGTCAGAAATGCAGATTTTACAAAAAGAACATTATGAGAAAGAAAGTGACCTCCAAAATGCGGAACAAGTAATGGTTAAAATGCTTCAAGAAAGAGACAAGACAAATAAAGAATTTAATGAATGCCAAATGCAAATGTGTGACATGCAGGAGGTAATTAATAAAATGAGTGATGAAAACAACTATTTGAAAAAC
This sequence comes from Ambystoma mexicanum, assembly GCF_040938575.1. NCBI lineage: Eukaryota > Metazoa > Chordata > Amphibia > Caudata > Ambystomatidae > Ambystoma > Ambystoma mexicanum. The sequence goes on from NC_090925.1 coordinate 1,181,251,621, forward strand.
GAAGCAGACAGGCTCCTTAAAAAGTGTAAGGACTTAGAACAGCAAATGTGCATACCCAGGTCCCAGGGGAGGCGGCAAGGTACCACATTCAATGGAGTTGAGGTGAATTCTATTTCTACCCAAAGGGCTAGTGCCCCAATGACTGGGAGTGACTGGGCCGGTGACTGAACTTGGTTGCAGCGCCCTTGGGGGATTTGATACTTCCATTGGGGGCCGCCACCAATCCCATACACCTGGAACCAGGGTTGAGTCACCAAGTAGCGCAATTCCATGCATTGCAACAAGCAGCCCCATAAAGATAATGAAGTCTATTAAAGCCCTGATCAAACCATTTAAAAAAGGAGGGGAATGCTGCATAGAAGATCACTTAGAAGCGGTTCATGACATTTTTAAAGCCCTGCAGATACCTAAGGAACAGTACAGGCAGTATTTTCATTTAACTTTAGATGCCCCGACGGCCAGTATTATAAGAGGATTGAATGAGCAGCAGAATATGACATGGGCGGAGTTCGAAAAAGAGATTAGGCATCATTTTTCTCCCTTCCAGTCCTTGCAGGAGGCAAAGAAAGTCGCTTACACAATCACTGCTGGGCCTAATACATCCCCTCACCAGTTTTTACAAGGCTTAAAAAGAGCGTTTTCTCACTTTGATGTATCTTTTGACCCCAATTCCAATGAGTTTAAAACTGCCTACTTCTATGGGCTACAGAAAGACATCATATCCCAATTAGTCCGTGAATTTGACTGTGACAAGTCCCTGGAATGCATTGTACACCAAAGCACAAAACTATATGAGGTACTCTATTGTCAGGGTAGAGAAAGTGAGAAAATGAAAGATACTAGACCTAAATCCAAAGAACCCTCAGCAACAGTGATGGAAATCAGGTCAGCTAAAATGTCCCTTGAGTCTGCTCAAAGTCCAAGTAAAAATAATTTGGCACCTGAACAGAGGGGTAATCAACAAAGGTCATCATGCCCTCAGTACAATGATTCCCCACCAGGGGACTACAACCAAAGGATGGGTGCACCCGCTCCCCTCCGCAAATGAATCAAGAGTTCAGGAACCAACCTAATAGAAATCATTCTCCTGAGAAGTATCAGAATAGATCCAATCAGGGAGAAAATAACCAATATCGATCTAAGCCACAGAGAGAGGATTCTAGAGAGATGGAAAGATTCCAGTGCCTCGAGGCCCAAGTGAAAATGTTAGCTGAGCAAATAGGAAAGCTCTGTACAACACAAAAACAGTCATCAAAGGAGGGGGCAGAAGGCCATAGCAATGACTGGGGGGCTTCTGAAAAGTGACTAAGTACTTATGATACCTACAGCGCCAAAAAGACAGTTTGCTCTGATGTAATTTTGCATAATGACTCGGAGATGCCTAATGATTTAAAAGTGAAAATACCAGTACATGAACATGTAACAGAAAATGCAAATACTTCTAAAAGAGAGGTACTTTTTAACCTAGAATTAGATCAAACATTGGCGATCTGTACAAATGATATAGGAAAACCTGAAAATCCAAAAGACCAAAGAGACAGATTTAAGATAAATGACTCATGCATGGGGAATACCAGTGAACCGGGAGTAAGTGGCGATGCTACAACTCCTTTTCTGGGCAATCAAAACAATGACCAAACACAGGCAGGAAAAAGAAATGCTCAAAAGGAGGGTACCGGTCAATCACCTGAAGAATTCTTTCAACCACTTATTTTTGAAGAGGTTAAAAGGGCTGGTACCATACTGAATAATCACAAATGCACAGAATTAGACAATGACAAATTGCCAAGTGATGTTGTTACACATGTTCACTTGGAGGGTTGTAGTGTGACCTCTGATGATACCTGGATGGATGGGCGAATGGTGGCCACACTCCAAAAAACCTTTGGACATGGGGAAATGAATAAAGTCTCTCACACAGGAATGAGCAAAAAGGAGGGAAAAATGTCTTTACAATTACCAATGTGCTTAGCCAAAAGTGAAAAAGGCCTGAGAAAGGTGAGCCCTGAAATCAGTAAGAATTTGCATTTCTTATGTGTGTTAGAGGAAGTTGAAGACAGGTATTATGCTCCCATTATTGTGGAAGAAAAATGCCATACATTTGCAATGATTGACACTGGCGCACAGGCCACAATTATGTCTAAAGAATTAGTAAAGAGTATCAATGAAGAGAGATCCCCGCAGAATCAGATCACAGTGAAGGAAAATCAAGGTCCAGTGCATAATTTTAACAGGGAGGAGGTGCCTATTATAGGCGTCACCGAGGTTGACATAAAGATAGGCAAACACACAATGAAACAGGAGGTATTGGTCGCATCCATTTGTGAAATACCATTTCTGATGGGAACAGATTGCCTAAATAGATTGTCTCCTCTAATAGATGGGGTGAATGGAGTACTGTGGTCCTTAACTAAAAAACCATTGAGACCTAAGAAACTAAAATCACAAAACAGCAATATAAATGAATGTCACACCGTTGCAAAAACAAATGATGCAGTGGAGGTGTATCTCCAGAATAGTTGCATACCTAGCGTCACTGTTATATTAATGTGTCAAGACAAAATGCAGAGTGAAAATGAAAAATGACCTGTACAAATATACTTAGACCCAAGGAAAGAATGGCAAACTGCCATAGATGAGCACACCTTACGTTTTTATTTAAAAGAGAAGACAAGCCAACAGAATACTGCTCCTAGAGCAGGTTCAGAAAAGCACATTACCACTCTTGCTGAATTACACATGGAAGATGAACAACCATCGGTTCATGTTGGGATAAATGACTATTCTAAAACAATAAAAGAAACTTTAGCGCTTGAACAGGAAAGGAGCTTCATTAATGAGAAATTGTTGCAAAAAATAATAGAAATGGAGGAGATCCCGAAATTTAGGATTAAAAACCAGTATGTCTCTGGTTTGGACAGTCCAGACTTTGAAAACCGAATTGCAGTTAGATGCATGTTGAAAATTAACGTTGGACAAAAAACAATTTACCATAATGTTTGGATAGTGAGTGGAACCCAAAATGACTTTTACATGGGCAATGAGATCATGCACACAATGTGTATGGTGTTAGATTTCCTTAATCAAAAGATATGGTCATGCATAGGTGGGCCGGCACCTGAATTTGAAGACAAAAGAAGGGCTTATCATTGCGCACAGCTGGTCCCTTATGCAATTGAATTACAAATGAGGAAAGTTACTATTATCCCTGCATTCACAAAGCAGTTTGCAATAACACTTAAATGCTAAAATGGACAGCAGATGAAAGATTCTGATGCATTTGTGTGTCTGAATGAATCCATGAAACAGCAAGGCCTGGATTATGAATACATTCCATTGGTAGATGTGGGTGAAGGGTCTGTAAAAATTATGGTGAATAATAAAGGTCATCAGGATATTCATTTAGAGGAAAACTCCCCAATAGGTATGGCCATACAAAAATCACATTACACAGCAGATCTAAATAACATGGTGATTGGAAATATCCCTGAAAAGTATGTAGATGCTAAGGGTGAATTGCCAGAATACCTGGACTCCCAGCCCAAAGGGATATTTAAGATTCATTCTGTGTACCCTTATGATTCAAGCGAGACAGTGTGCTGTCATTAAGAGGATTGCATAACATTTAACTTAAATGAAAATGAAATAGAAAATCAGCCTATTGAAGTCGAAGCTGATATGCCAAAACATTTAAAAGTGGCAGCTTTACAAAGAGACACAGCCACACAATTAGAGGAAAGCGCCGAGATTCCCATGCCAGAACATTTTCCAGAATTCTCCAAAATGGTAGAGGAGCAGATTTTATCAGTGGATGCATGTGACAACGATGAGGATAGAAATGAACTGAGGAGGATATTTATGGAGTTTAAAGATGTATTTGCAAAAGATGCTTATGATTGCGGTCTAACTGATTCACATGTAGCCACACTAACAGAAGGTTGTAACAGAAGTCCAATATTTGCGCACCAGCATAGACTACCATTGGCATGTTTAGAGTCATTGGCAGAGATTATTAAAAATTTGGGGTCGCGGGGAATCATCAGGCCCATTCATAGCACATCTAATACACCTATTTTAGGTGTGTTAAAGCCAAATTGTCAATGGCGTCTGTGTGCAGATTTGAGGGAGTTAAATAAAAGAGTGCCAGTATCCAGATGGCCACTGCCATTCATTGATCAGGGATTAGCTCAGATACATGGTTCAAAAGTATTTACCACATTAGATCTCACCTCTGGGTATTGGTGTGTGCCATTGGCAGAGGAGATACAGAATTTATTTTCCTTTTCATTTTGATAAGACTCAATACGCATGGGTTAGATCTCCATTCGGGTACGTCAATAGTGGGAGTGAATTTGGCATATTTTTGAGAAAAGCTATGTCTGATGCAGCAGAAAGAGGAACCATAGTTTATGTGGATGATGTGCTGATAAAAAATGAAAACTTGAAAAGCAATTTTGATGAAATAAGACATGTACTTGGCCAATTGCAGAAGGCAGGCGCCAAAGTGTCTTTACAAAAAGCACAATGGTGCAAGAAAAAAGTGAACTTTCTAGGCCATGAAGTGACTGAACATGGACTAAATCCACAAAAAAAAAAAAATAGAGGCTATACAAAAACTAAAAGACCCTAAAAATGTGAAAGGGGTAAAACGTTTATTAGGAATGACAGGCTATAAGAGAAAGTTCATTGAAAATTATGCTAATTTTGATGAAAAAACATGCAAGGACTTGCCAACTGTATATGTTGATGGTTGTGCTTTTCACATTGAAAATGACAGCAATAAACAATTAGTGTCAGGATTAGGAAATGTCTGGTTGAAATGTGAAGGCGTCCCTAGTATAGGGATGAGAATTGGAGCTAGGAGCAGTCAAGTAGCAGAACTGGCAGCCATTTATAAGGCAATTGCTACTGCAGTTGATAATAAATTCAGTGAAATTGTCCTGGTGACTGATTCTGACTATGCACAAAATAGCTTTGTGGAATATTTACCTGGCTGGAAAGCGAGAGGCATGACCACATACAACAAGAAACCACTTAAACATGGAAAAATGATACAAGCCATAGACAAATTGGTGTCAAAAAGTGATTTAACAATATACTGGAGAAGAATTTGTGGGCATTTAAAAACACCAGGAGAGGATAAGGAGGGGAATGATAAGGCAGATCACCTGGCTAAAATTGGGGCCGCGATGGGAGAATTGCTACCTATTGAACATTTACTTGGTGAAATACAAATTGATACAGTAACACGTTCTAAAGCACCAAAGGAGGTAGATCAACCAGTAGCCCAATGGAGTTATGATACACCAGACCAAGATCTGATTGAGGCACAAAAGGATGATCTAATTTTGGGAATATATTATAATCATTTGATAAACCCTGAACAAAACCCTTTAACAGAAAATGATTGTATAGGAAAAGAAGAGTTGAGGGTGCTATTAAAGTATAAAAAACGAATTAGACTGCAGGATGGACTCATGATTAGAGAGTCCATAACAGGACAGATACAGTGGGTGGTACCCCTTTCATTCAGAGGGATAATGCTACACCATGCACATGATGCAATAACTGCAGGCCACAGAGGTTCACAAAAAACATTGGAAATACTAAAGGATTATGCTTACTGGCCACATATGTCCCAAGATGTGGAATTATATACTAGAGGATGTCTAGCATGCGCCCAATTTAAACCTGCTTCACCAATGCATAGAGCTCCATTAATGAAAAGAGGCCTAACTCTTCCATGGTCAGATTTGCAAATAGACTATGTAGGGCCAGTAAAGAGGTCAACCGTTATATTTTAAGTGTAGGGTGTTTGATGTCGAAATGGATTGAGTGTATTCCTGCACCAGATTGTAGTGCGCAAGCGGCAGCCACATTACTGGTGAATCATGTGTTTTCAAGGTTTGGGTTGCCACAAAGAATAGAATCAGACAGAGGAAGTCATTTCACAAGTGCTCTAATGAGTAAGGTTTGGCAAATACTGGGTGTGAAAAGAAAACTACATATTGCATATCGGGCGGCTTCTTCGGGTGGAGTTGAACGCAGTAATAGGTCTGTTGTGGACATATTAAAGAAATTTATGGCAGAAGCAGGTTCCAGCTGGGATTTACGTTTACCTTTGGTTTTGATGCAATCAGATCAACTCCTGCCAAAGCAACAGGTATTAGTCCCCATGAGGTTTTAACAGGTAGGACAATGGTGTTACCACAACACCTGCTATACAGAACCCATGAGCAGACACGTGTGAGTGCATCCACAGTTCATGAATACATTGATGAACTGAGGAAGCATTTACAACATGCATTTGCTTTTGTAAAGAGAAATCTAGAAAGAGCTGCTGACAGTGCAAAGTCATATTATGATAAAAAGACATCAGTAAAGGAATATTGTGTGGGCGATCAGGTGTATAAATTTCATTTTGGAAAAGGTAAACAGAAAAATTCTAAATTTCTAGCAGCCTGGCAGGGGCCATTTCGAATTATAGATAAGGTATCTCCTGTGGTTTATAAAATTTTGAAGACTGAAGGTGAAACAGCAATAGAACAGTTTGTTCATGTGAATCAAATTAAACCATGCCACCACAGACATGATATTGAACAACTTGAGTGTGTAGAAACAGATAAAGTCCCTTGAACATAAAATGGTAAGGTAAATGGGTCTAGTCAGAAAGCAGCGGCAGAGAAGTTAAATAAAGATGGTTAATTGTAATGGAACATAAACTCTGTGATATATGTATGTATATAAAAAAGAAAATGGAAGCTGAAATCAATGGAATTGGTTTGCAAAATGAAAATGTATTAAATATTGAATGTTGTTTTATGTATGTTTCTTTTCTATTTAACCTGTGCTTAATTTCAGAAGGCGAGAGAAAAAGGGCGAAATGTTTTACAAAGCATGTTTTATTTTTGGCAAAAGGGCGAAGTTAGTATTGTGCTATGTACTTAATTTGTTTATTTTCTATTTGATTTAGAATATTAACATACATTAAATTGCTAGTTCCGGGACCGGAGGCCACGGGAGATGATGGAGTCCTGGAACCCACATGGACGGATTCCGGAGAAGCCCCGGAAGGGGGCGAAGACCAAGGCTGCAAAGCGATCAGCATTGAAGATGACGCCAACAATATAGATAATTATGTTGATATTCGGAGGGAACTTCAAAAATTCAGAAGCACAGGTTGTCATTGAACCTGGACCAGCATCTGGCATTGCGGTAGAAGAAGCACCAGGATTCATCATGAGTGATAGAAGGATGATTTTCCAGAACATTTATATACCATTGAATTCTGATATTTTGATAGAAAAACATTTTAACAATACTGGAATTAAAGCTGAGCAGACTAAAGAGTAGCTGGAAATAAGAAAAGAGAACGCGAAGCAGTCAATAAGAGATATATTGATGCAATTGGAGAAAACATTTGTGAATTCAGCAGACATTAAGAAGAGGAGAGGAAAGAGAGGAGCAGTGATGCTTGCGATCTCATTGGTAATGTCTATAGTTGGAGACATAATAGGTACCACAATATCAACAGCCAATGCCATTTCAGTAGGGACGCTGAGTACTAAAGCACAACAACTGAGTGTTGACCTAGAAATAATACAAAAAACATTGGACGGGATTAGAGGGGGATTGGATGAACACGTAAGGTTCATAAATGAAACTGCGATCATATTGAATGAACAAGCGGATGTGATGCAACGGGCGATTAAGCTGATTATTAACCATGACAGAACACTTAGTGAAATCTTGAATATAATAAGTCCTGTTGATAGACTATTGACAAATTATATGAGAGAAGGTCAAACTGCAATTTCACAATTGATTCAAGGACATATACCATTGTATTTTGTTTCACATGATATTATTCATCAAATGATAGAAAGGTTGACCAGGAGGGAGATTGATGTGGTACAGGTAAAAATTGCATTTGAAATTGGTAATGCAATGCCATTATATGTGGACTTGGAAAGGTTGGAAATTGGGTTTTTACTATGCAGCCCATATGTAGCTCCTGAACTTATTCATCAAACCAAGTGGGTACACAATGTGGGATTTTGGAAGAGAGGACACATTTATTAAGATTAAGGCTCCAGAAGTGGTGGCATTTCAGTCATGGGAGCCTGAGGTTTACTTGATACCAAACTTGGATACGTGTGTCAAATTTAAAGAACAAAATGATATGTGTCCAGGTAAACCGTTTGTTCCTGATGCTACAGACGCTATTTGTGGTTTGAAATCTGACCCAAGTATATCAGAAGGATGTGAAGTAATCATTAGCAATATGGGGAGGGAAGAATTGGCACAGGCTAAGATGGTCCAAGCTAAATGGTTGGTCAGCACTTGTTTAAAAAAACCTGACAGTAGTACACTTAAATCATGGAACATATGTGGTTAAACAGGTGAAATATAATGTGTTTTACTTACAGGTTCCAAAGGATACAATTGTGTCGATTGGAGGGTTAACATTATTTCATGTTACAAATAATATTTGGGAAAGCCAAGTAGAAAATAGTGAATTTTTTCAAAGGGATGCATTTCCAATAGACCCAGACCTAGAATTCTTATTGAATCATAAAGAGAAACATGTAGTGAAAATGAATCTAAGAAAGAACAATATTACGGTTAGTAACCTGGGTATAATAGAAGTGGAAAGATTTAATTGGGGAACCTGGGGGGAACGCTCTATAGTGGGTTTAGCTGTCCTGGTGCTAATAATGGGAGGATGGTTGATTGTTTTATCAGTAATAATGAAGATGTTGCTCATGTTAGTGGATACAACGGGGAGAGAAAGATATCCCAACACGCATACATTTTAAAAGAAGAAAAGGAGCAAGTTGGATTTCTTCCAATTGTGGCTTGGACCATGGCCAAATTCTCAGAAAAAGGAGGGGATATGTTGGATTATTTAGTGTGTTTTGGAGTGCAGCGCCACTGCACGGGATCAATGTATAGCGTGTTTTTGGAGTGCAGCGACACTTCATGGGATCAATGTATTGCTATAATGCGGTACAGCAAGCCATGTGTTGCTGGTATAACATATGGACATGTAAATGAAGACAGGCTACACAGGTCAAAAACAAACAATTTTCTCATTTAAAAAGCACACCATTTTTTTTTCTTTTCTCACCTGAAATGCCTCTATTGCAGGAGACACATTAGATAATTAATTAACTAATATAATTAACAAGTACGAACACGATTTTAACTTCTTAATATGGTAATGTGTTCTCCATGTGCAAAATGTGGCAGGCTGAGGCCCACTTTAAATGTTCATTCAGATTTTTTTTTCTCTCTTTTTCTCTGTGCTTTTCACGGTCCTTGCTCAGGAAACAAAACTTGAATAAGCAGGAAATCAATTTTGTTGCAGTTGCTTACTATAAAAGTGAGCTATTGTTTGAAGAAGGAGGGTATGACATGATGGATTTTTATTGGACAGGCGTCACGTTAGGGGCTGTAACAGAGGTTTCTTGGTGCACCTCGGGGAGGAAGAAAGGCAGTGTCCATTTTGCATAGCTTCAGTGAGGACTTGGCTGAAGTGGCTGTGGGGTTACCTGGCTGAGAGGCGTCATTCCAGCGCACTGTTGACCTTCACAGGCTGGGGATTCTAGTCGATGAGCACTGGCTTGAGAATAGAAGATTGCAGATTGGAACTGCATGTTCTTCTGCATGTTCTCGTTGGGGTGCTCTAAAAGGAAGCCCTGAGCCATTTAAAGAAAGCGAACAGCCCAGAGATTTCGAGTGCTGAACAGCTACAAGTTGCTGGTAATTATCTGATACAAAGTGAGAGTGCGGTGTGTGAATGAAATCTATTTCAGGCAGACAGGGTAGCGATAGTTTCCATTGAAGAACCACTGTATTTAAATGCTACACTCTAAAGTTGCCATCTAAATGCAAGTCCACTGATGCATTGTTTTCTTTATTGTTGCAAAGAATCTAATGAAATTCCATGTATGTTGCAATTGTTTCTCTTATGTTTATTTTAGAAAAGACTGCCTCGTAAAGCTGGTAATGTATGATTTTTTAAATGAAACTGATGTAAATCACAACCTGTGTAAAGGCTTCTTTTTGCTTCCGTTTTCTCTGGTGCAGTTAGCCAATATCACATGATAAAAGGGGAGGTTATTAGGTAATATATGCCAAGCATCCTATGTGGAAAAAGTTATGTTATAAGTAATTACAAATAGCTGTGTGTGTGGTACCACTCAGTGTATATATGTGTGTGGCTTCTGAGTGGAACACAATCTGATAGTCTGCTGGGCGTACATGAATCAGGAGAGAGAGAGAGGCCTCTGGAAATAGTTTCACTAATGTAAATAAATTAGTGATAATACCACATGTTATTGTGAATACTCCATGGAAACATAATCTCACTAATGTAAATAAATTAGTGATAATACGACATGTTATTGTGAATACTTTATGGAAGCATAGCTCGCTGGTGTAGATAAATCAGTGATAACAGCCATAAGTGGCACTCTATATGAAAATGTGGTGTTATTGAATAATGTAGAAGCCTGAGGCCTCTAGAGATCACAAGAACAGTCTAAAAAAAAGAAACGGGTTTTGTATGTTGGGGCCACAAATAAAACAAATAAATTATGCTCATCACTATACCACAATGAAATGTATACCAACTGAATGTATCTGTGTACTGAAATAATGCATAGCTACTATACCACTAAATACCAAACCTAATCTAAATACAAGGAGTGGTTATTACTAAACTATTTTTGTTTTTGGTGGTAAGAGAATACCTCTAGGCCCCAAATCTACACAAAATACCCAACAGACCCCACAACTCTGCGGGAACTAAAGAGCCTCCTTGTACTGACTAATTACAGCAGAAAGTTCATTGAGGGCTACGCAGAGATCACTAGACCCCTGATTCATCTCTTGAAGGGGGGGATCAAGTGGGAATGTGTCCAGAACAATCCGAGGCAGTAAGACAGCTCAAAAGAAGCCTCCCACAAGCGCCTTGCCTAGCTTGCCCTGTCAGAAACAAGGAGTTTTTCTTGGAGACAGGGTTCTCTAATACATGCTTGACTGCAGTATTATATCAAAACCATGACAAGGTCAATAAAGTAATCTCCTAGGCGAGCAAAACCTTATCCTCTGTGGAGGAAAAATTCAATGACTGTGAGAAGGCACTCCTGGCAACGGTGTGGGCACTGAAGAATTACCGCCTGTTTATCCAGGGGGAACACATCATAGTGGAGACTCCACACCAGCCTCTGCAATATCTCCAAAGTGACAGAATCCGGGCCGGAAATGTGAGTAATTCTCGAATTACTTCCTGGATTCTGTCAATGCAAGGCTTTCCTGTGGAGGTCAGATATGGCCAAAACAAGAAGAGTCCCCTCGCGCAAGGTCTGGCTGACTTGCATGATTGTGCCAGAGAAAACTGTCTCGAGGACGAAAGTCTAAAAATCAAGGACAACATGGAGGCATACCTTAATTCCCCACACAAAGTCTTTGAAGAAGACAAGTGTGAGGGAATGCCCACAGTCTGTGTGGATGGATGCTCTTACCATGTTGACAACAACGGGGAAAAAGAACTGGTGGCAGGCGTAGGGAATGCATGGGTGAATGAGTCCCCAGAACCCTCCGCTGGGTACAAAATTGGTCCCCGAAGTAGTCAGGTAGCAGAGTCGATGGCTGTGCATCAAGCCATCCTCACTGCTGTCCAGCATCAACTCCACAAACTGGTCATAATCAGAGATTCGGATTATGTACGGAACGGGTTCGTGGAGCAACTGGTTAATTGGAAAACCAGAGGCATGTTATGTGCTAATAACAAACCCTTGAAACATGGGAAGTTAATCCAAAACATTGATGATCTGGTCACCTCGAATGGGATGACCATCTACTGGAAAAAGATCATGGGTCATTCCAAAGTAGAGGGACCCGACAAAACTGGAAATGACTTAGCTAATCAGCTGGCCAAAACCGGGGCCATCCAAGGGGATCTAATAGAAATGAGTCCCTGTTGGGGGAAATCCAGGTCACTGCTATCACTAGGTCCCAGACAAATGCTCACAATGATCTTTCAACTGCACAATGGAGTAAGCAGACCTGAGATGCTGATTTGATCACGGCTCAGAAGGGGGATCCAATAATTGGTAAGTTTTACCAACACCTTGAGGACCCTGAGAACTTTCCCCTGATGGATATCAATTACATTGGGAAAGAGGACCTTAGAGTGTTGATGAAATGTCCAAAAATGTTCCGGATCCAAGACGGTTTGTTGGTAAGGAAATCCTAAACTGGCCATGATCAGTGGGTGGTCCCTACCTCATTCCGAAGCCTGATGTTAAGTCATGCACATGATGTGGCCACCGCCGGTCATAGGGGTTTCACACAACACTTGAGATCTTAATAGAGGTTGCATACTGGCCACACATGGGGCAGGACCTCGACCAATACTTGAAGGGGTGTCTTGTGTGTGCACAATTTCAGCCAACATCCCTCACACACCGTGCGCCTCTCGAAAAGAGTGGGATGACACTGCCATGGTCAGATTTGCAAGTCGACTTCATAGGCCCCGTGATTCGCTCCTCTAGAGGAAATAAGTACATGTTGACGGTGACATGCTTATTTAGTAAATGGGTGGAATGTCTCCCGGCCCCAAACTGCAAGGCAGAAACAGCAGCTACCCTGATGATCAACCATATCTTTTTGCGTTTTGGTTTACCCCAAAGGATTTAGTCAGACAGAGGTAGCCATTTTACAAGCAAAGTAATGACAAAGATGTGGGAGATACTGGGGGTTAAAAGGAAGCTTCATATTGCTTACCGGCCAGCCTCTTGCAGTGGAGAGATACAACAGAACCATTGTGAGCATCTTAAAAAAGTTTGTGGCAGATTCTGGGCCAAGTTGGGATATCCGATTACCTCTGGTCCTAACGCCCATCAGATCTACCCCTTCATCTGCAACTAAAATGTCACAGTTTGAGCTGATGACTGGACGCAAGATGGTGCTTCCCCAGCATTTGCTCTACAGGACCCAAGAGCAGACATTAATAAATGCCTCCACAACTCACGAATAAGTTGAGAATTTAAGGAAACACCTCCAATGTGCTATTGCCTATGCTCAGCGGAATCTAGAAAGATCAGCCGAGAGTATGAAAACTCACTATGACCTGAAGACTACCAGGAAGGAATACAATGTGGGAGACCAGGTCTATCTATACAATTTCCAAAGGAACCAGGCCAAACAGCGAAAGTTTCTGCCTACATGGAAGGGACCTTTTGAAATTGTAGACAAGATCTCCCCAGTCGCCTACAAGATCCGCATCCCCAAGGGTAGTTTGGCAGAAGGATAAGATAAGTAGGTCCATATAAATCAGCTAAAGTGTTGCCATCCCAGGCACACTCTGCAGCAACTGGAGGAGTCCTCTGCAATCCCAGAGGGGGCCGCTCCAGAGTAATACATTTCCAACCCTAAAATATTCCACATATAGCCTATAAAATTTTGTGATTCTTGAATGCAAATATTTCCTGATGTATAAAATGTATATGTTCGCCCCACCTTTAATAGTGGGGGGGAAATGTCTATGAATATGTTTCTGCCGCTTTGCTTTGTCATCCTAGGAGAGATGAAACCATGGAGACTGACCAAGGAGGACGACCCGGGGACCGAGAGGAAAGATCCGAGGGGCCCGGGGTACCGCCCGAAACTCCCATCAGGACCGGCGAGGAGAACCCATCGATCCACGCTGATGGAGAAAAAGATGCTGAACAGTACCATCTCCGGAATCAGAAGAAGATGATGGGGACCTCCCAGCACGTGGATCAAAACATCCTTTGCACCCGACTCCCCCTCAACTCGAAATCAAAGTGCAGTCGGGCGGGGGGGCTTGTCAGGTGTCTTGACCCACGTTTGAATTATTATGCTACAACATTTGGTGCTGTGGGCTTAGAAAATCCAAGATGGCCAAAAAGCCCACATTTGCGCCAGAATCCAGGGAAACCGTGCAGTTTTGTGCACACCAAAATGGTCGCCTGACCTGCCACCCACCAGTGTGAGCGTGATGGGCCAGAAGCGCCATGAGTGAAACATGGTGCCAAAGGAAAAAAAGCAGTGCCGGTTAGCTAAAAAAGCGCTTTGAAATCACCTCTGTTTCTCTGAATGCAAGTTCAAAATGCCTATTCCAAACATTGCAAGATATTCAAAAATCTTACTGACCAGCAGACGTCTGGTAGAATGAAGTCTTGTGTGCATACAAAATCTGGAAAGATGAAGAGCCTAAAAAAATGTTCATAACAAAACTGGCTGAGCTGTGGATGTCAGCAGCTTAAGTGAAATTGGACTTAAAGCCACTAAAATCTAAATGTTTAAAATAAATGAGTGACCTACTGTTGAGTGTCACATAGCTTGCAACTGTTTAAATGTCATAGTTTTGAACTTAGAATCAGCGTTCTAACTCCATGTGTAAAAATTGTAAGTTTGATTTGAATGAAGAAAAACTGGGAACTAAAGTGACATTTAGCTGAAGCCTGGCTTAAGGAGATTGAATTCTGCCTGACAACTACCCCCGACAGGAGTTGAAACTTGCCCAGCAACTGCATTCACAGGCCTGGCCTGCATTCTGCTGCCCCCGCCAAAAGGAGATTACACCTCTATGATTGAATTAGGGGTGGGGTACCTGGGGCTGCAGGAAACAGAACAATGAGCTTTCCTTGGCTCAGGCAAATGCTAATCAAGTGGTCGTAAATGGCTTCCTCTTGGAAGAAACTGGGAGTAGCAGTGCCTCTGTGAGCAAGCTGAGCTTGGAGGAAGTGGACAAACCAGAAATTCCACCATGTGCTTTGGGAAACTACACCCCTCTGGGCCAGATCATAATTTTAAAAAGATAGATAATTCATAGTACGAAATTGTCGAAATTATATAATAATATCATTTATTCTTGTGGTTTTTCTGTGCACATTTAAAGAGGTGTTAGGACTCTGTGGTATGTTCTGGAGGGTAGTAGCGGAAAATAAGGTATTACTCCAAATGTCTGTATGTGAAAAATCTGACTCTTTTTCATCTGATGCCCATACTCCTTACGCACGTTTGTGTAAATTCTGGAAAGGTTTAGAGGTTGTGTTCTTGATGAAAAGGGCAGAATTCTGTCAGAAGTGGAC
Source organism: Ambystoma mexicanum (assembly GCF_040938575.1). Classification (NCBI taxonomy): domain Eukaryota; kingdom Metazoa; phylum Chordata; class Amphibia; order Caudata; family Ambystomatidae; genus Ambystoma; species Ambystoma mexicanum. The sequence goes on from NC_090925.1 coordinate 1,181,266,749, forward strand.
ACAACATCTTACAAAGACAGGGATCGGATGGTTTGGTGATACAGAAAATATGTTAACTGGACATATAATATTAGAAAAATTGTACATTGATAAATATGTATTTGGATCAAAAATAGATTTGTGTGCAAATTGACAAGGGGAGGATCCTCTGACCCATAAACATACGTCATCACGATGACACTCCATTTCCTTCCCCCAATCAAGGAAGAGAGGAGAGCTTGGCCAATGATAATTTGTGAGGGGCAGGCTTAGTTATGCCCACGCACACACCCATTTTCAAAAGACACTAAGACCCAGGAAGGGACATTCACTTTCCGCTTCAAACTGATTTCTTGCGAAGCATTTTGCCGGACCAGACAATATCCAGAAGACTCCAGAACCAGAACTTAGAATCCAGACTTCAGAACTTGCAACAGAGAGGCCTAGTCCAAAAGCTGAATCCTTCTCAGCAGGCCTCAGAATCCAGCCACCTAACCAAACTATTCAACAGCTGGGCGAGCTGTTTGATTCTGGCTAGAACCCTGTGCCAGAACCCAGAAAGCAGTGCTGTATCCAGAAAGACCCAGACCTGACTGCTGTGCAGTGCTGAGACCAGAACCAGAGATCCAGAACCGCAGACCATACCCAGACCAGATCGCTGTGAGCAGAACCAGTGCCAGAGACCGTCCCGTGGCGAGAGAACCGCAGCCAACCTGACCAGATCTTGATGGCCTATTTCAAATTTATCGTGTGAGTACCCAGCCAGAACTGTGCATAGTCATCTATTAGTTTAAAATAAGCTTATCCCATCCAATTCAACCTTCCTAGAACTGCATAGAAATCGTGTGTCCATTCTGTGATTTCAAACCTGTGAAAGTGTCACTTGCCATTCTGAATCATTATTCCATTTCGACTTTCTACTCCTTATAGTTTTTCCGTAATCGCGCTCGACGCATTCGGAAAAAGTGCCGCGAATTGAAAACTAGCTCAAACTTCTTCACCTGTCAACTTCTTTGCAAATCACATTTAAAGTATTTTTGCCTGTGTTTTAAAATAATCCCTGTGCTCTAAGCTTGCTAGGGGGGAACTGAATTGGTATTGCATTTGATGGTATTCCTGAAAACTGTGTGCTCTTCTTCCATCTCTTTACATTGCATAGGTGGGGGGGGTGAATTGCCACAAGGGGAAAAGTGATTATATTATCTCTTGTTGAAACCATATCAGTTTATTTCTGTACTGCATTCTTTTCCATCATTGAATTTCCTTGAAACCATAAAAGTATTCTCAGCTACCTTATCCTTTCTATACCGACTCCTAAGTGATTACAAAAGCGTGCTAGTGTAATATTATCCATTGTTGATCACTGTCATATTCATAAGTGTGCAATCAATTATTAATTTATTTATAAAAGTGAGATATATATCTTGTTTCATTTTCCAATAAATTTGTAAATTGCAAAACAAACCTACTTCTTGGCTCAGGGAGGTCAGGGAGATTCAATGAGAGGGGCGTTATATAACGGTTTATCACCCAGATTATAACTTGTCATAAAAATATATAAATAACGGCTTCCCTTGGGCATCCCAGACCAGGCATTGACTTAGTTGGAGTGCTGAATTGAAGTCCCTTAACAAACAAGATAGGATGGGTTTAAGATAGGGATTAACTAAGCAAGGTACATATGCTAGTGACACAGTTATATCTACAGATACTCACTAGATATGTTTTTAAATGGAACCATCAGGATTCTGGTCCATCAAGATTCTGGTCAGGGAATTGGATCTGGTTTTAGGAAAGACGGCTGGGCACTTCGGATTGGGCACCGATCAGCAAGGTGCTCTGGCCACAGCACGGCACAGGTGTGGACGGGATCTGCAAGGCACTCTGGTAACAGCACAGCACGGCACAGGACTGGATTGGATCTGCCCTTCTTGGTTATGATGATATTTATTTTCAGCAGGCAAGCAGTACAGCCGAGCCCGGGTGTATTTTGATGCTTCCCCTTAGGTTTCTGGAGTTCTGGTTCTATTGAAACAGGTAACCAAAATTTAGACTTTAAACAGTAAGTTATCCATCTTTTTAACATGTTTCCGTTGTCCTTGGTAAGGAAGAAATTGTTGTTTTAGCTCCACCTCTTTTTGTCTCCCTGCAGTAGCAGTCTCCTCCCTGTTTGCTCTTGGCAGAGGCCTTTTACGACTGTCCTCCCACCATGCATTTCCTTAGCAGCAGCTGTTCATTGTTCCTCAAGGCTCTGTAGACAAGGTTCTTTCCAAACCCTATAATTACCGCTTTGGTGTGATTTCCTGCTGGAGGGAAAGGCCTTCCTTCTGTGAGAAACCTGCTATTCCAGTTTGGCAGCTTTTGTCACAGGTTTCCCCCTTTCTCACCTGTTTTCATTGCCTGATGACTTCTTTAGGGGGAGTCTTCTTTTGTATGGTTCGGGTCTTATACAAGCCCGTGCGGCCATCCTCGGCTTCCAGTGTTCGTTCAGCTTTGATGCCCGGGATCAAGGGGAAACTCCAGGAGACTCAAGAAAGGGATAAGAAGCATGCGCAGGCGGTGCAAGGATTCCGGGAAGGCTGGATAAGAAGGAGGAAAGGTAGATTGGAAGCAGGGTTTCCTGGAACCAGGAAACAGCAGAATAGTACAAGGAAGAGGACGGAGCACACGTCTAGTCACAGCTAGCAGCAGCGTTGAGATGCGCAGGGCTGCGGGGGAGTGGTCTCTTTATAGAGCACGCTGTGTAGAACGCAAAGACTGGTGAGCGGAGTTATGGGCTTGCCGCCATGTTGGTAGTATTATGGAGTGTAGCCCCCGATGTGTCAGGGGCCTGGAGGCCCAGAAAGGGCGAGTTCGATGGTTCATGACAGCATGCCTCCTCCGAAAACCCGTCCCGCCGGGTTTGCCCGGGTGTATGAGATGGAACCTTCTGAGTAACCTGGGGGTATTTAAGTTTGAGATAGGTTCCCAAGCACGTTCACTGGGGGGATATCCCTTCCATACCACCAGGTACTGGAGTTGGCCACGTCTATATCTGGAATCACAAATTCTGGAGACCTCATACTCCAGTTGGTCATTGATGAGTACTGGATTAGTCCAGAGGTTAGTTCGAGAGGTCTGGACGTAGGGCTTCATTAAGGATGTATGAAAGACTGGGTGGATTTTCTTCCAGGAGTCTGGTAATTTGAGTCGTAAGGCCACTCGGTTGATGATTTCCTTTATAGGGAATGGCCCATAATACCGGGGAGCCAATTTATTTGGTTGCAGATGCCGTGGCAGCAGCTTCGAGGATAGCCATACTTTATCCCCTATTGAGTAGGAAGGGATCAGCCTTCTTTTCTAGTCCGCATACAGCTTGGTCTAGGTCCTGGCCTTCTCTAATTGTTCTTTGGCTTCTCTTTGTACATTAATGAGTGTTTCAATCCAGGAGTCGACTGTTGGAACTGGTGTAGGATGTGGAAGGACAGTAGGTAGAACTGAAGAGTGGAATCCATGGCTACAGAAAAAAGGGCTGGTCTTAACGGCCGAGTGATCCGAGTTGTTATAAGCGAATTCAGCCATTGGTATTAAAAGGGACCAATCGTCCTTGACCTTGGTAGAGAAGCAACAAAGATATTGTTCCAGGGTTTGGTTTACTCGCTCAGTAGCTCCATTGGTTTGGGGATGGTAGCCTGAGGAGAGGGCACGTTGAATTCCTAGTATCCGGCAAAGGTGTTTCCAGAACTGAGAAATGTATTGAGGCACTCTTTCCGATATGATCTTGGAAGGGAGTCCATTTAGTGAGAATATGTGTTCTAGGGAAATTCCAGCAAGTTCTGATGAGGATGGCTATTTATACAGGGGTGTAAAATGAGCCATATGAGTAAACAAGTCAATGGTGACCATGATGGTTTGTATCCCCTGGAAGGCTGTAATTCCACAATGAAGTCTGTTGCTATGAATTCCCAAGGCCTTGTTGGTAGTGGAGGTTGCTGTAGTAGACCCGCCGGTCTTTTGTTGTCGTGTTTGTTTTGATTACAGACAGAGCATACCTGAACGTACAGTTGTACGTCAGCTTTCTTTCCGGGCCACCAAAATTGCCTTTGTATTAGTCAGAGGGTATTGGTAATACCACGATGTCCAGAGAAAAGGGTATCATGACAGAGGTTTATTATCCTTTGTTGTAGTTTTTGTGTTGGAATAACCAAGGCGTTATCTTTGAACAGGTATCCATGCTTAGTCTTCAAATTCCACTGGTTCTTGCCTGAGATGTCCTTCCGGAAATAAGAGGATTGAGTTTGCATGCAGACTTTATCTAGGAGACTGGTTGCTTGAGCTACAAATATTGTATGGGGAAACATCTTAGGAAATGTTCGGTCTTCAGGAGGTTCATAGTCAGGACGCCGAGACAGGGCGTCAGCGATTATTTTTTGTGTTCCAGGAACATGGTGAATCTGGAACTGGTATTGGGCAAAGAAAAAGGCCCAACGGCATTCCAGGGCCTGTAATATTTGGAGATTTCGATGGTCCGTGCGAACCTGGACAGGATGTTTAGCTCCTAGAAGTAAATGACGCCACTCGGTGAAGGCTTGACAGATGGCTAGCAGTTCCTTTTCTAAAACCGAGTAATGAGTTTCACTGGAGGTCAATGTCCGTGAAAGATAGGCAATAGAGTGTTCCAGTCCGTCATCGAGTTCCTGTTTCAGAACTGCTCCGATGGCATAGTTAGAGGCATCTGTTTCCACTAGTAAGGGTATATTTATTTCAGGTTGATCCAGGATGGGGGCTTGTGTAAACTCTGTTTTCAAGTATTGGAAGGCCTTCTCCTGGGCAGATGTCCAATGAAAGGGAGTATCTTTCTTCAACAAGGCAATTTTCGGGTGAACAATCTCGGAGAAGGATGGTATGAACTTTCGATAGAAATTAGCTAGGCCCAGGAAAGACTGGATCTGTTTTACAGTGGTCGGAGTTGGCCAGGATAGTATGGCTTTAACCTTAGATTGATCCATTTTTATGCCGTCTGGGCTAAGGACAAATCCTAGATAGTGGACGGTGGAAACATGAAAAAGGCACTTCTCAGGTTTTGCTAGAAGCTTGTGTTCACGTAGTCGTTGTAGTACTTCCTTAACATGTCCTTCATGCTTGAGAGGGTCCTTAGAGAATACCAGAATATCGTCCAGGTAGACAATGACGAAGAGAAACAGCATATCTGAAAACACCCGATCCATAAAGCGTTGGAAGATCGCCGGAGCATTAGCGAGTCCAAAGAGCATGACCAAGTATTCATAGTGCCCAAAGGGTGTTCTGAAGGCTGTCTTCCATTCGTCTCCTTCCCTAATACGGATCAGATGGTAGGCACCCCTGAGATCCAATTTGGTGAATATTACGGCTCCTCTTATGGCTTCCAGGATGTCTGAGATCAGGGGTAACGGATAACGATCCTTAAGGGTGCACTGATTTAGACCTCAATAATCAAGGCAAGGTCTGAGCTCTTTGTTATCTTTTTTAGGAACAAAAAATAGTGAAGCTCTGGCTGGAGATTTGGATGGGCGTATGATTCCGTTTTCTAGGTTAGCATCTAGGTATTTACAAAGGGCCCTTTTCTCAGGTTCAGACAGAATAAACATCCTTCCAAAGGGAATCACAGCTGAAGGTTCAGTTTCAATAGCACAGCCTTCTTGCCTATGGGGTGGTAAGGCTTGAACAATAGCAGAAGAGAACACATCGCTGTACTCCTGGTAGACTTTAGGAACCTGGACGATGCTGGAGACCGTGAGTGGACCTCGCTGGGTTGTTGAACGTTCTTCCGATGGTGTTGGAGAAGGATCCAGGAGTAGACAATGAGACATGCAAAATTCAGAACCTAGGAACAAGGAACCTGCTGTCTAATTGATGAATGGATTGTGTTTTTGTAGCCAGGGCATTCCCAATACCATTGGGTAATGGGCTGATTTTATGATGTCAAACTTTATCTTCTCTCGATGATGGTTTATTGCAAGCTCAATTTCCCTGGTCTGAAGGGTTATAGGTCCAGAAGAGAGAGGCCTGCCATCAATTGCTTCTACGGGTTGCAAGATTGTCTGGGATTCATAGGGAATATGATGTTTAAGGACCCATTCTTGATCTATGAATATTCCCATAGCCCCACAGTCCACTAATGCCAGAATGGGGTAGGTTTCCTTCTTGTATGGTGATAGAAAGGCCTGTAAAATTACCAGCCTACATCTCTCTCCCGAAACTGAGCTCCATTTAGGATCGGGAGCTGGCGTTTCCCGAAACTCTGCAGAGAGGCTATTGGACATTCCCTGACTAGATGCTTGTCTGAGGCACAGTACATGCATAAGCCAGTATGGATCCTTTGCAACCTTTCTAGGGGGGATATGGGTCCACGGAAGGCCCTTAGTTGCATGGGTTCGGGTTTGTTTGTGGGGACAGAAGGATCTTTGGATTTCGAGGAGGTCTCTAAGGGGTTCTTCTGGAAGGGTGACTTGGTCTTCCTTTTCTCTGCCTTCCTTTCCTGGATGCGAAAATCAATCTGTAGAACAAGATCCATAAGTGCCTGATAAGAACTTGGACATGCCGCCCTGGCTAATTCATCCTTGATATCTTCATTTAGCCCTCTTCGAAAGAGAGTGAAGCAAGCTTCAGAAGGCCAACCCGCTTCTCTAGCCAGTTGCTTGAATCGAGTCACATAAGTGAGCATGTCCTGAGAGCCTTGCTGGAAATCGAGTAAATGTTCTTGAGCACTAAAGACCTGTTCTGGGCAGTCAAACATGGTTTTAAGTGCTTGGATGAATCCGCCATATTCATCCAAAAGGGCATCTCCGGAATTAACTAATGGTGTGGCCCAGGCTAATGCGTTCCCGGAAAGGTGTGAAATAATAAAGCCCACTTTAGCCCTGGGGGCAGAACAATAATAAGGTTTAAAGGTAAAGTGGACCAAACAAGAATCCAGGAATCCACGGAGGGTTTTTGCAGAGCCATCATATTTGTCGACAATGCTGCCCAATAGCACACTGTCCTTTGTAGCAGAGTCGCGGGATAGTACCAATTGTTTTAACGCGGCGTTCTCAGCTTTCAGGTTTTGTACTTTGGTGGTTCGTTATTGCATGCCGCGCATAAGATCCTGGATGGCCGCCTCCATGTCTGTATCGACTTTGGTCAGGTGGCGTCTCAATCTGTCACAGGCTTCCCCCTTTCTCATCTGTTTTCATTGCCTGATGACTTCTTTAGGAGGAGTCTTCTTTCGTATGGTTCGGGTCTTATACAAGCCCGCTCGGCCGTCCTCGGCTTCCAGTGTTCGTTCAGCTTCGATCCCCGGGATCAAGGGGAAACTCCAGGAGACTCAAGAGAGGGATAAGAAGCACGCGGAGGCGGTGCAAGGATTCTGAGAAGGCTGGATAAGAAGGAGGAAAGGTAGATTGGAAGAAGGGTTTCCTGGAACCAGGAAACAACAGAATAGTACAAGGAAGAGTACGGAGCACATGTCTGGTCACAGCTAGCAGCAGCGTTGAGACGTGCGGGGCCGCGGGGGAGTGGTCTCTTTATAGAGCACGCTGTGTAGAACGCGAAGACTGGTGAGCAGCGTTCTGGGCTTGCTGCCATGTTGGTAGTATTATGGAGTGTAGTCCCCGAAGTGTCAGGGACCATGAGGCCCAGAAAGGGCGAGTTTGATGGTTCATGACAGCTTTAGCCAGGCTTGATTTAATTGTTAATTATATTGCATTTTTCCTTAGCTTAAAACAAACTTGTGATTTCAAAATAGCAGCTAGATTCTCATTCAAGATTTTAAACCATGGGATCAAAACAATTACAAGATCGGTTACTATCAGTAACAGGACTCTTAGATTGAAAACATTTGATTTCAGTTTATATACATGTTTAAAGTTTAATCAGGCAGGCTCCTGACAGCTGTCATCTCAGAAGTCCTCTGCTGCACAGAGATTATTTTTAACATCCACAGAAACACCACTTTTGCTGTGGCAATCCCTTTATGCTTTCAGCTTTTCAGGACCTTGCAAGTTCACAATGATTTCTTAAACTAAGAGAATTGTAGCACCCAGCAAGAATTTTGGATGTTTGAGGATGTTTTGTACCGACATTCAGCAGTTTCAGCAGCAAAGAAAAAGGGATTTAAAGCAAGATTTTGGGTTTCCTTTAGCAAAGCACTGCTTTTGCCTTCTGTGCTCCATTTTCACTTGTTGTGGAGCCCAGTGACATATTCCAGGAGTGAGATCTCAGTTCCACCACCGACAACATGCGTGGTAGATTGGACAGCCATCTTTTTGTGCTTTGCAAAGCACGATATTCAGGGGTTTTGGCACGCACAAGGGTTTTGCGGCCATTTTGATGTTTCTGGCACCATCATAACACAGTGTTGCAGCAGAGCAGAAGTGGGTTAAAACATCCCACACCAGGAAAATACGTGCTTTGTTAATAATGTTTAATACAAAATGCAAGTTGTTTAGTTATTATTTCTTGTGTACGGTTGCATGGGCTCAATTACTAAATCAGAGCTGCTTTTTAAACAGTGACCAGGGAAAGATTTGATTGTCGCTATTTCATAAGTGCGATTGTATGGGCGCAATTCCTATGTCAAAGTTATTGGTTAAAAATGACCAGGGAAAGTCATGTTATTGTGCTGTACTCAATCTATGGGTATGGTCAATCACTATTTCATAAGTGCGATGGTATGGGTGCAATTCCTATGTCAGGGTTGTTTGTAAAAAATGACCAGGGAAAGTTAGTACATGGGTATTCGATCCATTCTACTACACAGGGGGACTGAATTCCTCATTGAGCCCTTTAGTCTGGGTCTCCAAGCGATGTATCCATCTGGCTTCTTTTTGGAGCAAACATCTTGATATATATGCAGAATCTTTTACCACATCGAAGACCCACCAAGAGATTTAATTGGCATAATGTTGTTTTCCATGTAGTGGTTTACCAGGGGTGCAGTAGTGATTTTGCATCTAATGTGTGACCGATGTTCTGAGAATCTTATGTGGACGGCTCAGGTTGTTTGCCCAACATAACACAATCCACAAGGGCACTCGATACAGTATACTACTTGCTTAGTCTTGCAATTAGTTAGATTGAGTAGTGCCCATGTGCGCTCTCCAATCAGAAAATCCTTAATTTTCCTAGTGAATTTACATACTGTGCAAGTACCACATGGGTAGTGTCCTTTGATGGATCTCAAATCCCAGAGTCCAGTTTTCAGTGACGGTTTCTGAAAGTTTGAGTGTACCAGTTTGTCACGTACATTTTGCAATCTTTTCAGTGCAAATCTAGGCAATGGTTTATCTGGTAGACTTAGTTTGGTAATGGCCTAATGTTTACAAATGACTTTCTTTATTTGAAAAGTCTGTGGTCCATGTGTTAGAACATATGTCATTTTGTTGTTCTCAAATGTGGCAATTTTTGATGTTAGGAGGACATCTCGATCTGTGAAACAAGACAGTTTTCTTGATCAGCCAATATGTTTCTTAGGATAGCCTCTATCCTGGAGTCGGATCTCCAAATCATCTGCTTGCTTATAAAAGTCTGATAGGTCTGTACATTTCCTCCTGATATGTAAGTACTGAACGTAGGGGAGATTATCCCGCAGGTGCTGTGGGTGATCACTTGAGTAGTGCAGTAGGGTATTCCTAGCACTCTCTTTCCTGTGTAGACAGCATCTTAACATTCCCTCATCGTGTTTGATTTGAAGATCTGGAAGGTAGATGCATTCATTAGAATGTTCCATAGTGAACTGGATGTTATTGTCAATCTGTTTGTTCCATGTGTGAAACTGTAACAATTCTGCTTCCACTCCCTCCCAGATGAAGATAATATCATCAATAAAGCGCTTCCACTTCGAGATGTTTTGAAAAAAGGGTTAGTCTCACATTGAATGTTGTTTGTCTCAAATTTAGACATAAACAAGATAGCCAAACTTGGGGCAAAGGCCACCCCCATAGGGGTGCCTTTGGTTTGAAGAAAAAAGTCCCTGTTAAACTCGAAGCAGTTTTTGCAAAGTGCAATTCCCATTAGTCCTATAATGAAGTTATGTGGGAGTTGTTTTTGAAGATTAAATTCACTAAGGTGTTCATGCATGCATTCCATAGCCTGTTCATGAGGAATCCTGGTGTACAATGAAGATATATCCGTTGTGACCAGCATTTGCTGTGTGTTATCAAAAGCCAGATTTTCAAACACCTGAATAGTGTTCATAGTGTCTCTTAAATATGTACATGTTTTGACACTCATAGGTTTCAAGAAAGTGTCTATAACTTACATATGGGCTCTAATTTTGAGCCACAGCCAGATACGATAGGCCTATCTGGAGGATGTTCAAAGTTTTTATGAATTTTTGGTAATGCATATATTGTTGGTGTTCGACCTTGACTAGAGGTAAAACAATCAGTCTCATTATAACTGATCCAATTTCGATCGTAGCCATACCTCACAGCTTGCTTGATTTTAGCTATCAGTGTCCTGTAGTAGTTTCTAGACCATTGCATGGTATTGAGTGTTCGTCATCACAACTATGCCGCCGCCCTTGTTGGCCGGCTTGATGACAATTTCTTTATTCTGAGAGAGCTCATTAAGTGATCTATGTTCATCTTTGGTCAAATTGTGTTTAGAGAAATGTCTTGTTTCTTTGCCTTTGAGGAGATATATATCGTTTAGGATACATTTTCCAAAAGTTACGATTTATTTGGGAACCTTATTTTCCTGTGGTTTAAATGTAGAAGCAACCCGAAGACCAGAGTCAGATTCTGGCGTTCTACATGGGGAATACAAAAAAAAATTAATTCAGCCTAATAGTTCGCAGAAATCTCCGGACTACCATCTCTGTGGTGTACCAATTTGTCTGTGTTGTTGGAACAAACGATAGACCTTTAGACACAACTGAAATTTGGGATTTACTCAAGTCAAAGTTGGCTTGAAAATGGGTATCAGTGGATTTGCGTTCTCTATATGGTTTGGCGCCTCCTGCCCCATGTCCGTCTCATGGGAACATAGGGCTGGAACATAGGAGGGCCCCATTACTGCCTGCCTCTGCCTAAAAAGGGGGGTTGTTGTTGGAAGTTTTGAAACCCTTGTTGCTGGTTCAAGTCTAGCTTGACCATCAGAGTCACTATTACTCGAGTTCGAAAAGGACAGCCATCGTTTTTTCTTCTGGCCGCGTTGTGATGTGAGTTGTTTATTCATGGCCACTACGTACTCATCTGTTGTTTATGGAAAAACCTTGTCTTTTTAAACTCACAAATGTCCTTTGCAAGTTGTTCATCAAAAAGCTTATTAGTCGCTTCCAATTGTTCTCTAGCATTCATGATTATGGTGTTTGATAAAAATGTAGCTTCTTCCAAGTCTATTTCTTTTTGGATGTCTGAGATAATCCTTTTCGCTGTCGTGATCGTTAAAATCATTATATCACAGCTACGTTTGATTGCTATTTGACTGAACATAGTAGTGTATTGTTTATCCGTTAAGAAGATGCATGGTTCATTTTGAACAATGAGTCCTGCTAGAATAGTATTAGCTTTTAGATACTCCCATAAAAAATGATCATGCAATTCCGTCCTAAAATTTTTCTTTTTTAGTTTCAACAAATCATCACTGCCTGTGTAGCTCTCCTCACACTGATAAAAGGCAGAACCTAGAAACACACTCTGAGCAAGGCGGAACACGAGTAAGAGCAGAACTTCCGGGGCGAAGGCAAACCTACTGGAGCAGAGCGATGGACCAAGGGACAAGAGCAGCAGGTCAAAAACCCCAAGAGTTCCCTACTGGAGGTAGTTGCCTCCGACAGGCCACGAAAGACACGTGTGGAAGGCCAGATCCCACATCAGAAGGCTGCATTTTGTTTCAAGGATGCCAGCGTCCCTCCCAGGTGAACGGCATAGTTGGGGAGGCAAGGCCAAGCCTATGGTACTAACCTTGACTTGTGAATTGGAAATCGCAAAACCAAGAAAGAAACACATACAGCCGGTGAGTTGCCAAGTGACCTGAGAGGCCAGTGTGTGTTAAAGAAAGTTTGAAGTGGCAACATTATATCTCAAGTGAAGGCTGCATGCATGTGGATGATGCACGGAGAAAGGCAGACCTGTGAATTAACTTTGAAGTAAGGACAGCTGGGATATCAGTGATACTGAGTAATGGAGTGGTCCAGTGAAAGGAAGGAACCCACTCGAAAGTCTGTGTGAAAGGTGCATTGTTTGTAACGATAAAGCGAATTAACTGCAAAAGTAAAGTAAGCAAAGTTAACTCCTAGAAAAGGAAAAGGGTAGAGTAAAAGTTGAACCTCAAACTTTTAGTCGAAGTGGTCCTGCAGAGATCTGTGAAGCAAGCCATGCACATTCGAAAGTCTTTGACATCTGAAAGCGGTCTGAGCCCGAAGGAGGAAGGCCTAAAGTATATTAAGCTTAGGGAAGGGAGCCCCCTTGCAAGTTTAGTTGAACTTTGTTCAAAAGAGGTCTGAGTCCGACACAGGGGGACCTATGTCACTGTGTTTTGAAGAGGTCTGAGACCGATAGAGAGGGCCTACATGAGGTCTGAACCCGAGTAGTGAGTAGTGAGTAGTCACAGAGTTTGTGTGTCCTTCATGGATAGGCACAAATTGAGCTGGTCGGTTATTTTCACAGCATGTGTCTTGCACAATTCTTAACTGTCATGCAGCCTCATGCCAGTGCTGGGAGTATGTGATGCCACACATCTGTGGATTGGACAGGTGTAAGGATGGGCTATGTGAGCTTTTTTGTGACTTTACTGGTGTGCATGCCTCAGACAGTAAAAGTTACCAGTTTGAGATGTTGAAGGCATTTTAGGTACATGCATGCATACCTCCTCTATGGGTCATTCAATTGTTTTGATGATTGCATCATCCCCACTCAGCATCTGAGATTGACAAGTGTATGGATGTGTGGTAATGGCAATTTAGTGCATTTGACTATCTGTACGACCTTTGACCTGTCAGGCCACTGAATGTGGGGCCATGCATGGTCTGACATCATGGCATTCAATGGGGTTGTAAGCAAATGCATTGCTGCTTGATCATCAGCAACGGGTCCATGTATTTTTTGCATGCATTCATGTTGCACTGTGAACGGTGCATGTTGCTAGTTGTCATTGGATGGAGATGTGCCTATAGTGCTACAGACACATGCTTGTTTGTTTGTTTATTATTTGTACAGCGTGCCACACCCTGAGGTATCTGGGCGCTTTCAAGACAACTTGGAATAAATACATGCATACATAAGAAAAGGGCAATAATACAGGTTGCAGTCAAAGGTATTCATCGCAGTACATCAAAGAAATAACTGTGGAATCAAACGGTTTCTTCCGAAAGCTAAGTGTACATAAGTACATTAGTCAGTCAAGAGGCAGTTGCAGGCTAGATTATGTCGCATCAGGCAATGAGTACGGTTTCCTTAGTAAATAGCCATTCGTTAGTGTTAGTCCTGAAACTATGAAGGTTGCCGTCAGTACGTAGGTTGAAAGGAAGGGCATTCCAGGCTAATGCTGCTTGCACTGGGAAGCTAGTACCCCTGGCTCTTTTTAGGTTGTAGCGAGGTGCAATGATACAGTGGGAGTTAGCTGATCTCGTAGGTCTGGATGATGTTTTGAGGACAATTTTGTAACTCAGGTATTTAGGGGCCACGTTCTGAAGGCATTTGTGGGAGATGGAGACAATTTAAAGAAGATTCTATCCTTGATGGAGAGCCATTTGTGGCTTCTTCTAGTTTCGGAATGTGGTCTTTTTCGTGGGATACTCAAGACGGTTCTTAGTGCATTATTTTGTAATGTTTGAAGTTTGTTCAGAACTTGTTTGTTGGCACCTGCATAGAGAGCATCACAGTAATCGAGTTTGGACAAATGTAGTGCTCGAGCTAATATCATGCGGCTATTGGATGAGAGATCATTTTTGCATGCATGGATAAGTTTGCATGTTTAAGCGGTAGCTGTGGCAGTGGCGTTAGCTTGTTTCTTGAGGTTCAGGGTGGAATCGAGATGGAAGCCTAATGTTTTCGTTTCCTTAGCTGTGGTGATCAAGTTCCCGTCTATGTTGAATGAGATGTATTTAAGATTAAGCTTTTTGCGGTAAATGGGGCACCTAATATAAGGATTTCAGTCTTGTCGTCAATCAGGCACAGACTATGGGTGGCCATCCATGCCTGAATGACTCGGTAGATTTTGTTTAGTCTGTCATTGTCAAGGTCGTAGTTGCCAGTAAGGGGGAACAGTGGTATTACCGAAATTGTTCGAACACAATTGTTCGAATGCCCGAAATGACCGAAAGTCAAGGGTCCAAATTGACCTATGCACAATTGACCGCACATATAAATATATATATATATATATATTAAAAAAAAGCTCATTACCCGGTCCGTGATGGAGACGGGATGAAATTGACGGAATGCACTCCCAAAAACAAATAGAGAAAGCCCTGATGACTCTCTATACTGAGGCAAAAAAACCCAAGTTAGTCCAGACTGACATGCCTTTATTGTAAAGTCAGCATGGATAAGAAAAAAGCACAGAACACAACGCGTTTCACGGTACACAGACCGCTTTATCACGTAGAAAAGTGTAAACATAGACAAGGTGACTTTATATAGACTAATACATCTCTATCCCCAGTTCTCAGTATGGAATGTCTCCAAAATAATTGTCTGCTCACTCGATTCCAACGCGGCAGACATCTTAACACTTGCAAAATGCTACGCAATTCCCATAATAAATACTGTCAGACTCATTCTCAGCACTATGCATGTTTTCATTACAGTTTCTATTTCATTAGACTGATTGCAAAAACAATGCAACCAACTACATTATGAAAGTGTGAATGCAAAGTATAAAACATTTCTCCACATTCATAAAAAACCAAACGTATATCAAGCATTAAAAATCTGTGCATGTCTTATGTGTTATCATGCTGCCATGTTTTTAAGAAAGAAATGCCCAAAATTGTACGGGCAATAGAACTATAAGAGCTAATGCTCAAAAATGTTGCTCTTCGGCAATATATTAAAAAACCACTTGTAACGAACAACACATGAAGCTCGGCAAAACATGACAGCATGTAGAGTATGGGAACCATGGCGGCCGAAGTGGCCCTCAAATTGAATGCTATCTAAGATATCGCTTACCATTGCCAAATAGTAGTAGACAAGAGGGTAACCAATGGAAAAGAATCTATCACTGGCGTCAGTAAATAAAGTGCCAAATGCATAGCTGGATGATGGTATCTACCAGCATAACTGTGCAAATATGCAAAGCAGCATTGTCATGGATATAATGCTAAAATTAATTGTAATAAAGTGCATGGTGCATATGCATAATAAAGTGCATAGTGCAAGTAAACATCTAATTGGCATCTAATAATCGGCCTGTGCAAAATTGCAAGAAAATATATGATGCCTGTTATTTCCATTATACCCAAATTCAGCTTAGAGCAACATTCTCATAAGGCAGCATGGACAGCAATGTTACATGGTCCCACAAAATTAAACATGGATATATGCAAGAGAAGCCTATAAATATAATGGAATCTAAAAAGAAAGATTGTTAAGTAGTTTTGGAAAGACAGGGGAGAGAAAAAAACAACCCCAAAAGAAAAAAAGGGGGGGGTGTATACCTAAAAATTATGAGCCTTTATACACTAGTCCAAAGAACAGAAGAATTAAATAATGACCGAAATGACCGAAAGTCAAGGGTCCAAATTGACCTATGCACAATTGACCACACATATATATATATATATATATATATATATATGGGCTTTACCCTTGCATATATGTAACAATTAACCTTCACAATTCGGTCAATTGTGCAAACGTCAATTGTAATTTGAACAATTGTAGTTCGAACAATTTGTATACAACTGGATCAATATCTGGGTGCCATCTGTATAGCTGGTGTAGATGACATCCAGTCGGTCCAGTACATTGAATAAAGGTTTGGTAAACACACTATATAGTGTAGGGGAGATGCAAGAACCTTGTGGCACTCCACAAGTGATGGGTATAGGGTTGTCTGCATCAGAGGGTGAGAATACTCTGATCATTCTGTTGTTCAAGAAGGATTTAATCCAGGCTTTGGCCTCCAAGGAGACGTTAGCTGCTGATGAAAGGTGTTCACAGAGTATGTTGTCAATATAAATGAAAAACCAGCCAGCGGAATGAATTGAAGATACTCAAACAGGCCGCTAAAAGGCCACCAACACGGGGGAGGACCCCCAAGGGTCACAACACAGATCAATCCACTAAGAACGAAACAATTGTTAAAAATACTGTATTTATTTAGAATTTGTACTCGTTAAAATAAGTATTAAATCATCTGAAGTTCTGTACAAAAAATACGCAAAGTGACAACATTAATGTATCAATCATAAAGTGCATTGTGTAAAGTGACTGAGTGATAGTTTCACTGTTGGCTGTAAGTGAAAAAGTCAAAGAAATAAATCACAGTAGACCTAGATGCTACTAGATTGATCCCAAAAAGGCGTTTCCCGTGCGAGCGAAGAAAGTCACTCGATAAGGGAAACCACAATCGCCTATTCTGACCTGAAGGCAAAAGGGCCAAAAAATAAATCAACAAAGGGCAATCTAGTCACTAAAGGATCATGCAGCCAACCGCAATGGTTAGTTACAGCACTGCACAATATAATGTACACATAAACATTGAAAAAAACGCTAAAATTAGCCAAGGGATGCTATGCGTCTACATCAACAATGTGAAAAATAGAAATATAAAAGTGGATGATCTGTGAGTGAATCCCAAAGGGCCCAACCCGTTAACCATAGCTCAATTGCGTCATGAGGTCTGAAAAACAATGTGGGAGAAAAGATATTTACCATAGTCTCAACCAATTAGGCTGGTCCCGGAATCCTGTCGATAAGTCCAGGAAGAATTAATCAGGCCGTGCCATAGACTGGGTCTATATGAATTAGACCTAGGTGTAAGGGTATACAATCACACATAAGAATGTCTCCAAAGGTTTATGTGCAGTGAAACAGGAGTATCCAAAGTGGCAAATTCAGCTACATATAAAACAAGATGTAAAAAAAGATAATGAATCCAAAAAAGCAAAAAGGAAAAGAGAAGGGAACCATTTATATCCTAAAAGTGCAATGGGAAACGAAGCCCCTCCCAATTGGAATACCATATATGTAAAATACATATCAAATATAAATGTAAAAAATAATAATGAAAAGCAACAACATGCCGTAGCCGCGGCAAAGTCAATAAGAATTGTACCATATAAGTGGTGGAATAAGTTCACGTTATAGAATAACAGCCAAGAGATTCAGGCTGTCAATTGATGGAATACACCCTCAGGGACTCAAAACGCAACGAGGTAGCAAATATATATGACAGGCTCACAAATAATGTCACATAACCAGAAGGACCTATCTCACATCATGAAAGATTCATTGTATCTAGGTGGATGAGATTGCCTTCTAATTAAGTATACGTAGGCACTGTGCAGGATCTCCCAGCCAACGCAAAATCCCCTGTCAACATTAGTATCTGGGAGTCCTGTTGAACACTGATTGCCATTCCTCCTGAGCATTTAATCCGGATATATGGCTTTGGGTATTATATATCCACCAGTGTTCGCGTGAGGCAAGTCTATTAGCCGTAGCATATTGGTCAGGCCCTAAAACACGCTCTAGGCACCACCATTGTAAGTCCTTACAACTATGTTGATACTCAATAAAATGCCCCACTAAGGGCGAAGACAAATTATGCATTCTAATCTGGGATCTGTGCTCTGAAATCCTCAATTTTATAGGTCTCGATGTCTTACCTATATAGGACTTCATACAAGGGCACGTTATAACATAGACCACATTCTTGGAATTACATGTGGTGTGGTCCCTCAATTTCCAAGGCTTGTGGTTAATGGTGACGGTGTTGGTAGCCGTAGTAAATCCGCACTGGCAACACTGCCCACACCGGTAGTGGCCAGTGACCTTCTCCATGCCCCACATTTGAGTGATAGTTAATGGTGCCTTGGTGGCATGCGACCTGTCTGCCTGAGATAGCCAACTCTTGAGGTTCTTTCCCTTTTTGAAGGCATACATCGGACGCTCAAGGTCTGCTATATTCATTTGGAGCAGATGCCAATGTCTGCCTATAGCCTTCTTAATCTCCGCATGGTATATGCTGTAAGTCATAGCGCAGACCATGCGTGAGTGGTTCGAATTTGCACAAGTGTTTTTGGCCAATAGTACCTCACGGTGTTGGTAACGCACCCTTTTACGTGACTGCCGCAATATATGCCGAGGATACCCTCTCTTGGAAAGTCTATCCTCTATAGTGTTGGATTGTGTCACAAAGTCCTTCTTGTCGGTACGATTCCTTCTAGCCCTGAGGAATTGTCCATAGGGGATGCTTTCCCTTAGGGATTGGGGATGAAAACTCTCAAAATGTAAGATCGTATTACGGTCAGAAGTTTTACGATACAAGTCTGTTGTAATTATTCCATCCTTTGCGTTAGGGCAATTTCTAGCAAATCTACAATAAATTCACTAGGAACCAGCTGTGGATCACTTCGAAGGTCCAGGAAAAATGTCATAATCGGCAATGACTCAGACTGTGGGATATTTGAATATAACGATTCCACGTCTAAAGTAATAAACAAATTATTAGCAGAGTCAAAGGGAAGGCCTTCCAGGTGGACAATGGCATCAGTAGTATCTGACAAAAAAGTGGGAGTTTCGGCAGCCAAAGGTTTGAGAAAATAATCAATAAATTTACCCAAAGGTTCCAAGATGGACCCACAGAGAGACACAATCGGTCTGCCTGGGGGATTAAGCATATTCTTATTAATTTTTGGAAGAATATAAAACAGAGGGGCCCTCGTACCTTTAGTTGTGAGGAATTGGAATTCTTTGGAAATCAAAATTTCAGCATCTATGCCCCGTGTAGCAAGTGCTAGAATTTCATTCCATATTCCTTCTGTGGGGTTCCCTCTAAGTTTGAGGTAAAAATCAGAATTATCAAGTTGTCTCAATACTTCGGTGTGATAGGAAGAGGCATCACAGACTACCACCCCCCCACCTTTGCCATCAACCAGATCAAAGTCGGCAGAGAGGTCTAGTAGCAAAAGTAATGCGCATTGTCTAT
This sequence comes from Ambystoma mexicanum, assembly GCF_040938575.1. Lineage (NCBI taxonomy): Eukaryota > Metazoa > Chordata > Amphibia > Caudata > Ambystomatidae > Ambystoma > Ambystoma mexicanum. Next base: position 1,181,285,829 of record NC_090925.1, read on the forward strand.
TATCTTTTATCAAGTCTATTTGCGTTTTGAAGTCTAGAAGGGCTGTTTCGGTCCCATGCAAGGGTCTGAATACTGATTGTCTAAGCCCTAGTAGATTGTTAATCTCCAGGTAGGCCTGTATTTGGAGGTTGGCTACCTTATCAATGATTTTAAGGAGAAATGGGACAGTGGTTATTGGCCTATAGTTGGTTGGTATAGTAGGATTGAGCAAAGCTTTTTTAAGCAAATGTAGAACCCATGCATCTTTTAGGTTGGTAGGAACCTGACATGATTTAAAGGAGGCATTTATTAATCTGGCGATAAAAGGAGTGAGATCCCTCACTGCATCTTTTATAATTTGAGCAGGGCAAATGTGTCCTTGGCAGCGTGAAGGTTTCAGAGAATTAATGATTTTTGCAACCTCAGTCATGGTCACTTGAGCAAATTTGAATACTGGTAGCGAATTAGTGAGGGTGGTGGTGTCTCAGTTCTGCACTGTGTCAAAGCATTGATATTGAGTCTTTTAGAGTCAATTTTATTTTGGAGGGTAGTAACTTTATTGGCCAGGGCATTTTGTATGGTAGGTGATTCTAATTCCCTTAGAATTCCAAATAATTCCTTAATGCTAGAGCTGGCATTTTGGATCCTATCATTATAGGTTTCTTGTTTAGTTTTGATGATATCTGCTTTGTAGCGTGCAGTGATTTCTGTAACTATATTTTTATTTTCTTCGGAGGGTAAATTTTTCCATGTGGTTTTTTTCGGCTCTCAGGGCTTTCAGTTGTGGAGTATACCAGGTATTGAGGTGGTCTTTTGGTCTACTATTGCGTAGTTTCAGAGGTGCAATAGCGCCAAGCGCTGTTGTCAAAGTATTACTGAAGAGGTTGATTAGTTCCTCAGGATCTTGTCAAGTTGGGAAGCTCGAGAGGGCTGCGTACCTGGTTTCTTGGTCTTTGATCTTGCCGAGGTCGCCAGTCTGTATCCAGTCGAAAGACGAGCTTGTGGCACAAGAGACCATCCTCTCCGCCACCCAAAAACTGATACTGGGTGGAGGATGGGCCGATTCCCAATGTCACGGAAAGCACTCTCCTGATTAACGCGACGAAGGGACTGTGCAAGCACAGGCAGGAGAGGCTACGGTCTTGTTGCAGATCACGGGCAAGGATGGAGTCAGATGGAATAAAGTCCAAAGTATGTGAACTGAAGCGGAGGTCAAAGATCCCGGCGTGGCAGATATATTCTTGGTCCACAGGAACAGATGAAGAGGGTAAGGCCGGACAGGAAAGGAAGGAACCAAGGCTAAGCAGGAGATCTAACTGAAGGAGCCCGAAAGGTTACTCTAGGGCAGCAATCGCTGGGGATCTTGGTCAGTGTATGCTGACAGACCCAGGGAGGTCTAGGTAAAAGTATGCCGGCAGGTACTGAGTTTATTCTGGTAAATTGCTGGCAGAGCCAGGGAAACCCAAGTATGGTAAGCGGGCAGGCCCAAGGAGAACCCAGGTAAGGTAAGCTGACTGGCCCAGGGAGAACCCCGGTAAGAAATGCTGGCAGGCCCAGGGAGAACCCAGGTAAGGTAAACTGGCAGGCCCAGGGAGAACCCAGCTAAGGTAGCTGGCAGGCCCAGGGAGGAATTCAGGTAAGAAATGCTGGCAGGCCCAGGAAGGAATTCAGGAGGTAGCATGCAGCCAAAAGCGGGCTCAGGTAAGTGGCAGGCAGCCCAGGTTGGAAGCTCGCAGAACGAAGCAAACCGCGTTGAGACGCGGCCTGCCTTGATCTGCGGCTCCTTTTATGGGTCGCCCGCGCCCGTGAGGCTTGGAACGCAAGCCGCTTCACCTCCGGGTGCCGGCGTACCCAAAGCGAGTCCTGGAAGGCAAGCCCTTCCTAGGGCTCGAGCCCAGTCCACGGCGCATGCGCGGAACCGAGACAGAGGTCTTCCGCGCATGCGCCGTAGCCCACCGCCCCCGAAACCCAACGCTCTCCCTCTGGCGAGCCCCCAGGCGCGGAAGCGCGGGTAGACTCACCAGGAGGTGAAGGGAAGAGCGGGCGCGGCGGACCCCGGTCTCCAATGTGGCGTGACAGATCTTAAGATTTATTGGCCTTTAGTATTGGGATCAGTAAGGGTACTAATTTATCAGCTGTGATATTGTGCTTGTTTCTAGTAAGTAGAGGAGGTTTTCAAGGTTGGGTGATTAGCGTTAATGGTGAAAGCGATGAGGGAATGGTCAGTCCAGGATTGTGGTTCAATAGTAGTAATAACTGTAGGGCAGTTGTGGTCTGCCAACCAATCCAGTGTTTGACCTTTTATGTGGGTCGGTTGGTTAATTCTCTGTGTAAAGTTCAGTTTGTTTAGTGATTCTTCCAGGGATTTAGCAGCCTGGTTGCCTGGGTCAGATAGGCCGAAGTTAAAGTCACCAAGTATTAAGATTTCTGACGTTGGTTTAGTGTTCTCAGAAAGCAGTGTAATAATGTCATCTTCGAAGTCTCCTGGAGGGCCAGGTGGCTGGTATATGAGGTGAATGGTGAGGGTATTGGAATGGGAGGTTGTTATTTTGACTGTGAGAAGTTTGCATGATTTAGGAGAGAAGGTGGTTGATGGTCTGAATACCAAGTTAGTGTGAGCTATGATGGCAACCCGCCCGCCCCTGGCATTATCTCTGTCAAGTCTGGTAATAGGGTGAGTGTCTGGAATGGCTGACATGAGAGATGGCCCTGCGAAGGCATGGAGCCAAGTCTCTGACACTACTAGGAAGTCAAGGTCATTTTCTTTAATTAGACCAGCTATGTTAGTTGCATGTGCAACTACAGATCTTGCCTTAATGAGTGCACCTTTAATGAACTCAGGATTTGTCAGGACTGGTAAGTGAGGTCCGTTAGTTGGAGGTGTCGATAGTTTGTCTCGCTTAGGTTTTTGTATTTTTGGTTGTGTGCCCAAGGTAGTAGGGCATGGTTGGCTCTGCGTGGAGCTGTCGGAGGTGATGAGTGACTTAATCTGATAGAGGTTAACTAGTGGTGCCGCAAACGTAAACCTGGCGGCAAGTCTTTCATTTCTGTAGGTGCTACGGCAAGCTTGACTGGGAGTTGGCTTAGTAGTGAAGCGCTCGATCCATTGCAAAGGTGTGAGTGTGGGGAGGTTGTTAGAGCTATTTGTCTTTGTTTGGCTGTTTTCCTGGTTAGGATTTCCTAATTTAGGTAGGAATGGGGTGAGTTTGATAGTGACCGAAGGTAAGGATATTTGTAGAGGGGGAAGAAAAGCAGTTGGTTTGGTCTTGTGTTGGAGCATGATTTTCACAGTGGGTAGAAGGGCAGGTGGTCCTAATGTTGAATAATATCCCAGTAAGGGAAGGCTCAGAAGTACCTCAAGGACAATCTTAAGAAGAATCATAATGGGGTTACTGGCTCATTTAGTGCGAATGTGAGTTAACAGTTGCCCACAAGATATCATAGGTAGGGAGCAGACTTGGCTTATAAGAAGCCTTCAATAGGATCAATAGGCTAGTCTAGGATTAGTTTATAGTGTTGTGGGCCATCTAGGGAGGTCTGGCATATACCTAGGTTCAGCTAATGGGGGCAATAATCACAGTAAATATCATAGTCACCCTCACAGTATAACATTCAGTGGTACAGTTAGCATTGATACGTAAAAGTTGGTTTAACAAGTACATGTGTTTAAGGGTAGTAAAAACATCAGGTATCAATAATCAGAGAAAATATCATAGTCACCCTCGCAGTATAACATTCAGTGGTACAGTTAGCATTGATATGTAAAAGTTGGTTTAACAAGTACATGTGTTTAAGGGTAGTAAAAACATCAGGTTACTGTAGGCATAATAGGTACCAACAATGAGGCTGATAGGCTAGTCTGGCATTATTATAGAACCACATAGGTAGTGTAGCCTAGGCTAGTACATACTTATGTTAAGACGCATGGGGACTGTGATCATAATAAGTACAGTGATCACATTCAGCGTCCCAAGTTGCAAATACAACTATTTCATGTGACCATGTGTCCTTTCCATGGCCTGGCCTGCAGGATATACTTGGGTCAATGCTTCATTGGTATTGTGATGTGAAATTAGCTTTTGCCATGTGTATGTGGCCATGCATCAATCTGCTATGTTCACATATGCATGAATAAAAATTGTGACTTGTCATTTTGCTTTCACATGTGAAACTGGGTTCATTCATTTCAGAGCATGGGCCTGTGCGTGTGAGGCAGTAGCTTGTTGACTAATGCTGACAGTATACTATTAATACTATTGAGGAGAGGACACATGCATTGGCACTCATTAGTGATTACTATGTTCTTTGTTCGGTTTCCACAGGTTCTGTGCTGGAGAAAATGGTACAAGCTGTGCTGTGGAGCTGCAACCTAGAGACAAGGCCGCCAGACACAGGTGCAAACCCTGGGCATGCCCAGTTGTTTCCACCTCTTCTGAGGGAGAGGTGTCTGTGGGAGTGCCCCATAAATCTGGCAATGCTGCTAAGGGGGTGTCCCAAGATTCCATCATTGTGATGACCACCTCTGCAGCAATGGGACGGGGTGGTGGTGACATCACCACACAGTGGCCCCAAGCCACGGACTCCTCGTCTGGGTTGATGGTGGAGGAGAAGGCCATTGCGGACCTACCCATGGGAGTACATGGGGTAGGGGGAGATGCAAGCTGCACATCTGGGTGACTTGAGGCAGCAGGCATCTCTGCATGATGCTTTACAAGCATCTCATGTGGTGCATGTAGAACATTGCAGGCAAATGGGCCACCTCTTGTCACCACTGGCATCAGCACTACTTTACGCAGTCTCTCTGGATAGGTCACTGCAATGGGCCCCTTTACCTCCTTCTCATCTGTGACACAGTCATCCACAACTGAGCCTGGAGAAGAGGGTACAAGCTGGACCTGCACCCAGGGACAAGGCCCACAGACACGGGTGCAGACCCTGCGTCTGCCCAGTTGTTTCCTCTTCTTATGAGGGAGAGGTGCCTGTGGGTGTGTACCATACATCTGGCAATGATGCTGCGGGGGAGTCCCAAGATTCCATCATTGTGGTGACCACCTCCTCAGCAATGGGACAGGGTGGTGGTGACGTCACCACACAGGGGCTCCAAGCCATGGAGACCTCATCTGGGTTGATGGAGGAGGAGAAGATGGAGATGGCTGTTTCAGGCCTACCCAGGGTATCAGGTGGGTGTGCTTAGGGTGATGTGCAGGCTGCAAACCTGGCCCTGAGATAGGAGGCCGTGCAGTCCACCATGGGGGGTTCAGTACTTCCTCCGGTTTTAAGGCAATCTGCTGCAGCACTACCCACCTTCTCTGATACCTCCACCCAGACAGAGAGAGGTTGCACTTCCAGCTAATGTGGCCATCTGAGATGCTGTCCTGCCACTGCTGATGGGTGATTTGAGGCAGCAGGCATCTCTGCATGCTGCTGTACAAGCATCTCATGTGGCACTTGTAGAGCATTGCAGGCAAACGGGACGCCTCTTGGTTCACCTGGCATCAGCACTACTTTCCAGCAGTCTCTCTGGCTAGGCCACTGCAATGGACCCTTTTGCCTCCTTCTCATCTGTGTCCCAGTCATCCTCAACTGAGGCTGGAGAAATGGGAACAAGAAGTGCTGTGGAGATGCAACCAAGGGACAATGCCTCCAGACACAGGCGCAGGCCCCGGGCCCACCCAGTTGTGCCCACCTCTTCTGAGGAAGAGGTGCCTGGGGAACATCCAATGCATATGACAATATTGCTGGGGGCAGTCCAAGGATTCCATAATTGTGGTGAACACTTTGGCAGCAGTGGGGCAAGGTGGTGGGGACATTGTAGCACAAGGGCCCTAAACCATTGGAGGTATTTGGGTTGATGGAGGAGGAGAAGAAGGAGAGGGTAATTGTAGGCCTACCCACTGTATCAGGTGAGGGTACTAAGGGGGATGTGCAGACTGCACACATGGCCCTGAGACAAGAGGCTGTGCAGTCCAACATGGAGGGGTCAGCACAACGTCCTGCCCCAGGGCCATCTGCTGCAGCACTATCCACCTTCTCTGATGCCTTCACCCAGACAGAGACTGCACTTCCAGGCAGTGTGGCCATCCAGATGCAGTGTTTCCACTGCAGATGGGCTGCTTGTGGTGGGAGGCATCTATGCATGATGCTGTGCAAGCATCTCATGTAGCGCTTATAGAGCATTACAGGTAGATGGGCCACCTCTTTTCACAAATGGCAGCAGCACAGCTTTCCAGTGGTCTCTCTGGCCAGGCCACTGCAACGGCCCCCTTCTCCTCCGCTTCATCTGTGCCCCAGTCATCCTCAATTGAGGCCTCCATGCCAGCTACGGCCATGGCCTCCTGTGCCCCTGCATCACCACTGGCCAGTGTGGATGTGCCTGTGTCCCTAGTGGAGGTAGAAGTAAATTCCATGGCTGATTAGGTGATCACTGATCCTGTCTTGGAACCTACAGGGCAACATGCTGTGGAGGAACACCAGACATGTGAGGGCAGTGCAGGTGCTGTAGTCCACAGACCCATCCTACCATCCAGTTGGAGGGAGTACCTGCGGAGCAGACACATTGCCTGGCAGAAGGAGAGGCTAACAGTGAGGAGGCAAATCGTGGTTGCCATTGCCAGTAGGAGGAGGCAAGGAGATGCATACATGGTGCAGGTGAGGCAGGGTCACGATGACACCGGCAGAAACTGGTGTTGGCCCAGGTGCAGTTTGTGAGGAAGCAGGAGGAACAAACTAAGCCATCACAGGATACGCCAACTGCCAGAGTTTGACGAGAGGTTGGCACAGTTGCAGGCTGCTATCCTGGAGGATTCTTGCAGGGCAGTAGAGGAAATTGAGCGTAAGATGACGCAGGAAACAACAAAGACTCTCCTGCAAGAGGCAGAAGTGGAGGGTGAATCTGCCTTGGCTGAGGAATTGTCAGACATAGGCATGGACAAGCCTGGTGACTTCTAGATATAGTTCACAAGTTGTAGGTTTCCTTTTATTATACATTTTTTTCTGAGACTCTGTATTTGTTTGCATTCTTGTACATAGTTTAGCATCAATACAGTTTAAAAGTGTTATTCAACACCACTGCTTGTCGTCTCTTTGACCATGTGCAGCTTCTGTTTGTACATGATTTCCAACTACATATGTCCTATGGCTGATATGTGTGTTTAGGGAACACTCTGTGGGTCCTCTTGGTACTGCTTTATTTGCTGGGTTACATGTGTCAATGCTTCATGTGAGTGTGCTGTTTAGTTGGATGCATTCAGGGCCAATGCACATATGTGGACAATGGTAGATGGGGGATATGACATGTTTGGAGTTGCACGTGTTTGACTTCTTTGTCATACACATCTGTTGCTAGGTTAATTCTGTGCTTTGTAGTACAGGCATGTTGGACTTTATTGTACCTGGTGTACGTAGGTTTGTCTAACATGTCTGTTGTGGTTGACATTTCACTTCCCTTGTACATGTGTTCATGGGTGCTGGGTCATGTTGGGGGATGACAGAGGTAGGCATGGTGACATTACTTGGATTGACTTGCCCATATTGTCATGTGGACATGTGTTTCACAAGAAGGTAAGGGAGCATCACAAGTGTGGAGGTCCTGAGGGATGGTTGCCTGATGTCATTTATGTTGCAGTGGCATTGCATGTTTGCTGTCGGTGTATCAGTGATGGCCGAGTATGTTTTGGATTGTGTGTCTCATGGTGGATATGTGTGGAGACATTGGGAGATGAGAGGTTTGTTTCATGATGATGTTTTTGGTCTCTCATTGAGGATGAGTAATAATTTGTTTAGGAGTCTGGCCAGATGTTGTCCAGAGCGGGGATGTTTGAGGTATCTGTTGGCAGCTCATTCAGCCCTGGCCACTCAGTTCTCCGTATTTCTATTTCTTGGACGTTGTGTTCCTTTAAGCTACCACAGCAGATGGTGTGGCCCTTTGGCACTTGCTTGTCCATGTTGATATGATAACACTTCATGAACCAATATTGCTTATTGACATTCGGTTTGAGGGGAAGGGGTGTGGTCTCACTCTGATTCACTGGGCTACACACCTCAAATATGGCCGGTGTCACCTGAACATCAAGTGGCAAAAGTGTAGCTGCTGTGACGATTTGGTTGGCTGTTGTGCAAGCTGAGTGTGTGTAACGCTCACCTGGCTCCCACGGAGGCGCTGGTCTGGTCTGGGTTGCTGTGGCCTCTTCAAGCGTGATGCGCAGAATTCGGACCACCGATTGAACAGGACCCCCAAATCTTGCTTGTCTGGCCCGTAGGAATATCCTTCTGCAGATGAGAAAGGGGATTAACTGTCTGCTGAATAATGTGCTTGCTCCCCCCTTTCCCCCTTCGTTCTCCTCTGACTTCCTCCAAAACCCCTGGTTTAAGCTCACCTTATGGTTTGGAAGGATGAACTCTCCATCCTGTTTCTGGTGCAGGGGCGCGCGTTCGTCCAGTTACTTCACTGGTTTTGAGAATGGCGCTGGCAAATCCACTTGACTTTACTGAGCGATACGCCGTAAGTATGAAGATGCAAAAGTTCAAGTGTGAGCCTCCTTTTATGTTGTCTTTTTCTGTCCTTTATTTCAGGTGCAGAACAAAGGCGATGCGTTGAGGTGTTAAATTGCTGGGGTAAAATCAGGTGAGTTAGTGATGAGGGCGACCCCTCTGAATGTCTTTATAATTCCCCAGTAATGTCTTTTGTCCTTTCCCCATAGGGGCCGGGGTGCGGTACCTGCCAGAGATGTGGCGCCGACCCGAGATGTGGAATGGCTCACCAAGAATAGCCGGTAAGTAATATGGCTGAAAATCCGGCTTTCCTCTTGTGTTCCCTGGCTCACCTTTTGTCTCTTCTCCTTCTCTCCCTTAGGTGCGGTGCAGGGATGTGGCGACCGGCACTGAGAGCCGCGATGGAGCCGGGCGGAGTCTCGGGAACAGGTGAGTGAAGCGCGGCGCTGCAGCGAGCAACGCAGTGCTTTTAAATGGAAGTCTTCCTTCTGGAATGCTGGCGTGAAGATTCCGGATGCAGGTAAGAAGGTTGAAATAGTTCTTGGTTTTCACCTTTCTCTTCTCTTATTCCCTTACAGGTGTTCCAGGTTCGAGGCGGGCGTGGCTGGAGTCCAGGTGCAGGAGCAGACACGGTGAGCGTTCAGCTGCTGGGATGCAGAACAACGCGAAGCACGTGTGGCTGTCCGGGTGTGGCTTAAATAGCCTTGGAAGAAGTTCCAGGTGAGTATTCTTCCACAGCCCCACCCAAGTAACAAAATAGTTACTTCAGAAAAATAGTCCCTCCTAAGCCTCATTTGGCTTGGTTCTTCATGCAGTGTGGTCTGCATCAGGTGAGTGTGCAGCATGGTCTGCTTCAGGTAAGTGCACCAAACACTTCCCCTTATGAGCCTGGCGCCTGAGGCGCCAGGACTGATGTCCAACATAAGCCTGACGCCAACGGCGCCAGGACAAAGTCCAAATAGCCCCTATAAAGGGCCGCTGGGTTTTTACCCGGGGGCATGATGCCTGCTCCCGGGGGTGCTGGGCCTGGCCTGGTGCTCCGGGGGTAGGCATCATGACAGTATGATCCAAGGGGAAGCCACGGACAAGATGACTGTCATGGATTCACGAGCACTTCTTCCATCCAAGCGATCATGTTGGAAGAGGATGTCTGCCAGGTGTAGTTCATGGAAGACACTGGCCAGAGTAGTTGAGGAAGGTAAGTGCTACACAGTGAACTGAGCCATGGGTGGTCATGATGCATAGTGTTGTTTCTGTCACAATGATTATAAGGCTGTCAGCACCATTGTGGTGAACAGGGCCTGCAAGCCTGTTTGTCACCTTGTAGGGATCCATTAATGTTGGGTATGTGACTGTACCCTTTCCCCCAAAAGGTGACAGATGTCTGCCAGAATACTGTTTTGTCTGTTCAGCACACAACAAAATTAGTGCATCTGCGGGAGTCCAATTGTGTCCCAATGTGCACAGGGCATGGGGAGGTGCATCCAGTTAGCTGTTATCAGGCAAGTGTTATAGCTACATTGTATGGGAGTGTATTTGGTCTAGTTAGGTGGACTGGGGATTCATCATGGACCTCTGTGAGCAAGATGGTTCAATGGGTGTTCTGTCAGACATTTTCCAATTTCATCCAACTCCTGGTGTCAGTACTGTGCACTGAATGAGTGTGTCACCTTGTTGGGGAAAGTACTGTGTGTGTGAGGAGTGGGCGTAGAGTGATGCAGATTGATGGTGTAGTTTAGTGGGGGTACTGGGATGAGGGCAGACTTGTGGGTGCTGCCTTAATGTAGTTAGCCGGTGCGTAGTTTAGTGGTTGTACATGGGTGCTGCCCTAATGTCTGTGTCCGAGGCACAGTTTAGTGGGGATTTGTGGGTGCTGCCTTAATGTAAGTGGCCGGGGTGCACTGTAAAGTGAGTGGTTCCTGGGGCATAGTTTAGTGGGGTTACATGGGTGCTGCCTTAATGTATGGGGCCGGGCACAGTTTAGTGGGCATACATGGGTGCTGCCTTCATTTAGGGGACCAGTGCACATTTAAGTGGGGTTACGTGGGTACTGCCTTAATGTAAGTAGCCGGGGGCACAGATTTGTGGGGTACGTTGGTGCTGCTTTAATGTAGGGGGCCAGGGCGTGGTTTAGTGAGTGTACTGGTGTCGAGGGACCACGCAGGTGGGTGGTGTATGCCCACGTCTTTGAAAGTGTAGACCCCGTCCCATATGCGTGTTTAAGACGTATTTTAAAATAAAATACAAAATGGCTGCTTACACTTGACTTGTGGAGTGCAGTGGCCAGGAAACAAACCTTGGTCGTCAGATTGGGAAGTGAAATTCTTAGCCACAAGACCACACAAGTAGCATGACACAGCAGCTAAAATGTGCATAGTGACATTCCCCGTACAGGTCGTGTTTTGTAAAGTGTGTACCTTTTATAATTACCCCTCAATGAATTGAGAAAACATGTTTTCTTGGCAAGTGATTATTTGGTCTGTACACCTCCTTCAATTTAGAAACAGAATTTGAATTGGATGCACACATTTCTTTTTAGGAACTGCTCACTTCCTGTGACGTCACTTCACAATGCGTGTGTCAGAGTCCCCCCGCTTTTTTTTGTAGGATTCGTGCCCTGAATGACTGGCCAATGCTACGAGTACAGCAAAACATATATGTAGGCAAAAATGTTCCAAAAAATATTTTCAAAAACAGAAGAGAAAGTGTTGCAAAAAGTCTTATATTTTTGGCTTACGCTGCAATCGAAAACATTTCAGTCTTTGGTGGAGTGTCAGAAACATAAGCGTACCACGAGTTTGAAAGCTTATTTCCGTAAACATGTTTAATTACATTTAATAATAATTTTGCATTTGTACACTGCTATGAACTCTCAGGCATCTGGGTGCTGCTTATTATAACCCATGGTGTGCGCTGCTGAGTTTGTCTCTGACAGGATTCAAACCTGCATCCAGGTTCTGCATGGATGTCAAAGCAAGCTCTCTACTAGCTGTGCTAGCTAACTGGCTTAACTGGCTTAATGAAGATGACATTAAAAGAGCTATCAGGAACATTATATTTACTCCTAAAGTCCATAACAGAGTTACGCAGCTTTTCAAACAACATAATGAAAACACTATCCGCATTAAAAACTATGAAGAAGGCGCTATAAATCAAATGAAGAATAGCAGGCATTAATACATGTATCTCATATTATGATTGTAATGTTTAATGTGTTGTTAAAGTTGGGAAGATAGTAACTTTGAAATGGTAAATTATTTAAATTAAGTTGTGAGAGTGTGGCTGCACCAGTTCACTTGCAGAATCCTTATCTTACATTTACAGCATTACAAAAAAAAAAGAAAAAAAGTCGGGTTACAGCAATAGGATACAATCTCCTCCTGCTTACAAAGAAATGTAAGACTTTTTTCTGCTTTAAATGTTTTCACCCATTCCTCGCAAACAAATTGGCATGGGCAGTGTGATGGTGTGGGGCGATGGCAGGCCACACCGGTAGGTGCACACACACACACACACATGCAGCACGCACTAAGAGAAACGCCGGAGACCAGAGCAGCAACACGTCTCCGAACTGCTGGCCGGGACCGTCTTTATTTCAAACGCGCATGCGCAAGCCTTGTTATGGGCCGCGCATGCGTAGAACTGTGTATTAGTACGCAACATCCCTCCTTTTTCCCCAAACAACGAACAGTGACCAACAGTATAACTTAACAACATATTCTTCACCCATAAGTGTTTCAAACACGACCTAGATGCCTAGGTAGGGTCCATGATAAAGTCTTGGAACCTCTGCGGCGGCTTGTGCCCCGCCCGGCTCGGGTACCTGCGTGCCTCGGCCAGAGGCATCTCTTGTGTCCCTTGAGTCTCGGCCAGTCCATCAGGTCTCAGTGGCAGTTCATCGCTCGGTTCAGGTGCCGGAGGGTCGACTTCATCAGTTTCGGCAGACCCCACTCGCTTGAAAAACGAGACATTGCGGGTGACAGTTCCACGTGCGTTGGCCGCTGTGACCATCGAGCCCTTCACATGTGTCACCCCCAACGGCTGGGTTTCGTAGGTAAACGATAGCTTTCCTTCTGCTCTTTGGTTTCGCACCAATACGGTATCCCCCACAGCAATCGGCCTCTCCGAGAGCTTCCTCCGGTTCGTTTCCTTTTCATTCCTCACTGCCCTCTCCGTTCGCATATGATCCTTTTCAATCTCCCCCGGCTGGCGGCCTTCCATTTCGGGCAGGAGCCCTCTCGGTACACGCTTGAAGAGCCCTTCGGCAGGGGTAACCCCGGTTGACTGATGAGGGGTCGAGCGGTACTCGTGAAGGAAGTCCACTAATTTGGGTCGGAGGTCTGCGCCGCCATCTGCTGATATGCGGAACACTTTGTTTAGCGTTCGCATGAAGCGCTCTACCTCCCCGTTTGCCCTCGGCCAGAGCGGTGTGACTTTTCTATGGCGTATTCCCGTCTCCTCACAGTACTGAGCAAAATGTTGCCCCCAAAATGGCGCCCCATTGTCTGAGCAGAGCTCCACCGGGACACCATGCGTGGAGAAGATTTTCTCCAGCGCCATGATGGTGTGGTCACTCGCCGTCGACTCCACCAGTTCAACCTCCGGATAGCGGGACCATTGGTCTGTCACCACTAGAAAGTAGAGCCCTCGGCCGGTGGATCCAAAGTCGGCATGGACCGTCCCCCATGGCTGGTCACTTCTCTCCATGGTTTGGATCGGCGGGGCCCTCTCCACCGGGTGGGTTGCTTGGCAGGGGATGCACCGTCTCACGAACTCCTCCACTCTGCTTTCCAGGTCGGGGAACCAGACCTTGAGTCTCAGTCTTGCTTTCATCTTGGCCATCCCTTGGTGCCCATTGTGTGCGAGCAGCAGAACCTTGTCAACCAGTGTTCTTGGGATGACAATCTGGTGAACCCTTAGCAGGAGGCCATCCTCGGCTACCGAGAGCTCATGGCGCGCTTTCCAGAGGGCCTGCAGGTCTTTCTGAGCCCCTGGGATCCTTCGTGAGTTGTCCTGGAGTACCTCACGCCATTCTCCATTCGCCATGGCAACCTTGATCCTTGCGAAATTCTCGTCCCTGTTGGAGTCTTCGGCGATCTCCTGGCGGGATAGGGCAACGGGCAGCGCCGATTCAACCGCGAGATGTATCGCTTCAACGCCCTCTGCCACTTCCATTGTGTCTTTTGGCCTCCCCGTGTCTGGATGGCGGGACAGGTAGTCTGCCGTGTTGTTAGGGCCTGGACGATACAGCAGTTTGACCCCGTACTCCATTAATGACAACATCCATCTCTCTATTCTAGGTGGCGGTTTGGATGATGTTCCGGACAGGATCGGGATGAGAGGCTTGTGGTCAGTTCCCAAGATATATATCCGGAAGTGCTTGCACCCCCATAAGATGGCTAGAGCTTCCCTCTCGATCTGAGAGTACCGTCTCTCCGTTTTGGTGAGCGCCTTGCTGGCGTATGCGATGGGCCTCATGGTTCCTTGATTGTCGGCCTGCATGAGGACAGCCCCCAGTCCTACGGGGCTGGCATCGATGACAATTTCGGACTCCCGATCTGGATTAAAGTATGCCATCGTTTCTTGTTCCGATAGGGCACTTTCGATGTTGTCGAAATCCCTCTGTTCTTTCTCCCCCCAGTTCCAGGCAATGTCGTTTCTGGTTAGCGCTCTCAGGGGCTCCGACAGGGAGGCTAGATCGCGGATGAAGCGACCACAATACGTCACCATGCCCAGGAAGCTTCTGATTTCGGAAGGTGTTGTCGGCGGGGTCGCTTCCCGGATATCCTTCACTTTCTCGGGATCAGGTGATATGCCCCCCGCGTGGAAGACGAATCCGAAAAATTCCAGCCTGTCCCTCAAGAACTCACATTTCTCTTTGTGCAGTGTCAACCCTAGGTCACGCAACCTCACCAGTGTGTTCTCCAGGCGTTTTAGGTGTTCAGCTTCGGAGCGGACAAAAACCAGAATGTCGTCCGACATGTTTATCACTCCCTTGAGTCCGGACAGGGCTCCCCTGATGGTGTTCTGAAAGACCTCTGCCGCGGAAGAGATACCAAAACTGAGTCTTTTATATTGATATAACCCCTCATGCATCGTAAACGTCGTGATGTATCTTGACTCGGGGTGGAGCTCTAACTGATGGTACCCAGACCTCAAATCCAGTTTTGAGAAGACTTTCGCCCCTTGAAGCTCCCCAATGATGTCGTCCAGGGTGGGAGTTATGTGGCGCTCTCTTTTGCTTGCTAGGTTAGGAAGCCTCATGTCCACGCAGATGCGTACCGCACCCGGTTGTTTGGGCTTCGGGGCTACCACGATCGGGGAGACCCACGGGGTGGGGCCCTCTACCTTCTCAATGATGTCCTTGTCTATCACGGATTGCAGCTCGCGTTCCACCTGTGTCCTCAGATGGAACGTGACGCGGCGGTGCTTTAGAGCCGTTGGTCTCACGGACCCATCGATGTGGAGGCGTATTGGGTCAGCCTTTAGTTTCCCTATTCCTCGGAATATCGTTTCAAAACGGCTCAACAAATTATCCAAGTCGGTGTGATAGACTGCAAATGAGATGTGTACTAGGTCCAACGCCTCAGCCGCAGCACAACTCAGAAGGGAATGCAGGCTCACATCCGTGACAAAGAATCTTGCCCTTATTCTACTTTGTCCGTGAGTGACTGGAGCAACGAATACTCCTTGGATGGGAAGCGGAGTGTGTCCTCCGAAAGCGTATATCCGTGCTGTGGACTCTGCTAGGCCTGGTGGACCAGGGAGTGCGTTGTAGTGTTCCGTCGCCAGCACACAGACGGACGCCCCAGTGTCTATCAAGACCGGTGTGGGTGTCTCCCCAATGTTCACTGTGCACTTGGGTTGACTTCTCCTGCCTGGGCCTTCAGCTATGCTCGAGATGAAGAAGATTTCGTCTTCCTCCTCCTCCTCCTCGGCGATGTTCAGGTCCTGTACACCTTGTTCAATGGATGATACACCCCTCACTCTCCGAGCGCCGCCTCTGGCGACCCTTTCGGGCCCTCGCGATGCGGCGACAGGTGCTGATGCCCTGCACACCCTAGCATAATGTCCTGGGGTGTTACACCGGCCACAGGTCCTCGATTTGGCTGGACAGTCGCCCGCATGTGGCAGGTCATACCCGCGATATTGACACGAGGGGCCGTTGCTCGGCCCCCCCGGGTTATCACCTCCTCTTGACGTCCACCTTGACTTTCCTGGGTTATTGCGGCCAATTGTAAAAGCCTCACCTTCGTTCCTCCCATGCGTGGCTGCATCCATTTTCGCACCCCTCGCGTCAGCCAGCTCGTAGGCCCTTCCTGTGTCCAGAATCTGTTGTAGGGTCAAGCCAGGTTCCCTCAATACCTGCCTCCTCAGTTTACCAGAGCTGCAGCCCTGCAACAACTGGTTCCGAACCATCAACTCTTCATTTCCCCACCTACAGGAGCTTGCTAGAACTCTGAGTCATGCACAGAATTGATCCAGTGACTCTTCCTCTCGCTGTCTTTCCGCACTCATGACAAATCTATCAAAGTCTACATTCGCCATTGGTAGAAAATGATCACGGAGTGCCAGCTTCACTGCTGCATACGTCGCCACCGGAATGTTCAGAGAGTCATATATCTTGTGCACCTGCCGAGTACACCATGATTGCAATTCGTTCTTCATCCTCCGTGATCCCCGAGGCTGTGAAGAACATCTCCAACCTCTTCACCCACAGGAGCCATTTAGGCCCCAACTTGGAAGGTGGGCCCGTGGTATCGAATTCGGGCATGGGGGCCAGTGTACTGCTCACCCTGCAAGGGATGGGGGCAGGAGCACCATCCTGTTCATCTTCTTCCCCCATTTCCTTGCGTGGTACTTACAGGAGTATGGTGAAACTGCCTCTAAGACCGGGGCCCGGAACACCCTTGTCGCAGTATCTTTACTGGTGCCACTCTTTTCTTCTTTTGATTCTGTTGTCTTGGCAGAATGCCACAGCCTTGCGGCTGCACAGGCTGTGGAGTGTCAAAAAATTCACTGAAACTCAGTGTGGATTGCAGGTGGAGCACGAGCACCCTCACGGGCCGCAACCACTGCATTCTGTGCTTGATCCAAAATGGCCGCCGGCCACACGTGTGAGCCCATGCCGACATGGAGCAGCGTTCTCCTCTCTGGGTGCAACCGGAGTGGAGAACTGCTCCCGCGCCGTCCTCATCGCCAGTGTGATGGTTTGGGGCGATGGCAGGCCCCACCGGTAGGCGCACACACACACATGCAGCGCGCGCTAAGAGAAACGCCGGAGACGTGTTGCTGCTCTGGTCTCCGGCGCAAACTGCTGGCCGGGACCGTCTTTATTTCAAACGCGCATGCGCGAGCCTCGTTATGGGCCGCGCATGCGTAGAACTGCGTATTACTACGCAACAGGCAGTAATATTTCTAGGGCAGATCTTTTCCCTCTGTTCAACAAAAATGGCACTGTGACATAGAACCAGTGAATGTAATATGCGGTTGCCTTCATTGAATTCTAAAATGTATTCTCCACAACTAGTATTTTCTCTCATGTGCAGCAAAAATGGCACACTTAGATAAAGCCACTAAAAATAATGTCCTCCTGCTTGCAAAGTATGGTATGAATCATCTACTAGCATGTTGTCTCATAAAAAAGGCAGATTCAGTTACATCCACTGAATATAATCTCATGACTGCCACCAAACCCTTCTAGGTTTTCTACTCACCCAATAATCAGTGACAAGAAATCTGAGCTGTGTGTATGACATGCAAAGTGTTCATTGAGATTCTCTCCTCCCCTAATATAAATCAGTAGTAATACCTAAATGACAGTTTATCATATTTCAGTTTTGAATACTCCCTCAATGATATCCTATTTAAACGTTCTACCTCACCCTCTTCGAAATCCTAGTTTAATTGTCGACTTCCTCTTTAACTAAACCCTATTTGAATGATCTACCTCTCCCTTAAATAGCTTCTAGCATTGTTTTTCCGCTTCCTCAACTGCGGTCGGTTCCATCAACTGCTCTAGCAAACTCATGCTGCAGCCTCTGTTTACTGAAGATTGGTATTGAAAAAATACTGTACATGTTGTGTTTGTAGGATTCTAGTCAAAACTCAATGAGTCTCTTCGCTTGAACCCCAGGCATCGTTTGGGGATGCTCTATTCTACTGGAACGTAAATATTTGTGGGATTCAGAATTTGCTCAGAAAGGTTCACACTAGCTTTTTCTGAATGCATGGGCTGGGTTACACCATCACAACATCCTTGCAGCATTCTAAATCAGGCTTCTGCTAAGACATTTGAGTTTGGGAGCCTTCCCCCATGGACTTGGGCTAGACACATACACCCCTCCGGCTTGTCTGAATTGCAGGAAATGTATTGCTTGCCAGCCACTTAATCTCTAATGGATCACAGAACATGGACTGCCTGGGTAAAGAACTTGTATTGCAGACAAATGAAAAAAGCAGGCTACTTCTGTTTTTCTTTTAGTGGAACTAAAACAACCCGTTACCAATTAGTGTTCCAGGGAATCCACACAGAATAGCATTTGCCAAAGTTATGCAATAGATTGTTCCACAAATTATGTTTTTTGTTTGAAGGATGTTTATTTAATTAGAATGATTCCCTCTCCGATTCAAGTTCAATTCAAGCTTCATTTCAGAGTAATTCTCCATAAAAGTACAAATAAATAATATATCTTGCACCAAACACATGGGCACATATTCACCCTCTGATTCATCCCCATTAGGTTTCATTCCAATAAAACCCAGGAGGGAAACCCGGGAGGCAAATCACACTTCATGAATTCAAGAGCTCTCCAAGTATTTCCCAGAAAAGCTATTTAGAGCACTGCAGCAAATAAACCAGGCCATTCATATTTTCTTTTCAGTCTCTGACACTGCAATTAAGTGTACTTTTTAAATGAACGTCTATATACGTGAATTTCGAATCATTAAATCAACAAAGGGCGCCATGATATGTGCACGGCCTTGCTCCACACAGTTCCAATATTTGTTTGTTGCATTGTTTTAATATAGAATGTATCAAGTCTGCATTGTCCCTGGTTAATGCCCCATCAATTCCTTATCACCCTCTAGTGAAACATTCACTACCCACCCCACTGTTGCTCCTGTTTCAGGACTGGCGTGTTGTCTGCCATCTGCTTTTGCTGAGTATTATGGTCGAAACGCCTTGTATCTGCAATGCATACAAATATAAAAATGATAAATATGGCAGGAGCATTTTGGTTTGAACAGGTTTTGTTCTTTTAACTCAGATTATGTTATAACATTTTCCCAGCAGAATTATAGGGAGGATGTGATTATGAAATGTTCTTTTAAAAGCCAGACATGTTTAACTATCTGCATGCTTCCCACGTAACACCTACTTAGACATCACGAGCAAAACCTCGACAAAAACGACGTTTAATAATTAATCCTCCGAGTTGTGCATATACATCATCTTCAAATCCCTTGTGCCAGACATATGCTTATCGTCCGCTCCAGCTTGGCTGCTTCTAAATTTGTAATTCGTGTCTGTGAGTTAACTCATCTTTGAGACATATGAGAAAATCCCAAGTAGTGGATCGGGAGGCAATGAATAGCCTTGCACAGCTCGAGTTCATGTACATGCTCTGTTTAAGTGCAGGAAATCCCTTGTCTTCAATACATCCCATGCAGCAATGTTAGAAACATCAGTCCATGCACAGCGAGAAGTTCGGCGAAGGCCAACGAGTGGAAATATTTGAAGAAAATCGAGACACATGAAAGGAGTGATACTGCTTCCTAAACATTAGTCATTTGATGTTTTGCTAAATACTTTGAACTATGAATGGCCAGTGCTGACACATCTCCCATATACATATGTACAGAGCAAAGCTCAGAATGTGAACTTTATCTGCATGTGCTTTACAGTAATCTTTCCCTCGGTCACAAGGAAAATTCATGATTATTGATGCACTAATGATTAGTAGCCCTTCGGAAGTGCATTTCAGCCATTCAGATGACTTTGAATCTAGGCATCAGCAGACAGTATTTTTTTAATGTTTTTGTTTTTTAATTTGTATATATTATTAATGAAACGTGTTCTCAAAGAATGGTGAGCCCAGTGGATTCTTCCTTCCCCTGGCAGGTCTACTGTAGATGACTGTCCTTCCTTCTGAGAGGGGCCCCTTTATTTTCAAACAAGCACTCCTTTTCATTGCCATTGTGGCTACCTTTTTTGTACGTTATTTCAAAATCAGAGAACTCACTGCTCTCTGAAAACTTTAATTTAAAAGTAGCAATAATTCCCATTTTGAAATATGATTCATCCAAGCAATACGTTGAAGGCATCCTTAAAGGCCCTTTTTCGATAAATGGTGTTGTTATGTCCCTCGTTCGGTGGATCAGCGCGCGTGTCGCAGCAAACAAAAGACGGACACGGAGCGTGTCAGATTCACGTCTTCTTTATTTCACATACAACTTGAACTGCCCTGCCCTCCCTTTCCCCCGCTCCCTCCCACGTCACTTCCCTTTCCTTTCCTGTGCCCACTCCCACCCCCATTCCCATGGCGACGTCAACGTGACATCCCCCCCCATTTTAAACAGATACCAAACTCTTCACCACAGGTGACGGTCTGGTGGGCCCATTAGTCCATTTCCTCGATCCACTGACGAGGCTTGTTCCGGGCTCTTTGCAGACGTGTCAAGCAGCTTCCTGGAGACTGCCTCATTCCCTCATTCTCTGGCCTCATATCTTGATCAGACTCTTCCGTATCCCATTGATCCGCTTGATAAGGTTCATCCGATTCATAATATAATGGCGCTTGCACTCTCCCACTCAGGCGCCTGGACCCACTTTGTGGGAACTCCTTAAAGTGAGACGAGTTCCTCGTTACGGGGCCTTCCGTGCCTTGGGCCGTGACCATGGAGCCCTTCATGTGGGTGACGAGTAACGGGTCATTCCGAAATGGGGAGGTGTGTTTGTGTGTCATGTGCTGCTTGACTGCCACAACGTCCCCTACCTCTATTTGTGGCGCTTGGGCCTGCCGGCGAGTGTCAGCATACTCCTTCATGCAAGCCTTTGAGGCCTCATCTAGCTCTCTCACTTCCTAGTCAATGATCGGAGGTGGGTTGATGGTCTCAGCCTGAGAAAGTCGCGTTTGAATGTTTCGCCAAACATGAGTTCAGCCGGAGTCTTACCCGTGGTGTTATGGAGAGTTCCTCTGTAATCTCTCATTAGTTGGTTTAGCACTTGTTCATAAGGCTGTCCCATCAACCTCGCAACTCAGAGGGCTCTTTTCAAATTCGCCATGAAGCGCTCGATCATCCCATTTGCTTGGGGCCACAAAGGGGTAATCTTCCTGTGATGAAGCCCTAGGTATTCGGCAAACCGAGCGAATTGATGTCCACAAAATGGAGGCCCACTGTCGGTCTTAAGTACTTTCGGCACCCCGTATGCTGAGAAGATGTGGTCTAGTGCCAGGATGACATGGTGAGCCGCCGTTGATGGTATTATCTGGACATCAGGGTAACGGGAGTGTCCGTCCATTACGGCCAAAATGTACCTCCCCCCTCTATTGGGCCAAAGAAATCGGCTGCCACCGCGTCCCATATGCCTTGCGGGAGTTTGGACATGACCAGCGGTTCGGGGTGCCGATTTGGGGTGATGTGGTGGCACGTGGGACACACTTTGAGTGCCGTCTCCACCATGGTGTCCATGTGGGGAAACCACACTTTCTGGCGGAGCATCCGCTTGGTGGACACCATGCCCCGATGAGTCTCATGTGCCAGTTCAATGACTCTGGCTCTCATGGCAGCTGGTATCACTAGCTTGCAGTCGTTCAATAGTAGATGATGCTCGGATAAGGCCACCTCTTCTTTGCCTCTCTGGGCCTTCTGGACAGAAAGTCAGCAGGGTTTTCCCCTTTTCCTGGCCTGTGTATGAAGTCGAACACATAGTCATGTAGCCTTAGGCCCCAGCGGGCGATCCGAGGAGGCGTCTTGGCCTGGGGTTTGCCATATAGGAATAGCACAGCCTGGTGGTCTGTGATGACTCTGAATTGCTTCCCCTACAGGAACAAATGAAAATGTTTGCAGGCCCACACGGCGGCGAGGCCCTCCTTCTCCGCTTGGAAGCATGCTTGCTCGGTGGTGGACAGACTCCTACTGGCGTAGGCCACAAAGTGTTTGGAGACGAGTCTTTCGGGTCAACTTGTGCGAGAATGGCTCCTAGGCCAACCGGGCTGGTATTTACTGTCAGTTCAGTCGTCCTATTCAGGTCATAGTAGCCCATGTTTTCTGATTTTGCGACCCTTTCCCTAATGACTTTGAACGCCTTCTGGCACTCATCAGTCCACTGGAAAGTCACGTCTTGGTGTGTTAGGCATCTCAGTGGTTCGCTGAGGGACGCAAAGTCCTGGATGTATCGATTGCAATAGCTGGCCAGGTCCAAGAAAGACCAGATTTCGATACGTTGGCGGGGGCTGAGGTATCATTTAGCGCTGCTACTTAGTCGGGGTCTGGAGTCATTCCTGACTCTGAGAACACGTGCCCAAAGAACTTGAGTGTGCTTTTACGAAACGTTAGGTTGGCATCATTTAGAGCCTTGCAGACTTTCATCAAGCTTTCGTCATGCGTATTCACATCAGTTCCGAAATACAAGTATGTCATCACTATAATCGAGACAATTTGGAATGTGCTTAAGGACATTATGTACCTTGGCCTGGAAGAGTTCTGCGGCCGAGGATACCCCGAAACTCAGTTTTTTATATCTGAAGAGGCGATGTGGGTGACAAACGTGGTGATATTTCAACTTTCTGGGCTCAATACCTGTTGATGGTATCCCTTTTGCAGGTCGAGTTTGGAAAAGACCTTTGCCCCATTTAGTAGGTGAATCACGTCCGTGATGCGGGGTGCTGGATGTCTCTCCCGCTTAATGGCTTGGTTCGGCCGCCTCATGTCCACGCACAGTCATATGGCCTCTGACCCTTTTTTCGGCACTGGGACTATCGGGGACACTCACGTGGTGGGGCCTGTGACGTGTTCAATGATGTCTTGTAATAAGAGTTTGTGGAGTTTGTCCTTTACTTTCTTCTGGGTGTTGACTGGTATCCCAGGGCATGGTTGGGCCACCGGGCGTATGGAGTCGACCACATGGAGTTTGATTTGTCTGTTCTTCAGTTTGCCGATTCCTTTGAATATCTGAGGGTATAAGTCGTTGACCATTTCAACCGGGTCAATGTATTTATGAACCATTATGTTATATAGGATATGGATCAACCCCATGGCGGCGGCCGCTTTGAAGCTTAAGACGCAGCCGCTGTCTGTTTCGATGGCTAGAACATGTATGGAGACCTTCAGTTCATGACCTTTGTAGCGGCAGGTGCCACTGAATTGTCCAAGACTCTTTAAGGGTGTTGTGGCCCCGTATGCATATATTTCGATGGTTGCTGGGAGGAGCTTGGGCTTTTGAGGTAGGTCGGCATAAATGTTCTCACTTACCACGTTTACAGTGGTGCCCGTGTCTATGAGAAATTCCATCAGTCTTTCGTTTAGTTTGAGAATGAGTGTTGGGCTGTGAGCCGTTGCCACGGGGTTGCCTAGGGCGTAGACGTACGCTCTCTTCTTCTGGTCACTCCCTGACGAGCTGGGGTCGGAGTCTGTGGGGGATTGCTCCACCAGGTATCGCACGTGGCGCCCCGATCTGCGCTCTGGCCTTGCGTGCATGACGAATCTCCTCCTTTCTTTCCTTTCACGCTTCTGCCGGTCTTCTCCTGAATCCCTATCTCCCGGGTCAGGATTTTGCCGGGAGGAGATGTTCGGTGTTACATGGGCTGGACTAGTGTTCGACAGCCCCGAGTTCCTGGCTTTGGATCGGGAGGAATTGTCTCTGGGCCTCTCTCTTCCTCAGACTCCGAACAATCTGCATACTCCCTTGAAGTGTCCTTCTTCGCCGCAAGAGGCACAGCGCTGGCCAACTGCAGGGCAGGTCCCGTAATGTGGGTATTCAAACCCGCATTTATAGCAGAAGAGCTCTTCGGCTTTCCTTTCGAGTTGCAGTCTGTGTAGATTTCCTCCTGGATTGGTGTTTCCGAAACTCTCCACCTGAGAGTCAATGGCCCTCTCCACTCTTGCTAACGGTAGTATTTCTTCCAGCGTGCGTGACCTTTGGAGTAGCTTCCTGCGGAATGCTTGTGACTCGCATCCTGATATGATTTGCGATCTGAGCACCTCAGTGTTCGAATAATTTGCGAAGTCTCAGTGTTTTAGTTTGGTGCGCAGTCGCATTACATCGGCTTCCATTGTTTCTCCTTTGGCTTGTTTTGTGCTGTGAAACAAGTGTCTCTTATAATCCACTTTGGTGTGTGGGGCGAAATACGCAGACAGTGTGTCCTTGAGATCTTGGATTGAGTCTATGGAGTCTGAGGGCATTTCATCGATGATGTCACGTGTGGCGGACCCTACTGCCAGCTTTAGTAAGCAGATTTGCCTGGCATCAGCGATTGGCCCCGTGGCTCCCATGTATAGATCAAAGTCTCTGATCTACTTGGTCCATCTAGGACCCATGTTGCTGGTATCGGTCACATCAAACGCACCTGGCATCTGGGCCGCCAATGTTTCCAGAAGATGATAAGGCACTGGGTCTGGTGCTGGATTTCCTGGGTTAGGGGGTCCATTTCCCTGGGCTTGTGCCCCTTGTCCGTCCTGGTCTGACATTGTGCTTTTTTTTTTATATTGCATTTTATTGAATTTAAACAACAACACAATCAACGAAAACTACAAGAAAAACAAAATCAAAACATACGCCTTCAAGGACGAATCAATAAGTGAGGGTACGATAAGAGTCAAATGATCTCCATTTGTCGCCCTTTCCATTTACAGTTCAGTCTAGTGTCTTAGGGCCTCATGAGGTTACTGGGATTCTTTCTCCTCCCATTTGTCCCAAATATTAGAAGCTTTGGTCGGGCAGCCTCTTGCTTTAAAAACTCTGCGCTCTAACATTGCAAGTGTGTCCATATCATCTGCCCATTGTTCCAGTGTTGGGGACTCTGTGGCTCCCCATTTTTGTGCAATGTTCCGCTTCATCAGTCCTGCAGTCGTAGATAGGAGCAATCCTTCCCATTTATCAGTAGAGTTTTCATCGGGAGAGCCCAACAGCAACACCTTCGGGTCCATTGTTATATTGCGGCCTAGCACCCTGGATAGTTCATTGCAGCATTTCCCCCAGAAAGTCTGGATCCGCGGACATTCCCAGAGGATGTGTATGAATGTACCAACCCCCCCCTCCCACAACGGAGGCAGTTCGGGTTTGGGGCACGTTTCCAGCCATGCATCATGGTTCTCGGGTAATATATTCTGTGAAGGATTTTAAGTTAGACTAAACAGAGTCTGGAGGAGATAGCAATCTCCCTGGGATGCATTAGGATCTGGATCCAGTCCTCCGGGTCTATGGCTCCCACATCGTCTTACCATTTGGGAGGACATGGCATTATACAGTATAGAAGTGACAGTATAGAAGTGACTCTAGTAGGGATATGTGCTGGGAGTATATTGCGTTCTATGGGTGTTCTCGGGAATAGCGGGGTCCGACTGGATATGTGTTCGAAGGGCGTGAGTCAGTTGAGTATGGTGATAGCATTCGGTCGTTGGAAGGTGGACTTTCCTCTGCAATGCTACAAAGGAGGCGATTTCCCCATCTATCAAGACATCCTCAATCCGTGTGATTCCGGCCTCCACCCATTTGGGCCATGGTCTGAGTTTTCCCAGTTCGGCCAGGTAACTGTTGTGCCACAGGGGTTGTGTCGTGGTGATCTTGTCTTTCCATCCCACATAAGCGTGGGCCCGACTTCAGACCCTTGAGACATGTGTTGCCATTGTTTGAGGTAGGGGTCTGTGGAGGGGCTGGTAGAGCAGGGGCAGGGGAGTTGCTAGGTCTGGAAAAGACCCGGGGCTAAGCTGATGTTGGTACTGTTGGGACTGGGGGCTAGCTAGTCTTTTGGCTGTAGCTCCTGAGATTCTATCCGGGACTACAACCAAATGATCAGGGGCTATAGCCCCCTTAGCCCCCCCCCTAGCAACGCCCCTGAGCAGGGGTAATGGGTCAGTGTCGTGGTGCAATTTCTGCCTTTATGTGCGGGAGTTCCCTATCCCCATGCAATAGGTCGTTAACCACTGCCAGCTGGGAGGCCCAGTAGTAAGCTCGGAGACAGGGGACGCCGATACCCCCCTCCCAAACCGATCTCTGGATTGTAGCCAGTGCAATACGAGGCTGTCCCCCTCCCCATATGAGGTCTCTAAAGAGTGAGTCAAGGAGGTCAAATTCGGCATCCTGAATCTCCAGTGGTGCATTTTGTAATACATAGAGGAATCTGGGCAGGGTGATCATCTTAAAGACGGCGACTCTGCCCATTAGTGTCAGGGGGAGAAGCCTCCAGTGGCGAACATCGTCTTTAAAACGGTCCATGATCGGCTGGAGGTTATGGGCTGCATAGCGCGTCAGGTCCTCCGATATCCAAACCCCAAGATACCGGAAGCCACTTGGTTCCACCTTGTATGGGCATTCCCGGGGGACGGCCAGTGTACCGCCCTTTACCGGGAACAGGATAGATTTGTCCCAGTTGATTCTCAGCCCACTAAATTCTCTGTATCGGATGAGCATTTGCGTTACTCTGGGGCAGGTTCGTATCGGGTCACCCAAGTATATCAAGAGGTCGTCTGCGTACAGAGACGCCCTGTCTTTGTGCCCCTCCGGCCACCTGAATCCCAACCAGTCCTTGCTCTGGCGGAGCCACAGGGTGAGTGTCTCTATCATGAGGGCGAAGAGAAGGGGGGACAGGGGGCATCCCTGCCGTGTGCCCTTGCCCAGGGGGAAAAGTTCAGAGGGCCACTCATTTACCTTCACCTCTGCTTGTGGGTCTGTGTAGAGAAGTTGTACCCATCCCAGGACGTTGTCCCCAAATCCCATTCTTCGCATAGTTTCCCAGAGGCTGTCCCAGTGAACCGAGTCAAACGCCTTTTCAAAATCTATGGCAAGTAGTGCAAGTGGTTTGTCTATGATAGGGGCCCTTTCCAGCAATAGGTGGAGGCGCCGCAAGTTCATACGTGTCGATTTATGTGGCATAAACCCACATTGGTCCGGGTGGACCAGGGAAGTAATTACCGTTGGCAACCAGTTGGCCAGGATCTTGGCAAGGATTTTGGTTTCGCTATTGAGTAATGAGATAGGCCTATAGGAGGCACATTGCTCGGGTGGTTTACCTGGTTTGGGAATAACGACTATCGTGGCTTTACGCAGATCCGGCGGGAGAGCGCCCTGGTCGCGGGCCCGCGAGAAACATTTTGTGAAGGTATGGTGCCAGTTTCTCCCCACCCAATTTCTTCCAGGTCTCGACCGGGAACCCGTTGGGGCCTGGTGTTTTCCCCGACTGCAATTGAGCTACAGCCTCAGCGATCTCCGCTTCGGTGAGAGCCGAGTCCAGTTGTGCACTATGTTGTTCGATAGGAATGGCAGGGTGATATTATCTAGTAGGGAGGGTTCCAGAGGGGACACTGGGGCGGCTTACAACATAGCATAGAAGTCAGCAAAAGCTTGTGCTATATCCCTGTCTGAGTGGCATTTCCCATTCTGTGGGGTTATGATCTCTCTAACGTGGCGTTGACCCTCATCTCTTCTCTCGAGCCAGGCCAACATTTTCCCAGCTTTGTCCCTGTGTACATATACCCTTGCCCTGGAGTCTTGGTGGGCTTGCCTGGTGTTGTTTAATTCGATATGTCGAAGGCGTTCTCTAGCACCCATATTTGGCTTCCCAGTCGCCCACATCAGTTTCCGCCTCCAGCAGCTTCCAAAGTTGCTCCCTTTTGTTACCCGCTACCCAGGAAATCACCTCCCCCCTCATTACCATTTTGTATGCTTCCCATATCGTGACTGGGTCATCGACCGTAGGGGTATTCATTTCAAAATATTCATTAGTTACTTCCGTGAGGTGGTCAACAAGATCAGGGGAGCCCAGATAGTAGCTATTCAGCCTCCATGATCGGGGTGGGGTTTCCCTTTGTATGCGCAGTACCGCCATGAGGGGTGAGTGGTCTGAGATGCCTCGAGAGAGTAGGTCTGCAGTGGTCGCCCTGTGTATATCGGTGTTTGGGAGGAAGAGGTAGTCTAGTCTGGACATGGACCCGTGTGCTCCCGAGTGGAACGAGTAGGCCTCATCCACAGGGTGGAGATGCCGCCACACGTCCCGAAGGCCCAGGGCTGACGCAAAGTTTGCTAGTTTGGTGGGAGTGTTCGGGTTACGGTCCCTGATGTGGGTGTTTATATTACACATGACGTCATTAAAATCACCACCCCAAAATCTACGTATCAGGTTGGTGTTTTGCCATAAGGGTGACCAACTCCTCCAGGAATTCCTCTCCCAGTCCTGGCGGGGAGTACACTGACGCAATGGCCAGTGTTTCTTGTCCCAGTGTTCCTATAACCACCACATAGCGACCCCGGGGCTCTTGTTCAACTATTAGCGATGGAATGGGACGCGTTTATGTATGAGGATAAGAGTTCCTCTGGATTCCATAGTTTATCCCGCATGTAGGGCCAGTCGGTAGTTGGTTCTACGAAAGAAAGTGCAGCTGGTCCCAGCTAAGTGTGTCTCATTTATCAGGGCGACGTCGGGAGAAAGTCTGTTCAAGAACTGCAGAACAAGACATCGCTTGATTCCGGACCCCAGCCCGTTCACGTTCCATGTGATTATTTTGAGAGACCTGGAGTGCTCAGGAGTTGATGCGTGGGTCAGTGTGGTCGCCATTTATTGTGTACAGTATCAGGTTCGCAGACATTATGGGTTGTTTCATGGAGTTGCCATATTTCGGGTGTGTTGGGTGGCGTGATTCATTAGTTTCATGAATGCGTAATAAACGTGTATTAATATTATAACAAAAACAACATAAACTCACCCATCCCCCCTCCGTATACTCCACCCCAACACGAAGTACCTGTCGCCCGAACATCGTTGGCACTCAGAACTAGAGTGTCAGCTCAAACATGGGGACCTGGCTGGCAGGCGAACAAAGGGGGTCCCCTCTGGTCCGCAGCTCCTACCGCCTTTGAGCATTCCGTAGTTCTTAGGGTCCACTTATGAGGTTGGCCTCTCTTCGGTTCGATATTCCATCGCTTCCTAGTGTTCGTTGGTTTCCCTCGCTTTAATTGGCAGGGTTTGCTGCTTGTTCCAGGATCGCTGGTTCCGCCCCAGGCGGGGGTCTCCTTCCCCGATCAGTCGGTCTTGCCGTCCAGTCCCCTTCAATGTGCGTTTCCGCCCATCTCCAGACCTCCTTCGGATGCGTGAAGTGAACTGTGGTTCCCTTGTGGTGGATCTTGAGTTGGGCCGGAAACAGCAGTCCGTATCTTACTTTCATGTGGAATAGTTGCCTCTTCAGCGGATCAAACGACTGTCTTGCCCTCTGCACCTCCCGGGTGTAGTCAGGGAAAAAGGCGATTCAGGAGCCGTTATGGGTGATTGTACCCTTAGAACGAGCCATTTGAAGGAGTTTATCTGTGTCCCGATAGTTAAGGAAGCTTGCTATGATCGTTCTGGGTGGTGCGCCTGGTATAGGCCTGCCCGATGGCATTCTATGAGCTCTCTCCACCGAGAAGAACTTAGAGAAGGGGTGAGGCGCATAGATGTCTGCCAACCATTGTTCCAGGAAGAGCTCCATACTGGGCCCTTCCTCCCTCTCCGGGAGCCCGAGGATGCGCATATTGTTGCGGCGCGATCTTCCTTTCCCCTCATCCACATGGGCCTCTAACATTTTCTGACGATTTAGTGTCTGGGAGAGTAGTTGATTAATGCCTCTAATGTTATCTTCAGTCCCGAAATGCGCTGTTCCACCTCCCCCATACGAGCGGAGAGTTTCTGTAAGTCGTGGCGCAGAAAGGAGGCATCCACCGCTATACTGTCAATTTTCATCTCGAGGAGCGGGAGCTGGCAATGGCGGCCCTCACATCTCTCAGGAAGAGGACAGTCTCGTCCTTGGGGGGGGGGAGTGTCTGTGGTGTGTGAGACTGCGAGGCCTGGGCCTGTGCCACAGCAAATTGGTCCATCTTGCTTTGCGTAGAGGCTTTGTTCAATTTGTCTTTGCCCATCCTTGGAGAGAGGCAGTTTCGCAGGGTTATGTGCGCCCAGGAGGGACCGAGGCTTGCTGTGGATCGGGTAGGACAGCATGTGTGACGGCAGTCCAGGTCAGGCGAGTTTTTCTGCCGAGGTCTCTCAGAAGTGTGACTCGGAGAGGGGCTTCCACCTCGGGTTTACCAATGCGTGGGTTTGGGCTGGTGACTGGGGCCACTCACCGGCATCACTGGATGTCGCGGTAAGAGAGTCTTCCCGGCTCGGCCGTTGAGCTCCTCGTGGGCCAGAGATGGTCCGGCGATTTCCGTCAAGTCTGCTTGCAGTACCGTCGCTCCCTAGCAGCCCGGCAGGCCCCGAATTGCATCACGTGCCAGCGGCAGCCATCTTGGGAGCGCAGGAGCCCTCTCCGTTTTGCTCTTCACTCGCCTCGGGTTCGCTCTTGGGGCTCCGATTTTCCCTGAATTTTGCATCCGAGGGTGCCCCAGTGCGTCAGCTATCGATGCAGGTGTCAGAAGTGTATAGAACTCTCAGGAATCAGGCTATAAAAGACAGGATATTTGCAGCGGTTACAGAGCCGATCAAACTCACGTCCGCTCCATTGCGCTGCTGGCCACGCCGCCTGACATTATGCTTTTGAAGGGGTTGCCTTCACTTCCTAGGCCTCTCCTGGGCTGAGCGCTGTTTCCTCAACTCCCTGGTGGCCACTGGTCTGACCTGTGTACTTTCCAGTAGGGTTGGCCTTGAACGGGGGTCCACTGCACCCCTCCCCTCTCTTACAGGCCCTTGCCTCCCCTGCTGGGTTTCAGATGGCCACTGGGAATAGCACAAGCACCATCTAGCTACTTGGTCTGCCCTTGGGGTATTTCACACACCTACTGTTCTTTAGGGCCTCTGGGTCCACGGTGTAACTGCTTGCGTCCCTGGAGCATCTCCCCTTCTTGCTGTGCCCGTGTCCTGGGCCAAATGATTCACCGCCGCGGGCCGGGTGCCGTGGATACTTCGGATATACTCTGCCACGTTGAGCGAGCCTCCTTGACTCGTGTGTTCTCTCCCTCGTGCGGTGGCTCCTCCCATGCAGTATTCACCGCCGCAGCCCTGGGCACGTAGGATGCAACCAGCTGAGAGAGCTGGCGACCTCGGGCGCTTTGCTCCTGCTCACGTGGATCTCACTGTCCCCTGCGTGGGCTGTGGACCTCTCGTTCATGAGAGCGGCTGCGCTCCAGCAGCCACCCTCCTCGTCACCATTGTTATGACCCTCGTTCAGAGGATCAGCATGCGTCTCGCAGCAAACAAAAGACGGACACGGAGCGTGTCAGATTCATGTCTTCTTTATTTCACATACAACTTGAACTGCCCTACCCTCCCTTTCCCCCGCCACCTCCCTTGTCACTTCCCTTTCCTTTCCCGTACCCGCTCCGCCCCCGTTCCCATGGCGAAATCAACGTGACATGTGTTTTCAGGTTTTCATGTGAAGTCAACAAAAACTCACACAGATTGTGAAAATAAATCTCAATTCATAATCATTGAGCCAACAGCCATGCACCTCCAAAATGGCTGAGAAATTCAGTTATAATTTTTGCAAACTAGGAAGCCCTACCTATGCTCTTATTTGTATGTAAGTATGTATGTGACTTATCTAGCTTGACCCTAGCTAGGAAACAGTGGAGCACAGTAACATTATGGTGAGTAGAACATAGGTTTGCTGTCGTGTTGGTTTATAGTCCTTATTTAACATTGAACAGTTTATTGTAGATCAAGGTCTTGCAAAGGCCCATCCCTGTCTTCTCACATGCAAAAGAAAGAAATAGACACACCCCAACGGGGAATGAGACTAAGAGAACAGGCTGCGAGAGTTAGTTGTTTTTATGTAAATTTGGCATCCAGAGAACTCTGCTGCCCAAGAGCGCGCTGGCAAGCATTACAATTACATCAGTTTATGAAGGCAGAAATCGTCACCAATGACATCATCATATAAGGTACTGCACGGGCACAGGATTGGATAACATAAGTTGCTGTAGGTGCTGCTCCTTCCGGATTGGTTGTTCGGTTGGCAGGAGGGTGAGCGTCACGAGGACCATCTGCCTGTGTCCGGGCGGGGTGAGGGTCAGGTCGCTGCGAGGGAGGGTGGCCGCTAACTAAGCTAACATAATACACTACAATAAGACATGCACTAAATAATAGTCATTATAACTCCTTTGAGCAAATCATTATCAACCTATAAATTGCAGTCGTAAAATCGCACCATTACTTATTGGGACTTATATGGGGTACCAGGTCAAGGGTCTTGACCAGTATGATAACATTGATTGCGGGGTGGGTCTGGACTTATCAAAGAGGCTGGGGGGCAAAGTTGACGTTTGTTAGTTGTGGGAGACAATATACTGTGACAGAGGTCTGAGTTTAGCTAAGGGCATGCTGGGGTGGGCTTCATGGCAGGTTCACATATCTGGTACATCAAGAGAATACCTTGCAGGGACACAGGGTTACACTAGCAGTAATTTTCCAACAGCGATGGTGAGGGGGCACTGGCAGGTTTGTGGAGATGGGTGAGCTATGAGGCCTGGCTCAGGCGGTTCACACACAGGACAATGATCTCAGAGGAAGAGTGAGATGTTACATTTGTTTTTGTTGCAATTACCCCTGGCTCAAGTGTGAGAATGGAGCTGAAAAGCTTTCAGGCACAGCGAGAAAAGCTGGGGGCCATGAGAGCGGTGTGTGCGGCGCTGCAGAGGATAGAGAAGCCTTTTCGTATTATCGCAGTGATCCCTAGTTCAAAAGGGAGTTGAGGGTGCACAAAGTGGATGCCAAGTGTCTCTGCAACAGTCCCACCTACGCCTTTGTCAGCATAAGGGCTGGTTGTTTGCTTAAGGGCAATGGAGGCGTCCCCCACAGTTGCTTGAGCAAGTGATGCACATTTGTACCGAATGCATGAGGGGAGCCTAAACAACCCCTTACTCCCACACTTTCTTCAGGTGTTCCCTGGATCACAAGAGAGTGGAAGGCAGCCAAATGATAGCAGGAACCTTGTTTGAGAGTGTGGGCCCAAAGCTGGATTTTTCCTTTTCTGTTCTTCTCATTCTTTCACTTCTTGGTTTCTAGTCTGCCAAAATCTTGTCTGCTAGTGTTGTGAGGACGCCTTGAGATGGTGATTTTGTACGGTGGGGTCTTGGACATTTGAGCTTTGAAGGTGTTGTGTTGTATGCTGGCGCAATCTCTCTGGAAGGTGATGTGATCCTGAAGGTGTAGCCCAGTGCTCCCCAATGAGTGGCTGGGGAGCAACATGCTACTCTCGGCACTCTAAAATGTTGCTCGCCAATTGCTCTGTGTGTGGAGGCCAAGAAGGAGGCACTGAAGGCAAGAGACTTTGGAAGCAGTATAGCCAGAACAGACACCTGAACTATGCCAGGATGTTGGCCAACGAGTTTGCTGTGGTTTCAGTTGGCTTATTTTTGTAGATGCAAGATTTCAGTTGTTTGTCACCATGCAAATTATGTTTCAGAAAATGTCCTTGCTCATTACAGTGTGATTGATAAAAAGTGATCTTCCTTTGCCCAGATGGAAAGCAGATTAATGAGCAAAATAATTGAACCATGTGCCCACGTTTGTGTCCAGAAGAAAATTATCATCTTATGTTCCTTTGTCCAGCTAGAAAGAGCAACATGGACAAATAGGTGGCATGCCTACTCAACTTCCATTTATTAAAGGATTTGCCTATGCTGCTTTTTGTACAAGCAAGGTTTTTGTTTGATGCCACAATGTATTATATTTATTGGAAATTATACTTTTATTCTCACCTACATTTATTGTTGCATACTGACCTGGTTGAAACAAGTTCATAATTTAATACTATGTCCATCTGGCACGTGGATAGTGGAAAGATACGGCAAATGCATGACAAGTGTTTCATAATTAAATAATTTGCTTACATCTAAATCAATTAAGTCATGGTTAATATGTTTGAATTAACAAGCAATTTGAACTATACAAATACCTAGTTAACACCACAAGATCCCTTTATGAAGTGGTCTTCAAATGCTCAAGATTTTGACCAATGTTTGCCACTACATTTTGTGAAATATTCATGTTGTGCATGGAAAAGAGAACCAAATCCTTTAGAAAAGATGTCATTTTTTATTCCTAATCACTTTATTTCATAAATTTCACACAGAATGAGCCTGGTAGTAAAGAGCAACTTTAAGATATTTAAGAAAGTTATATACATATACATGTATAAAAAGGGATTATTACAATTAATTATATAAAACATAGCTTCTTCCGTGCATGTCCTACAATTATTATTTTTAGAAATAGGGGCTTAACCAGCGCTTACACAAAACAGACAAATAATTACACATTTCTGGATAATGAACCAAATCTTCATCAACTTCCATTTTGAAGGCACACTTCCTGCTTCCTCCTGCCCACCTTCTTCGTTTATTAAGGGTGGTGATACATTTACATGTACCATGAGCAACAGTGTCCTGCTTTTTGGGGATCTTATTTCACAGATTTATCCTTGCTGTTCAATATGTGTCCTTAAGTTTACAAATAAGCCTAAGGAGGGCAGCTTATATCTTTTTTGAACATCTGCCTCCCTCCCCATTTGACAATCTCTTGCTTTATGAGCTAATATGAAATTAATGTGCAAAATGTAGTTCTGTTGCACTCGCCCATCTTCAAACGGGCCAACCCCCGTCATACTACAAGTATTTGTCTTTCCCAATGGAGGCCACAATTTCACTTACACTTTCTTTCACATTACAATTAGCAGAAAATCCGAAATATGCTTTAAAAAATAAGTAACAAATCTTAACTGGGCTGACAAATCCAAACTGAGCACCAGCAATTCAGCTCATAAAATCGTGGATTTAATGGATGTACCTGGAGAGAGACCTGCTACTTGGTGAGGAATGGATTTTGCAACACCTACAGGACATGACAGTTCAGGTAACCCATGATTTTGCTGCCATAAAAAACATGGAACCATACCTTTTCCTTATATACTATCAGGCACTCAAACACCCCAAAATTGAAATCAAATCTTAAAATCCACTCAATCTTTAATGATTCCCTTTCAGCTGTCTTATCAAATAATTGATCTAAGCATCGCTCTTTGAAAAGAGTGACCCCAATAAAAATGTGTATAGCTCCTCAACTCTACATGAAAAAGCAGCTATATGGGTCCCCTTTTTTCACGAACACCATTTTTTTTGTTGTTATCATTTAATTTCAAACTATGGTGCTCAACACAGTCACTTGCAAAAAGCAGGAACTTTTGGAGGCCTGCCAGGGTTTAGTCAAAAATAAGTGTGAAATCCATGTAAAGAAGCACAATATAAGATGTACCCTTCAAAGTGAAGTACTATGGTCAGGGAATGAAATGAATACATTGGGGCCAACAGACATCCCAGATCTACACCTTTATTTGTGGGGAAATACACTGAGTAAGCCACTAATATCGGATAGAGGCTGAGGTGTCTGCATAACTCAGTTGGATAAGATTTAGTAAACCATTAGAGTCCAAAGTAAAATGTTACCTATACTAAAAGATGGTTCTATCAAACACTTTCTTCAAATCTGAAAAAAGATACACATAGGGTTTCATTACAAGTGTACCAGTGTGGTAACAACGGTGCCGGTAAGCCTTCCCGCACCGTTGTCACCGGACGGGCACAATCTGAGTCTGTGGATGGGTGCCATCCAGCCCGCCAGGCCTGATCTGGTGGGCGGGATGGCACTCACCCGCAGACTTTCTGGGAAACACGGGCACGGTTAATAATGGTCCTATGGGACTCAAATGGGAATAGGGATTAACGATTGTCCAGTGCTTGACTTCCAAGAACACCTGGGTCGTAATCCCCCGGTGTTTCCGTGAAGCCAGGTGCCGGAAAAATCCACAGGTATGGCAGCATTTTACCAGCACAGCTACCGCCGGACTTGTAATAAGGCCCCTAATCTCAGTAGCTTTGTCTTATAATATTTCTCCCTGCTGGTGCGCAGAGTGAAGCAGCGGTCGACTGTTCTAAGCCCTACCCTGAAACACACTTGCAAGGGCCTTCAAGATATTATTACTTTGAGCACACTCCACCAATCTGAGTATCAAACATTTGGAGAATATCATCACAATATGAAAATTGTCCTATAAAATTGGGGGCCAGTCTTGGAACCCTTTTAAAATGTATGCACGATCAGACTACTTATTTGATTTTGATTTGATTTTGATTCATTTCTTATGCGCACCAAGCAAGCAATTGCATTCGAGTGCAGATGTTAACTATATGTTATAAATTTAGCTGTGGGATGTAGGTTCACCATAGATACTTAAGTTCATTTGAATAGGAATGTTTTTAATTCTTTTCTAAAGATTGCCAGTGTAGTGCATGAGCGAATGCCCAAAGGCAGCTGATTCCACAACTTGGGGCCGAACACAGAGAACCTCCTGTCTCCTTTAGAGGTGTATTTTGTCCGGGGGACACATAGCAGGAGTTTATCTCCTGAACGGAGGTCTCTGGTAGGGTAATATTGGTGGATTCTCGTGTTCAGGTATCTGGGTGCGAGTTTATAGTAGCATTAATAAACTAAACACGCCACCTTGAATTTAATACGGTCCTCCACCATCAGCCAGTGGAATGTTTTCCGAGATGCAGAAACGTGATCTCTTTTACCCAGGTGGGCAGTTAACCTTACTGCTGCATTCTGGGCCTTTTGTAGTCTTGACATTTGTTCCATAGGAATCCCTGTCATAAGACTATTACAATAATCAAGATGGGCATTTACCAAGGCTCCCACCACCACTGGCTGATCTTGGGGAGTTAAAAAAGGAAGTACATTCCTAAGCAGGCGCAGGGCGTAGTAGACTGCTTTTATTTTTGCCCCAACTTGTGCTTCCCTGGTCAAATTTTCTTGACAGATGCAACAAAGATTTTTACTTTCCTAGAGAACGGGATGTTTTTCGCTTAAAATCTGTGAAGTTATGTGGGTTCCTTACTCTCTATTTTTGTTCTCTGATCTAAACAGGATTACATCCGTTTTGGCTGCATTAAGCTGTAACTGGTTGCAAGCCATCCATTTTTTGATATCCTGCATACACCGATCTATCCTTTCGGATGCCTCCGGCAGATCATCTGTCTCCACATAGATCTGCGTGTCGTCGGCATAAGAGTGGAAACGTAGACCGTGTTACCTCAGGATGTCAAACAGTGGTCGAATATATAGATTAAAAATCAGAGGTGAAAGCGCTGAGCCTTGGGGGACTCCACATCTCAGTTGTATTAACTCTGAGAGAAAGGCTCCCTGGGCCACCTGTTGAGTTCTGTCTTGTAGGAAGGAATCAAACCAATCCACCACAACTTTAGCTGCTCTGCCTATACTTCCAATCCGTTGGAGTATAATTTTGCGGTTGATTGTGTCGAATGCTGCCGACAGATCAAGCATCAGCGGTATTGTGTTGCTTCCTCTGTCCGCGGCTTCTAGTAGGTCATACTGGACTGCCAGTAAGGCAGTCTCTGTCCCATGATTAGGGCGAAATCCTGATTGATGTTCATCTAAAATGTCTCCATTATCGACGAACTGCTGAAATTGGTTACAAACATTTTTTTCAAGAATTTTAGTGGGCCAGCATAGATTAGCCACATGGCAGTAATTTTTTAGTATCATGGGGTCCAACTTAGGCTTTTTTAGTAGCGGTTTTACCACTGCTCGCTTAAGTGAGCAGGGAACACAGCCCTCTGATAGGGATTTATTTACAAAGGTTGTTAAAAAAGGGGTGAGATAGGCTGCTAAACGAATAGCGGTACATGCTGGTATAGGAAAGGCCAAGTCCTTGGTGGGTTTTAACTTGAGTATTAAAGCTTCTATATCTTCCTTCTCAATAGGTTGGAAGCAAAAGTTCTCCTCGGTCTCCTGGCTTCTACTACTTCTCCCTCTTCTCCAGATTCTCCCCATTCTTCCACAGTTATTAATTCCGTAATGCTTTTCTGGATGTCAATGATTTTTTTCTCAAAAAAATCATTAAACTTATTTGCCTGTTCCTTAGAGTCGGCGGTTGGTACTGCCATGCATTCTGGGTTCCTAAACCTTGCCACTACGTTAAACAGGGCTTTTGCCTGATTACCTGCTAACTTAATTTCTTCTTGGAGGAAGTTTTTTTTGGCCACAAAAAGGGCATTTTTATAATCTTTTATTCGGGCCATTGCCTTCACTGCATCTTCAGCTAATTTAGAGCATCTCCAGAGTTTATTCGCCTGGCGAACTTGTTTTCGCATGAGGCCCAGTGCTGGGGTGTACCAAGATTTAGATTTTTTAACTGTCTTAAGACTAAGTGGGGCGTATTTATCACTAATTTCCCTTAACAGGTCTTCCCCCTTACTAAAAAATTCTTCACATGTCATATTGGTATCCGGGCATGCCAATTGGTCTTCAATTTCCTTCCCTGGGATTTTATCTAGGTCGGACATCTTCCGGCACCACATTGGTGCAGTCTCCCGTCCTTTTCCCCTCTGATGTCCTATTTCTCTGATAGTCGCTAGTTGTAAGTAGTGACCGGACCATAGGAGTGGGATAGTCTCATCAAATTGAACAACACCCCCTCTTGCTGCAACAAGATCTAGGCAGTGACCCTTCTTGTGGGAGCGTTCCCTAGTAATAAGCTCCAGATCATGATTGTCTAAGAGTTGCATCAGCACAGCATGATGTGGATGCAAATGATCATGTTCTAGCCAAATGTCCCAATCTCCTCTACACAGTATATCTTTATATTTGCTCCACCATAGTGTGAGGTGGGCATAATGGACTACTTTCCATGAAGATGGCATAATGCCTTTCTTGACAACTGCATTAAGCAGGTTTCCCAATATAGGCGACCACCAATATGGCAACCAAGAGAATTATCCAAATAATTTGTGTCATTCAAAATCACAGTCCTCTCTAAAAGCTCCCATTGTTTCTCAATATGTATATTTTTTTCTTTTAGCATTTTGCATATGTCCCTTTGAATATATAAATCTGGCCAGCCATGCAGGCACCACTCATTAAGTCATGATTAGATTTTCTTTTTCAAGATTCTTCGTTCCTTATGGAACAATGGGACATCACTTTCTATAAACTGGACCTCCTAAACTGGGGGCTGACAATTGCCAATAGTCCTGTACCGGATAGTTTAAATCGTTGACTGTAGGGATGTTTCATTTGTGAGAAAAGATATGATGGGTTATTTATAACGTGTTTAATACCCAGAGGTTTCTAAGCGTGGACCCGGGATCGAACCTGTGTTGCTCTGTGCCGTCTTGCTTCCAAGGAAAACATGTTGCCCCTAATCTATCCTCCCGAGACTAAAGATGCAGAGCAAGGTGTCATTTTAAAAACAATATTAAAGCTACAGCCTGCGCACAGCAGTTGAGAAACACACACACAAATGAAATGTGCAATGTTTTGCAGCCACTCAAAACCAAAGCTGACAAAGCCCGAGATGAACAATGCAAGTACCAGAAAATATCCTGTAACTTTGTTAAAATGGGGAATTTTCTGATCTGAGGAGAAATAACAGTTATAGAAAGAAACATATATTTGTATTTTACTGCTGTGTGTGCTCATTTTCTTCTACAGAAATGAAGAGTTAGGATTAGCCAATCTAGCAATGCTAAAAATATGGACTGTTGAAAAGGGTTGGATAAGCCAAACCTATATGAACTGTGCAGTTTTATGAAAATTGATCATCTAAAAGGTTCAATTGTGACTGAAACCAACTTTAAATGGAACAAGAACTAAATTCCGACATAATGGGATCCTCTCAACTCACAAAGATCCCAACCCACCAAGCACGCAGGATGGTAGGACAGGTAAGTTCCTTTACCAAGCTAATAAACTATTTGCCCATTGCAGATAAGGATCCCCCTTCAAACAGGCAAAGAAAACCAGTCTGCACTATAACGTATAAGGGTTGCAGTTTATTATTTGCCCTGTGTGTATGTAGGGGAACAGTTAAACAATATAATATAAATTCAGATGAATCTGTGGTCCTGCTCAGTCAAATCCATCAACACCCCCTTGCAGGCCTTCCTGAACAAAACAATTTAACACTTGACAGGACTGACTGTCTCAAGAGGTAACTTCAAGAGAAGTAACACCACAAAGACACATATATGCAAGTTACAAAAGCTATTTCCATCGCCAGGCACTGAGGCATAAAGACCATATGAGCCAGGCCTGAGTCATCAAGAGGAGATTTCCAAATGCCTATTTATTTATGAAGGAAAAAAGCCCTTTAAATGAACATTGAATTGTTTACATTGCAGGTATCTCTGGAACAAAACCTCTTAGAGAGCGAATTTAGGTGTCAAACCATTCAGCTGAATATCCTCTATTATATGGACCAAGGTATCTTTAATATGCAAATTAGGCAAGTTTACATTTTGACTCAAAGAAAGAGCACACTCTAGTGTGTCATATATTATATTATTCGTAAGGATGAGCCTGTCACTTTGAGATTGGAAAACAAGTTGAATATAAATGTATAATTCAGTTAAATGGAAAAATCAATAACTCAAAAATGGTTCATGCTGTAATGATAAAAATTGTATCAATTGATTTGTGCCATAGAGAGGAACTTGGTGAGCAAATTATTAAATTGTTCAGTGGGAATGTAATGTTGCATAAGGTGATACCTTTTAATGCAAGGATTCCCTGAGATGACATCTAAAGGGAAGTGAAATGGGGTGTAGAAGTTACTCACAATGACTTCCCCTTCATTAATATCCCCAATGACTACCGAGGGGAAGGTCTACTGTGATGTCACTTTTGGATCATGTGCAATCATATATATTGTCCAATTAGATTGGGGAAATTATAAACACTCCACAAGGTAGGGGTTCTGTTCTGTAAAAGGTCAAACAAACACACAATGGAGACACTTACTCATGGAGAGACACTTAGAGACTCACCCGCTCACTCACTGACTGAGGAAGAGAAAGAAGAATTGATAACAACCAGAAGGAGATGAAATAGATTTCTCAGTTTTTGGACCAACTTTAGATTGTCATCAGAGCCGTGAAAGTGAGGCCAAAGAAGGATTTAATGTACCAAGCCTTTTTCAGTGGAAGAGAAAGCAGACAGGTTGCGGAGAAAAGCTGATCCCATTTAACTGGCTGATGACCACATGTTCCTAGAGGGGGGGAATTGAACTAGTCCTTAAGAGGGTGCCCACCCATCTGTGAATCAGCCAAAGGAAATCCTGATATGATTATTATCTAAAAGGGAAGTCATCTTGTGGGGAGTGGTCCAATATAGGGAATCAAATGAAATCCCGGGCCCTATTATGTGTTAGTATTGTGGAGGATGGAATATATAAATGGATTGTGCATCATGAGAAATTAGGGGACATTTCAGAAGTGTATGAGCTTCTGGAAAAGATATTTGTGATATATTTACTCCCATGATGTGCATACAGTGAGCATCACCTGAACCAATTCTCTGGTGATGACCTCTAGCATAGAAGACCTATTAATAGGGGTTGAAAAGGTCATCTTACTGTGTGCATACCTAGAAAAAGAAGATAACTGAAGTAATTCCTGGCATACCATCAATCAGAATATTGTTATCAATGCATGATTGTTCTAGATGAATGGGAGACAGTGATTATAAGTGGTCCATTGCTTTCCACTGTTAAGTTGCCCATTGAAAGTGAGAAAGGGACATTTTACACGGTAATCACTGTGAAGGACCGGAGGGCGGGGGGGGGGGTCTGTACTTCCACTCTCTATTTGGTAGAGGAGAGGCACAGAGGACACCTGCCAAGATTCTCAATATTGGTACGTGGTCGAGCAATCAAGGCCTAGCTTCTCAGGTGGTGATGCAGGCTGGTTCTTAAGTACAGTGTAGTCCCCAAGCACCCACAAAGGAATGTCCACACACTGTGTTAGTTAAAACACAGTCTTTATATAATTACTATTCAAGGTTATGTACAATATCACAATAACTCACTTTGTACTCGGTTATCTATAATGGTATAGTGGTACCACAATTACTATTAGATCTCTTTAAAGTGCATCAACTGTACGGTTAAATGTCACACAAATCAGTTTGTAAAGGAAATCAACAATAGATATAAGAGGAAAGCAGTTGCTTAGAACAATTGGCAGAATACTGGTCACTACCGTTAAACACACTTCTGTGTGGAGATTCCACCACCTGGGCAACCTGTAAAATAAAGCTATATCACAAGCACAGTCCATATATTGTTCACAAGAGACTTTCCAATAGTTCTGCAACCCCAAAGTACCTGGCGTTGTAGCGTTCCTTGTGGGGAATTGACGGCCCTTCTTGAGTGTCCTCCCTTTACGGCAGGAGTCACGGATCGTCGAATGTCAGATGGAGAACAGGGTGAGCTACGACAGTGAAGTGACAACTTCCTAGTGGTGCTCGTTGACGGGAAAGCCTAAATGTCCTGCAAGGAAGAGGCGTGCGGGGCACCTCAGTGTCGATAGTTCTGGACCGTAAAGAGTTTGAAGAACTGTGGCCCAGCAAGGGCGTCAAGTTGTCAGCGTCTCTGTGGTCTTTGGGTGGCGGGAAACCCACCGGCAGATGCTCCTCGGCGCATCGACGGCCTAGCCTTCTCCGGCGGGATAAGACAGGCGGCGATGTAGGCGAGAGCGTCCTTGGAACAAATGAAGTTCTTAGGCAACAGGAGCAAGGCGGCTCGGGTCGGCGATGGCGATCGTCGACAGTGGTGGACAACAGTCCGTGCACTTCTCTTTGGGATTCCGCAGCAGTCCCTGTCTCCGGTCAGCAGCCTGTCGTAGGTCTGTCTACCAGGGAGCTTTGGCAAAGATCAGCTGGTGCAGGATGGTCCCTCGTAGCTCGGGAAGAGGGTGCCTTACGAGGTCCTCTCTGGGTCAGTCCTTGGAGACACAGCAGCTTTCAGATTGATGAAGGAGAGCAACAGCAATTCTTCTCTTCCAGCAGGGCTTCAAGGTAATTTATTTAGTGGTACCACAATTACTATTAGATCTCTTTAAAGTGCATCAACTGTACGGTTAAATGTCACACAAATCAGTTTGTAAAGGAAATCAACAATAGATATAAGAGGAAAGCAGTTGCTTAGAACAATTGGCAGAATACTGGTCACTACCGTTAAACACACTTCTGTGTGGAGATTCCACCACCTGGGCAACCTGTAAAATAAAGCTATATCACAAGCACAGTCCATATATTGTTCACAAGAGACTTTCCAATAGTTCTGCAACCCCAAAGTACCTGGCGTTGTAGCGTTCCTTGTGGGGAATTGACGGCCCTTCTTGAGTGTCCTCCCTTTACGGCAGGAGTCACGGATCGTCGAATGTCAGATGGAGAACAGGGTGAGCTACGACAGTGAAGTGACAACTTCCTAGTGGTGCTCGTTGACGGGAAAGCCTAAATGTCCTGCAAGGAAGAGGCGTGCGGGGCACCTCAGTGTCGATAGTTCTGGACCGTAAAGAGTTTGAAGAACTGTGGCCCAGCAAGGGCGTCAAGTTGTCAGCGTCTCTGTGGTCTTTGGGTGGCGGGAAACCCACCGGCAGATGCTCCTCGGCGCATCGACGGCCTAGCCTTCTCCGGCGGGATAAGACAGGCGGCGATGTAGGCGAGAGCGTCCTTGGAACAAATGAAGTTCTTAGGCAACAGGAGCAAGGCGGCTCGGGTCGGCGATGGCGATCGTCGACAGTGGTGGACAACAGTCCGTGCACTTCTCTTTGGGATTCCGCAGCAGTCCCTGTCTCCGGTCAGCAGCCTGTCGTAGGTCTGTCTACCAGGGAGCTTTGGCAAAGATCAGCTGGTGCAGGATGGTCCCTCGTAGCTCGGGAAGAGGGTGCCTTACGAGGTCCTCTCTGGGTCAGTCCTTGGAGACACAGCAGCTTTCAGATTGATGAAGGAGAGCAACAGCAATTCTTCTCTTCCAGCAGGGCTTCAAGGTAATTTATTTATTTATTTATTTATTCGCATTAGTTAAGCGCACAGCAGCCCGTAGGCATTGTGGCGCTGGTTACAGTGGATGTTCCAATCTTAGTTACAGTCACGTATCACATACAGAAGGAAGTGGCATTGTGTTGCTTGTTACAATAGTTGCAGAAAGCATAGCGGTAAGCACTGTACAGACAATGAACTGGCCGTTAATTGAAGAGTGCAGTTTTCAGGTTTTTGCGGAAGGCATAGAGAGATGTTTCAGCTCTGATGGCTGTGGGTAGCGCCTTCCATAGTTTAGGTGCCTTGGCCTTAGTGATTTGCGGCACTGTAAATTGGTTGGTGTACCCTAGTCTTGTGGGTTTTGTGGATTGTGGATTGTGATCTAGCTAGGGTGTCTGATAGGTAAGATGGTGCGGTCAGGGTGATGCATTTGTGTGCGGTGGAGAGAATCTTGAAAGTGATTTGGTCTTTAACTGGTAGCCAGTGAACATTTTTTCTTGCTTGAGAGATGTGCTCTTTTAGGAATACTGAGAGCTGCTCTAAGAGAGTTGTTTTGGGTGGTTTGGAGTCTAGCTATGTTTTTTTTTGATGTACCCGCTAACAGGGAATTGCAGTAGTCCAATTTAGATCCCATGGTGGCTCTGGCAATGAAGAGGCAGTTGTCTTTTGTTTGAAATGGCTTTATAGCATTGATAAGTTTGGTACTCAAGGCGGAGGCCAATACAATGGCGCTCATTTGTTTATCTATGGATAGAGTAGCATCAATGTGGACTCCAAGCGTTTTAACTGAGGATAGGACTAGGGTGACACAGTTGTCAAT
Organism: Ambystoma mexicanum; assembly: GCF_040938575.1. NCBI lineage: Eukaryota > Metazoa > Chordata > Amphibia > Caudata > Ambystomatidae > Ambystoma > Ambystoma mexicanum. The sequence continues at coordinate 1,181,330,142 of NC_090925.1, forward strand.
GCAGAAGTTTAGATAGCTCGGACCCAATTTGGCTAGCGTGGATTTTAGACCAAGAATAAGGATTTCAGTTTTATCCCCATTGAGGCATAAGCCATTAGTGGCCATCCAGGCTTGGATTGTGGAGTAAATTTGTTGAAGGGTAGATGTGTCTTGGAGATAGCTCCCGGTGAGGGGAAGGAGCACTTGGGTGTCATCAGCATAGTTTGTGTATGTGATCCCAAGTGCATTCAGTTTATCAAAAAGAGGCTTTGTAAATAGATTATAAATCATGGGGGCGGTACAAGATCCTTGGGGGATGCCACAGTGTATGATCGTGGGTTCTGCATTGGCTATATTAGAGAACACTTTCAAGGCTCTGCCTTCTAAGAAAGAAGTGATCCAGGTTGCTGTGTGAATGGAGAAGTGCGCTGCATGCGTGAGGTGGTTGGTGAGGGTGTTATGGTCGATGAGATCAAATGCTGCTGAGAGATCTAAAAGCAGGAGTAGGGCAGGCTTGCCCTTGTCAAGGATGGTGGTGATTTGGTTTTTCAGGTCTAGTAAGGCGGTTTCCGTTCCGTGTCCTTTGCTGAACCCTGGTTGTCTCTTTCCTAGGATTGAATTGGTTTTGAGGTACAGTTGAATTTGTCTGTGGGCAGCCTTGTCTAATATTTTAAGAAGAAATGTGACTGTTGTTATGGGTCTGTAGTTATCAGGTTGAGAGGGGTCTAGTGTGGGTTTTTTAGGAGTGGACGTACCCACGCCTCTTTGAGGCAGTCGGGAACTATGCCCTTTTTGAAAGAGGCATTTACGAAGGCGGTAATAAGAGGAGTGAGTTGCTCGGCGCATTCTTTGATGATTTTGGGCGGGGGCATATATCGCCCTTGCAGAGCGAGGGTTTGAGATGTTTAAGGATGTCTAGAACATCTATCTCAGTTATTTCAGAGAAAGAGAATTTAGGAGGGTTAATACCTGTGTGTTTGTGATGGGTTTGCTTCTGGTGGTTCTGTTTAGTTAGTGCTTTGTAGTGGTCTGAGATTTTGTTTTGGAGGAGGTCTATTTTTAGCATAGCAACTTGTATGCTTGAGCACCAGGCTTCATCTTTAACGATTTCATCAGTGCAAGTGGGAGGTACTGTTAATTCTTTAAAGATGGTAAAGAGTTCTTTAGTTTTTGAGTTGGCCGAGGAAATTCTATTATTGTAGGCTTCTGATTTAGCTTTGAATATGGAGTCTTTGTAATTTTTAGCGATGGTTCTGAAGATATCTTTAGTGGTGTCAAGCTTCAGATTTACTCAAGTTACTTGTCGTAGTGGACTTCAGCTTCTGAACACGATTCCTAGAAGTGAGAGTTCCCCAGATATACTGTTGATCTCCCATTCATTCCGCTGGGTCATACTCAAGCATCCAATCACGGCGAAGGGCATTCAAGCAGGCAGGCAGCCAATCAGGTGCATAGTGCATTCAGGCCATTCACTTCTCTCCTGACACTCACAACAAGTTATGTGTATTGGTACAAGTACCCAGCTATTCAACACTCCACACTGCATTCATACCTGTTTCGGGCAGGGCTGTCTCAGTCATTGTGTCAAACACCAGATACTAGACATCCACAACACAGAATTCGTATTCGTCACACACTCCATTCACCCAGGTTCCACCAACAGGCGTACCCACAACATATGGTCATTGGGAAGGCTCCAGCCAGTCTGGTCGCCACTTCCCCACACTACCATATATGGAACTTCCACCCAACAGCCAGTCAAGGGGAAGGAACAAAGTCAGGGCTTCCCGGAACTTCGGGAAGATCAAGGTAACAGGCGATGGAAGGCAAGAGGCCACGGGGACCATCTTGTCTCCATCAGGAATCTACCAATTCCAATGACAGGGCCTGGGGATCCCAAAATGGAGGACGCTCAGGGCACCAGTCAATTCAGCACAGAGCTACCACCAGCCCGTACCCTGCTCTGTGGGCCACACACAGGTGCCCAAAAACATACACTAGGGGCACAGGGTTGTACCCCACCCATGGGTGCCATAAGGGTATCCCATGGGGTCCGTTCACCAAAACCAAAGGAGAGAGCTGCACCGCCAGGAGTCCCACATGAACTACTGCGCAGAAAACACGACAGAACACACAATCAAAAAGCAGTAAAGGACAAGGATATGGAGGCCCTATCCCTCCAATGCATTTCCAGCATCACAATCACATAGAAACATCAATGAAGGGAATTTTGCCAACATGCTGCTCAACATACATTTTCTTTTCAACAAGCCATTCACATACCTGAAGGTCCAGATGTTTGTTGCAATTGAGTTTAAAATGCAGTTGAAATTCTGACACATATATCAAGTAAGGGGGTGGTGTTTAGAATAGAGGGGCAGTAGCGAGAAGTGGATAGGCAAGGATATTTGAACTAATATAGTGTTTTCACAAATGAAAGATTCCTTGTGGACTTTCATGCATCCAATCCATGGTGCCTGCATGCTCAGGATGAATTAAATGCATAGATACCTATGGAGAGGTGTGTGTTACTGAAATCTCTATTTCCATAACTGTAGCATTGAAACTGAAGTGACTAGTGTATTGATTATTACTCATCATTGGCCTTGGAAACAATTTGTCATATTTAATCTGATTCCATTATTTCTGTTTTGTTAACAAATAAACCTTCTGTGCAGCCCTGAGTGTTTCTTGTGCCAAAGGGTGAGGGAAGCTTTGGGAATCAATTATATTTTATTGGGGTCTCAGATTCATAAAAATAAATGTTTATACATTAAAGGAGGATTGCATGTACTTGAGTTGGGGTGGATTAAAAATGTACTTGAATAGATATCATCTAGTAAAAACATCCTACAGAACTGGAGGTCACACTGAGATCTGATTTCTGGGATTATTAGTGTAATTGAACCTAGACCCTTTTTACCCAAATTTTACAGAGCTCACAAATGTGTGTAACAGCTTTGTGTTGCATTGAATTAAGTTTTAATAATCACACAGCCTCATATGGAACGAAATCGAAATCGGTACATAGAACAATTTTAGAGGTTTAAATTGGAGTTGTAAATGATTGATTGACAGTCGTAATTTAGGAGTAAGACGTTTGCATTTCTGGATATTAAGAACTTGGGTAGTACATTGCTATACTTTAAACAAAGAAATGTCTGACATAGCAGTTTCTATGGTTAAAGCTCATGCCCTTCTGAAATTATATTTGAAAGGGGATTGGACAGCCACAGATATTGATCTTTGGAAGACACAGGTGTTAGACAGAATGGGAACAACACAAATCCCTACAGATGCTCTATATGACTTTAACTATCAGAGCAGAGACATTTTAAATGATCTGCCTCTCTGCAGACTTGTATTTCCACCTCCAACTGTTGGAGGACAGGCTAGCAGACAGGGAAGTACAGATTAAACAGTGCCAATAGGAGACACAGACAAATTCTGAAGAGCTCATGAGTGCCAAGCAATTGTGTAGCAAGCAACTGCAAGACATTTTGAGGCTACAATAATCACTGAAAGAAAGTGAGGTTTCCATTTTGCAACAACAAATATCATGGACCAAATCAGGCTGCAATTAATCCTTTCATGATAAGCTGCAAAACCAAGTGACTGAATGTTTGAGTTTCCAGGACACTTATAATCACTGCATAGAGGCCCAAGATGAATTAATAGGGACATATTGTCACAACCTTGTGTATGACTTAAAATTACCGTAGGGGTATTGTCCGAATGCTCCGCTTTCCCACCCGATGCACTAATCTCCTCACCTGAGTCTTCAGGGTCTGACGCTCTGACGCCGTGTCGGTGGGAAAGGTAATCCTTTTTACTCTTTGTTGTAAGAGCTCTGACACGGAACAAAGCCGTGGTGGAACTCTGAATTGGTTACCACCTTGGCTCCGGTCCTGTATGCAGGCGGGTAAGGGGAAAAAGCCCGAAGGCGGAAAAAACCCCTGGATCACGGTAGAACTGCTGGCCGTGGCTTGCGATGAGATATGTAGCCGTAGTAATAGAAGAATTCAATTGCAACTGGAATCCTGGAGGAAACAAAGCGAAGATTCAACCGGAGAAAAAGTGACAAGGAGGGCAAGAACACTGGCAGAAAGTAGGTAAGCGCCGAGACGCAGAAGCAGAGAGAAACTGGCGGAAGAGGGGGCCGCCAGGGAGACAGAGAGGAAGGAGGAAATGAGGAGATGGTCCCCGGGGGGGGGGGGGAAAGAGCGAGCGAGAGAAAAGCACTGGAAGCGTCTCACCGTGAAAACGAAAGGAGACGGTTGCAACGCAAGGAACCATGGGTAGCAGGAAGTAAATAGGCGAGAGGAAAGAACAGAGGAAAACACTAGACCGTAAACAGAGAAACGTGAACAACGTGGTGGCAGTATTAATGGCGGCGAAGCTGTAACAACAGCATCCATCGCCAACCGAGAGGGTTCATGACACATATAATGACCAATCTGTTTATAACAATGCCTTGTTAGACAACATTGTGACACTCAAACGACACATGGCAGAATTAAAACAAAAAATAATAAACTATTTCTCAAGGCATTTGAGTCCCAATATGAATTTGACCAAATTAACCATACTTTAAGTGTTACACAACTGCAGAGAGATCAGCTTGCACAAGAGCATGATGCCCTAATACACGAAAAACAGCAACTGGTGCAGAAACTACATCAGGCTCAGGAAAAAGAGGGTTTCCATCAATTCTCTTACCAAGTATTAGACAAAGCCAAAGAGGCAAGTTTGCATCTCCATGACAAATTGGAACAAAGAGAATGACCTGAAACAGAGAGTTCAACTAAAACGACATTTTGAATTAGAAATGTGACACTGGCAAAAGAAAAGTCAGGGAAGGTTTAGTATAATTCAAAATTGTAAGCACAAGAAGGAATGTTTACAGCAGGAATACGAAATATTAAGGACTTGTTCACTTCTAGTAGCAAAATGCTGGAAGCTAATTAAGCCAGCACATGTGACTTGAGAAAGCAGTTAGCCTAATGTAAGCAGAACACTTTTATGGAAATAGAGAAAAATGAAAAATGTCTTCAAGATGTAAGGGATCATAAAACATCCCTACCATTACCCAGCAGACTGACATCAGAGGCAAGTACTTTGGACTGAGGGGACCATTCCCTTTTGCCAAAGGCTAAATTCCACCTACCTGAACCCTCATATAGGCAGGCTGAGGTATGTAAGGTGTCTGATTCCTCTAGAAAAGGAGTTGAGAGGGTACTAGCATCTCCGCTGGCCAGGAAGGAAAGCATTTGTTATATGATATAGATGACTTCTGGCCATTGCCAGAGAGAAGCGGGAAGAGTGCCCCATTCAACATGTCAGGAGGGGACAGGAGGGGAAATGAAAATACGTCTGGGCCTGAGGAAAAATATCATGAAGGTTTGAGCGATCTGGAACTACAGAAAATGATTCTTCAAAGAAATCATTTACCCCACTTAGCTGACATGGAAAGACGAAAGCTTCAGCCAAGGAAGGGCATTTTAAAAGTCTCTTCTCAGCCAAAAGACTAGGAAGAGTCTTCTGGACTATCTAGGGGAACAGACACTGTTTATTGTCAGTACTCAGAAGAAGAAACCCCATATTTTCCAACCTCTTAAAAAGGGAAAATTAACCTTGAAAGCAAAGAACACAGTGGGCGTGGGAAGGGTGCTGTATGGACCAATTGGGGTTGTCCTGGAGGGAAGGGGAGGGAGAGTGTTTACGGAGATACCACACTGTTTTTTGGTTTTATTGTTTATGTTACAAGTGTGCAGCTGATGGAGATCATTGTTCAAGAAGGTGGTGATTTAACCCCACAATGGTATGCAATTACACACCATTTGGGTTTATACTGTCTACTGCATGGGGTAAATGTGTGCATGGTATTGGCGGGGCCGTAATTCCCCATTTACCATTAGCCCTTCCCCATTCCCATTTCAGCCCTTCCACTATGATATGTTTACTTGGATTGTTTGCTGTTTTTCATTGTACCCTGGGACACATGACCCTGACGTTGGGGCACTTTGGGGAACCCTGGTAGTCTGAGGGCTCTGTCGGGTCCTCAACATGTGTCCAATGTTCTCGGTCACTTGCTTGACCTGTCACCCAAGCTGAAAGATCTTTGTTCCTCCCACAGAACCATAGGGAGGTCTTTGGCCATACCCTTGTTGCTCCCTGGAAGGGTAACTATCCCTCCTAACAAGGTAACGTGTGTATGGTTGGAAGTTACTGTAACCTTCATTTACTGGGTATCCGCTCTCCTTGATTATGGGCTCTATTGTCCTGGAATCTAGGAGGAGGACAATTGTTTTGAACATTTTGAGTTGGTGGGGATGTCAGATTTCTTTCCCGCAAGAAATTCTGTGTAGGATTTTCCATGTGAAGGACTCCTTCATCCCCCCTGTTGTGGGGAGTGTGTCTCTAGCCCACGATGGACATTAAACCCAGGCATTGTGGACTTATGTAAGTACGAGTGTCAGAAGGATCGTTATTTTGGAATACTGGTTGAGTGTCACCTGATTGGGACTGGACAAAGGGCCTCCTCTGTTATTCTTTCTATCTGGTTGTAGGAGGAGCACTCTTCGAACCCCCTGACTCCAGATCCAAACGAGGGGCACTCTTCACTTCTGCCACCTTTGCAGTGGTTTCTCGTTGGATTTGATTTGGGAGTTTGGGGATTATTTGGTCTGCTGGTGTTTGGACCTCATAAATCCTATTAGCCTGTGAAATCACCCATTAGAGAGTTCACAAATTGTAGGAGTCCTGCACTAATTGGGTGATTATGTAATTTGGGAGTGCATGGAAAAATGTCCTTATAAACTCCCCACTGTTAGTATTTACCCTCTGAGAAGTCTGTACAAATGTACGCTTCAACTCTTGGGCATATTCCTTCGAAGATTGGTCTTCACCACACACCATCATGTATGTAGCTTTGCGGCCATCTTTTTGGGTTTCAATAGGCAGAAACATGTTTTGAAATGGCTGCCTTATAAGTAGACCATCTATGGTGATGTTTGTCTTCCAGCCCTGCGAAGAAGCTTGAAAACCCAGCCGAAAATGTCAATTTTTCATATTCCATGTTGTTAGAATCATTTCTTATTCCAAATTAGGACATCATTTGCTCATGAAGCTCTAGTTGTGCCCACATGTAATATTTGGCTTTTTTGATAAGGGTCATACAACCTTGGATGGCTTCAATTTGTTTTATTCGGTCTTTCATTAAACCCTTTTGGAATCGGGCCTTCTTGAGTCTATGAACCTGAGTCCAGTCTTCCTCTGAGTCAAAGCTACTGCTGGAACCCAACTGTTGACCTTAATTTTTGGATCATTAGAGAGACCACTTCAGAATTTTATCTAGGTAGTTTGCCAATGGTTTGCAATTAATTTGGATTTTTTTCTTAATAACGTTTGATCAAGTCTGGGTGGTAACCCAATGGGCATTGACACTATTGATAAAGTATTTCGGTCAGCTCAATTGTTGCCTTTTGCTGCTGAGGTTCAAGCAAAAGGAGACGTTACTATCGAAGGACAGGTGTGACAATTCACATTAGCAATCAAAATAAAAAGAGGACAAACCTTAAAAAATCATGAAGCATTTATAAACTTGAGTCATAACCTCCAACAACATGGATTGTCCCTACATCCTACACCATTGTTAGATATAAATGACAACATCATTCTAATATTGGTGGATAACAGTGACCCTCAAAGTATTACTTTGGGCGCACATACCTCTATTGGAATGGTAGTCAATTCCCAATATTGACTTAGAAACTGAAATGATATGTCCAATTCCTGAACATTGTTATGATAAAACCGACAGTATCCAACCAAAAAAAATCAACACCCGACATGGGGGGCATTTCATGTTGATTTTTCATGCTGTTACAAGGTAAAAGATGTTACCTGTGGCATCTTGGAAGACAGGGTACTATTTACTTATTTATATATTTAGTTCTTTCTTTTATGTATTTATTTTTGCATTTATTTCATTGCACCAAACCCTGAGGCATCAAGGTGCTAGTTACAGAAAGTGCATAGTACAGGGTTACAGCGTAATGGTGGGAGGTACAAACATGCATAGTTGAGCCTCACATCATGGTGCAGGGGGCTACAACAGGCAAGCAAAACCAGCATAGAGACAAAATAAGTGCACACAGACTGGCAAAGCCTCACCTCGTGGTACGGTGGACTACTTCTGGCATTCACTGGCATGTGAAACAAAGTAGGTGTTTTTAGACGATATATGTTACATATACGGCACAGGCTGCCAGGTCAAATAGGTAATGACAGACAAGATAGGTTACATAGAAGGCACAGGGCTGCCAGGTCAAATTGTTGAGTTGCAGACATGGTAGGTTACATAGACAGCAAAGGTCTGCCAGGTCAAATTGGTAAATTGCAGCAGGCAGAATAGGTAAAAACAATGAGTGTCTGCAGTCTGGCAGAGGCTCACCTCATGTTGTGGGGGGCAAATTCAGGAATGCAAACAGGCATAATAGGTAATAACAAAGAGTGTCCACAGTCTGGCAAAGCCTCACCTCATGGTACGGGGTAAATTCAGGAATGCAAACAAGCATAATAGGTCAAACAATGAGTATCAACAGTCTGGTAAGGCCTCACCTCATGGTATGGGGGCAAATTCACAAATGCAAACAGGCATAATATGTAAAAACAATGAGTGTCCACATTATGCCAGAGCATCTGTTTATGGTGCAGGGGCAAATTCAGCAATGCAGACAGGAATAATGGGTGAAAACAAAAGGTAAACATAATAGTTAGAATTGAAGTTGCCCATCTGCTCCAGGCAAGCACAGAGGTAGACCGATAAGCACATGACTTTTGGATCATGGTTTCAAGTTATATGAGGAGAGGTTTTAAAGCGCAGTTGCAGGCAGCCACAAATCAAGAGGTGTTAAAATACCAGGCTTTCAGGGCCTTACCTTGTAGAAGCTGTATGGTGTGCACTGGAGTAGGTGGTAATGCACATCTTGATCTGTCCAACAAGCGTAGGGGGTATGTCAGCATGATCAGTCCAAATATCGCACTGAAGCTACTGGTGATAAAATGTATGGCACCGATCTTGCCCGGACAGGAAGTGCAAGTGGCCTTAAACACCAGCCTTGCACGTAGGTCGGCTCAACCATCCGGCGATGTCGCATTACAGGATTTGCTGAATGATGCATCCATTTAGAGTTCCTAATAATCCATTTAGTGTTCATAATAACTATCTCAAATCGATTGAACCTCCTGTCCAGGTAAATACCATTAAAAGAGATCTTGCCACCCAACTGGAGGATATATCTGGAATCTCGACTCCAGGGGTGTTTTCCGGTTTTCGGCAGATGGTCGAAAACCAGATAAGTCTGGCTGATGCCTGTGAAACCGATAAACAGCGAGAACAACTGAGACAGGCATTTGCGGAATTCCAGAGTATCTTCTCAGTTGACTCCTATGAGTCTGAGCATATAACTAAACATTCTACGTCAGTACCAATGGAACCTGAAATGGCTCCCGTGTTTGTAAGACAATACTGGTTGCCTCACGCACCCATGCAATCCCTCACAAAGATTATCAGAAACCTGGAATCTCGTGGCATTATTCGTACTATCCAGAGTACCTTTAACAACCCGGTATTGAGAATCCTAAAACCCAATGGACAATGGAGACTTTGTTCTGATCTGAGGGAGTTGAACAATTGGATTCACATGTCAAGCTGGCCTCTTCACTATATTGATCAAGGACAGGCACAGATCCAAGGATCAAAAGTATACTCAGGCCCCTGACTTGACAAATGGCTACTGGATGGTACCCGTGAATAGGGAATATCAGTATAAGCTTGCCTTTACCTTCAAGGGAACACTAATACACGTGGACCTGTTTTCCCTTCTGGTACATCAATTCAGGAAATGAGTACTACATTTTCCTTCACAAGGCCATGCCTGATTGGAGTGAAAGAGGAAACCTAGCCTACGTGGCTGATATGTTGATCAAAAGCTCAACTGTGGAAGACCTTTTGGCAGAAATCGGATACATTCTTACCCAGTTGCAAAAAGCTGGTACAAAATTATCTTTCCAGAAAGCACAATGGTGCAAAACCAGAGTGAACTTTCTGGGATATTAAATCACAACAGAAGGCCTTAATCCCCAGAAAAGTAGAAGCGTTACTCAAATTAAAGAAGCTCACATGTCTGTGTGAATTGCAAAGACTTCTTGGACTGACTTATTATAGACAAAAATGCATTGAGGATTATGCACAGATCACTCAACCTTTGGCCTGCTTATTGATGGTGAGGTAAAGTGGTAGTGAGGTGAAGCACAATTTGAGGTAGTGAACCAATTGAAAAGAAGCCCATCACAAGGTACTTCCTTTGCTTACCCCATCAGAAATAAGGAGTTTTTCTTAGAGGCTGGTTTCTCAGATACCTGTTTGATTGTTGTGTTATACCAAAAACGTGACAAAGTCAACAAGGCAATCTCATACAGGAGCACAACATTATCTTCCATAGAAGAAAAATGTATTGATTGCAAAAAAGCATTTCTGGCAGTGGTGTGGGCATTGCTCAAGGACTGGCAGACTTACATGATTGTGCTGAAGAACGCTGCCTCGATTACAAAAGTGTAATCATCAATGGTAATATTGAGGCATATGTGCCGACCCCACACAGGGTGCATAAAGTAAACACTTGTCAGGGAATACTCTTGGGGTATTTTGTGGACCCAAGAGAGACAGAAAAACCTGATGTTATTATTTTATTGGGATCATGAGTGACAAGCTAAAAAACGGACCTTGTGTGCACTAGGACCCAATTCTCCACTACAGAGGTATATCATTGGTGGTATTGTATTAGTGGTATGGTGTATAAACTCAGCATGTACTAACCAGATCACCTGAAGACTGTAATATGGGGAATCAGCTCTTTATCATTTTCCCCAGTTCACAGTGTGTTGGTGTCTCTTTTGCAGCGATAACAGATTCAATTATTCAGGCTAAAACATAACTACAAGCACATTAAATAGTTATGTTGACCGCCCGCGAAATAGAGTTTTTTCCCACAATGAACTTCAATCGAACCTTTAGTTTTGTAGTTCAAAACACTGCTATCTAATGGCCTTGAAACAAGCCTTGACTTATATTTGAAATCTGCTTTGCACTATGTGCAATCATGCAACACACATCTCACTTGTACTTTTTCTCACCTGAAGAATGCTTGAAATATTAAAACCGGCAAAGTCAGCGAAGCAACGGTTCAGTGTGCCCTTGGCACCAGCTTGGCTGTCTCCCCCTTTGCACATCCTCCTTCCTCTGAAGCAGGACAAACCCAGCAAAACACTCACCAAATTCTCTGAGACATTGTTTTTCGTGAGACAGTTCTTTTTTTTCCTCTGCTCTTCCCTTGTTAAGGGTCCTCTACCCCACCTGCCCCTTATTGTAAATTCCCCTCTGGAAAGTGTAAAAATTGCCTGACTCTGATGTCACAAGTCAATCAGACACCACCTCCTCTGACCAAACCTCTAGAATCTTCCAGAAAACAGTGTCTATCCTGTCACCTTTAAACAGAGATTCAAAGCAGCAAATGGATGCCAAAAAGTTACACTGGCTTCCTGTTCTGAACGTTTTGAACAGTAAGCTTGCCTTGAACAACATGAACTCTCACATCCCATGCCCTTCAAATTGTCATGTCTTCACCAAGAAACAGCTTTAATTATGCATGTTTATTTCTTTCGTTTTCAAAGTGACATTGTACAACCGGTGCTTGCCATCTCATAAGATGAGCCGGCTTGTACAAGTTATTGTATCAATATTTTGCACCAATGACCTATGGACTGAGATGCCTCTAAAATTAGTAAGGAATTACAGAATAGTAAGTTATGGTATTAATGGTCCGTATGTATTAGTCTTCATTGCAACTCAATCCATGCTATAACATGGTGTGGTGCACTATGCTACAGTATGGCTGGGATTTAATGCTGGGTTAAAATTTTTCTTTTCGTTTTGTAGTCAGAGCTGGCTTAAACCAGATTCACATCAGAGTCTCACACCAGAGTCTGACACCTCTTGATGACAGAGTCTGGGTTTTTGATAAAACTCTGCCCCAGCTGAAATTGAGAGCCTCTTTTCCCTACATATTCCCCCTCTTTGTTTCTGTTGAGACCTGGCCCACCCATGGGCTTCTACATAAATGCATTACAAACTCGGCTATCAATTCATCCAAGTTTGTGAACTTGTGCAAATTGTAAGAAAATAAGGAATTCTTATATTTTGACTTCAGAAAATTGTATGCAAAATCATTCACTCATTAATCTGTTTGAACACTTGTACTACTCTACTGTTGTTTTGCCCAGAGGAAAATCACTCTTATTGATCCTGCTCATTTTACAAACCCTATTGTGTAGGTGTGTAAGTGTCTGGGAAACTACATCTCCCAGATACCTGTGCTGCACCTGTGCTGCACAAATAGGAAGTCCAGGTGCTTCAGCGCTGGCGCTTCAAAAGCAAGCCGGTCTTCGCTGGTCCTTGCCCAACTCGTCCATGAGCCAGAACAGGTATTTTGCCTAGTGTGTTAGCTTCCCTGCGGTCTACAATTTTTTTTTACTTCTAACCAATACCCGTCACATCGCGTTTTCTCGCAAAATGGGCTATCCATCCATTCTCGACCTCCTTCTTTCCTGCCAGAGAGTGGACCAATTGCAAAAAATCACCTGGTTTCTGGATCAAAGATCTGCAACCCTGAATGAGATTCCACTTCACTAGCAGCTATTCTACCTACAAGAGGAGTACACACCTCGATTAGTGTGCTCTCTGATTATCTTGAGGAGCCACACAAGGTCTGCCCCCAAACACATTTTTCCCCGAATCCCTGATTTAATCTGAGGCAAGCCAGTTGCATCAAAAATCGCTGATGATCATCAGACACAGGCAGTCTCGACCTTTTGATTGCTAGGACCCCCTATGTTAACCACTCCATATCACAGAACACATTCCTGTAGAGTTGTTACTACACTTCACTCTCACATACTCTGCCAAGTTTGGCGTCTACCCCCAAGTTGCCCACAACAGTGATGCTTTGACCTCTTCGAAGGCCAAAGGTCAAACACTTAAAGCAGCATTGCTTAACACACAATCTTTAAACAAACAAGATTCTAATATTCATGACATTATTGGTGATCATGAGTTAGATCTATTATTTCTGACTGAGACTTGGATATCTGATACCAATGGGCCTATGGTAACCCTTGCTTGTTTGTTTGTTTGTTTGTTTATTTTATTTGTATAGCGCTGCAGACCCGTGGGTAGAAGGGTGCTTAAAGAGTAAGTTACAGGCATAAGGTATACATTTTACATGGTACAACAATTACAATTTACAACAATTTACATAATTTACCAGCTTGTTACGCAGTCAGCAGGTTCATAGCAGATTCAGAGGCGTTCGCTACTCTTTGTTCAGTAGCCAGCGAATAACCTGTTTCCTAAAGATTGGGAAGGTCTTGATGTTGAGGGGTAGGGAGTTCCAAAGAAGTGAGGCAGTTACTGTGAAGCTAGAGCCACCTGCTCTGTTTGGTGTGAATCTAGGCTCTACCAAGCATAGGGAATTGGATGACTGTTGAGGTGACTCTTCCCTGTGTTATTTATTGTGCCATATTTATATTATAATAAGTTTCAGCAAGTTATTAATATTGTGATGTCATGCAATTCTATTTAGAGTGTTTAGATTCACTGTGTATTCTAAGGTTGGTCAATTGGAGCCTGCCTCTTGAAGGGGTACCTGCTGTCCTTGAATGGTCTACTTAATAAAGAACTTTAAAATATATCTCTGCCTGGACCCAGATTTAACATTGGCGACGAGGATTGGCACTTCACTTTGCCTGGGGCCACTTGATGTTCACTGGCCTCCGGTCTGTTCCGCACCGACAGCTTTCAGGCTCTCCTCCTCCGAGAGGGACAGCAGGCGAGAGGCGGGCAGGAGGTGGAGCTGAAGCCCTGCATTCAGGCAAGTTGGGGAACGCTTCATACGAGCGTCGGTGCAGCGGCTGCTGCTTGGGGAGTCCTGCGCGAGCCCCGAGTCGAGGAGGGGAGTTGCGCAGATCCAGCGCGAGCCGCAGCGCGAGCCGCAGCGCTGACCCGGAAGCGAGCGCTCGCTGCCCGCCTGTCCTTTTAGCCACGCCCATCTCATGACGTGCTGGCCTCCAGGAGCCCTGGCCCTCCCATTGTGACATCAGTCTCCTAGCGACGACCTTGACATGCCTGGCAGCAGTGGATAGAACGCGGAATTGCTTTGTTGCTTATCTGAACCTCGGATCTCCCTTTGTGACACAATTACTGCCTAGCAATTTGTTTTTCAAGCCCGGAGACCCCTGGTGGAGTGCTGTTGGTGGACTGCAATTCCTGCAATTTGTTTATTTGAAAAATATTTTTTTTTTCTTAAGAAAGGAGAAAAAGGAGAAGACCTTTATCTCTTTCCTCTTACTTTATGCGGCATTTTCTTTGGACCAATTGTGCTCTGTTTATGCATCTTTAAAAAAAAAAGAAAAAAATAAATAAACAAAAAAACACCTTCTCACATTGGTGCTCTTTTGAACATATAATGCCAGTTCTACATTAAGTGTATCCTCCTGCTTGAGTACAAACCATGGCTGCCTCCATTCCACCTCCCCGGTCCTTTCTGAGCAAACCAGGCCGAGCTCCGATTGCATGGGACAGGCGGAGGGACATGTTTGAGAACTACCTGGTGGCGATGGGCGGAGAGAGATTTTCTCCTGCGCGCAAGAGAGCTTTACTCCTTCACAACCTTGGCATAGAAGGACGCAGAATTTTTGATGGACTTTCCAGACACCATGTTCCAGAGGCCGGTGACATGGATGAATATGCATTTGCCCTTAATCAACTTCGGAATCACTTTGAACCGAAAAAAAATGTTAGTTTTGAGAGGCACACATTTTTCCAGAGGGCTCAAGAGAAGTCAGAATCGGTTGAAACCTACATTGCTTGCCTCAGATCCCTGAGTTATACTTGCAAGTTTGAACATTTGACTGATTCTCTAATCAGAGACCAGCTGGTCAGATGCACAAATAATGTGAGGATTCAGGAAAAACTCCTCGCAAAGGACATGAAGTTAGATGAAGCTGTAGAATTGGCGAGAAGCATTGAACAGACTTCAGAACATGTCAAGGAACTTAGAGTTGACAAACTGGATTCTTCCATGGCTCCTTGTGCGTTATTGATCAGAAGAAAAGAGTAGGCTATTCCACATTCAAGAGAGGAAATTGGAATACAAAAAACATGTGTCCTCGTTGTGGCAGTTCCAGACATGGAGTGAACTATCCTTCCTGCCCTGCTAAATATGTGGAATGCTTCAAGTGCAAGAACAAAGGACATTTTGCGAATGTCTGCAGAAATAACTCTCTAAATTGTATAGAGCTCAAGACGATGGGCGATGATGGAGATGGTATTCGGAAGGGGTACAACATTCATGAAGTATCCAGTACACATGAATTGACCCCAAAACACATATTTGAAATTTCAGAGATGTCCAGTATGACCAAAGGTCCCGTGGATAAGTTTTGTGTTGATGGAATTGAGCTCACAATGAAAGTTGATACTTGTTCTCCATGGACCATCATATCTCAGGACACGATGACAAACGTGCTGGGAAAGAACGTTGCTATTATTCGCCCCACTAATGTCAGAGTGTGTGGATATGCGGACACTGACATAAAAATCCTGGGTGAATTTCCTGTGAATGTAACATATAAGGAGAGAGACTGCCAGGCCACGTTTCTTGTAGCGGAAAGAGGGGCCTCTCTATTAGGTTGGGAGGAGCAGAAGAATCTGGGTATTAGGATACAAGCTAGCTCACTGATTCCTGTCACCATTGCTGAAGTGGGGGATGCATGGACCAGGGAATTTCCTCAAGTGTTTTCGGAAAGTCTGGGCAGACTTAAAGAATTTGAACACCACATCAAACTCAAGAGCAAGGCCCAGCCAGTGGTACACAAAGTGTGGCAAGTACCATTGAAGATGAAGGCACAGCTCAAGCAAGAGCTTAATAGCTTGATTGGTAAAGGGGTCATTGAACCGGTTGTGGCTACTGAATGGTTGTCTCCCATTGTCCTCGTTACTAAGGCTAACGGCAAAATGAGATTATGTGTTGACTTACGCAGCCTTAATAAGAACATAGTAGTGGAAAGACACCCTTTGCCGAACATTTCAGAAGTTTTATCCACACTAGGAGAGCCTAAGTTATTTTCCATCATTGATCTCTCTTCTGCCTATCATCAGGTCCCATTGTCCGAAGAGTGCCAACATTTGACTGCTTTTATCACTCCTGAGGGTGTTTTTAAGTATAACCGAATGCCTTTTGGTTTGGCCTCTGCGGCATCGGTGTTTCATAGAATAATGGAAACGGTACTTGAAGGCCTTGAGAAAGTAAACGTGTTCCAGGATGACATTCTCATATTTGCCAAGGATGGTCCTGAACATGATGATATACTTAGGTCGGTGTTGATCAGACTCAGGGATGTGGGTTTGACGGTACAAAGAGAGAAATGCAAAATTGCTGTTACGGAAGTTGATTACTTGGGACATAAGATTTCTTGCACTGGTATTTCTCCCAGGAAATCTTTAGTGGATAGCATTGTGAGCGCTCCCCAACCTCTTGATAAAGAGCAATTGCGCTCATTCATGGGGTTGGCGGAATACTATCACAAATTTGTTGATGGCTTCTCCACAATGTCGTCTCCTTTGAGGGACCTGTTGAAGAAGGGCACCAAATATGTGTGGTCGGAGGAATGTGAGAATGCTTTTAGTAAAATTAAAAATAGCATTGTGAAAGCACCCTCGTTGGGAGGGTTTGTTTCGGGCAGAAGAACTGTGTTGGCTGTGGACGCAAGCACATTAGGGCTCGGAGCTGCTCTTTTTCAGTATGATGGTAAAGTTGAACATGTTATAGCTTTTGCCTCCCTAAGGGGGGCGGAGAACAATTACTCAGTGGTGGAGAGAGAGGCTCTAGCTGTATCATGGGCTGTTGCCCATTTTAAGTTTTTTTATGGGGCCAGTCATTCATTGTAAAGACAGATCACAAGCCCTTAGTTCAGTTGTTGGGCAGTGCAGAGTGGGCTAAGGGTTCACCCAGGATATCGCGGTGGATGGTGGACCTATTGGCATATGACTTTAAGATGGTGTATATACCTGGAGGTGAAAATGTTGTCGCTGATTGTCTTTCTAGACTGCCTGTACAGAATAAGGACTTCAAGGATGTGGATGTGGAGAGTACAGTGAGTATTTGTGAACTTGTACACAATGCCATAAGTAAAGAGGAATGGCAATCTGCTGATAAAACGGATGAAGTTTTGGGGCAAGTTAAATTGTGGGTCAAAAGGGGGTTGGCCCAGAAAGGATCTTGTGGAAAGAAAGTTTGATGTGTTTTATTACATTAAGGAGGAGTTGAACTTGTCGGAGGACTGGTCTCAACTCAGAAGAGGGATGAGGATAGTTCCTCCTTGTGATATCAGGTCCAAATTAGTGGACATAGCTCACCAAGGTTATCTGGGTATGGGGGGTACCAAGAGACATATCAGGCAATCCTTTTGGTGGCCAGGAGTAGATGGTGAGGTAGAAAGGTGTGTAAGAAGTTGTAAAGAATGTGAAAGAAGCAAGAAGAGCAAGATTGTCAAAGAGACTCCTTTAAGGCCTGTGAGTGTTCCAGGAGAGCCTTGGAGGAAACTAGCAGTAGATTTGATGGGGCCCATACAGGAATTGGGAGAGGATATTAAATATTTGATTGTTCTGGTGGATTATCACTCAAAATGGGTCGAGTGGAAAGCCATTAGAGAGGCAACCACTTCACAAATTATTATTTTCTTTGAGGAGGTGTTTTTCAGGGAGGGATTTCCCTCGGAACTAGTTTCGGATAATGGAGTACAATTCTGTTCTGACAGGATGTTGGAATTTCTTAATAGATTTGGTATCAAACACAACAGGACAGCACTTTATCAGCCCAGAGCGAATTGTCTTGTTGAGAGAGCCAATAGATTTCTAAAAGGAGGATTGCAGTTAGCCATGGCTTCAGGTTTGAGGTGGCAGACGGTTCTCAGAGAGATGGTCTGGAACTATTGTGTGACCCCACACTCTGTTACTGGCATTTCACCTTTTATGTCCTTGAAAGGTAGACAACCTGGGACAAAGTTATGTCCGGCCTGGTTGGATTTAGCGAAAAGTGTGCATGTTAACAGAGAAAAGATCATGGATCTCATTAGAGAGACTCAGAATGAGGACAAACAGAGATTTGATACAAAAAGGAGTTTCAGGGAAATGCCATGGTCGGTGGGAGATTGGGTTTGCATTAAAAATCCCAAAGTTTCTCCCAAATGTATTGCCAGTAAATTCATTGGACCCAAGAAAATCACAGTGATTAGGGGGAATGTTGTCATCATGGAGGGTGGAGAATGTTGGACAATGTCCAGACTTGTTAAGTGCAACAAGCATGGCAATGATGTTGATTGTGGAGAGAGAGAAGAACGGGATGGAGTTGAGCATGAAGAGGAGAATGAACATTTGTATGAACCGAATGTGAGCAGAGTTTTGAATTACAATAGCAGTTCTAATGCCAATAGGGTCAGGAACAAACCTGTCAGGTTGAATGATTATTACCTGGGTTAAATCTGCCACAAATTAAAGAGAGGAGGTGTGTTGAGGTGAATCTTCCCTGTGTTATTTATTGTGCCATATTTATATTATAATAAGTTTCAGCAAGTTAGTAATATTGTGATGTCATGCAATTATATTTAGAGTGTTTAGATTCACTGTGTATTCTAAGGTTGGTCAGTTGGAGCCTGCCTCTTGAAGGGGTACCTGCTGTCCTTGAATGGTCTACTTAATAAAGGACTTTAAAATATATCTCTGCCTGGACCCAGATTTAACAATGACCTGGTTATTCTGGGAGTGAATTTCATGATGAATTTGTTGGTGAGATAAGGTGGGGCTAGGTGGTTTAAGGCTTTGTAGGTAAGGCATATGGTTTTAAGGTCCATTTTTTGTGAATGGAAAGCCATTTACATGCTTTCATAGTTATGGAGATGTGCTCTCGTCTTGGGATGTTGAGTGCTGCGCGCAGTGCCTTGTTCTGGAGAACCTGGAGTTTGTTGATTATTAATTGGTTGGCACCTAGATATAGACTGTTACAATAGTCCAGTTTGGTCTGTATGAGTGCTCTGGCAAGTGTGAGGCAGCTATGGGACGAAAGGAAAGGTCTGCAAGCCCTTATCAGTTTGCCGGTATAGGCGGTGGCAGAGGCGGTCATATTGGTTTGTTTGGTGAGGTTGGTGTTGGCATCAAGGTAAAAGCCTAGGCTTTTCACATTTTTGACAACGGGGATGGAGTTGCCATCGATAGTAATGTTGTTGGAGTAAGGCCCACGTTTGGACGGGTTGCTAGGAGAGCCAACAAGGAGAAACTCTGTCTTCTCATCATTTAGACAGAGGCTGTGAGTGGCCATCCATGCCTGAATGATGGAGAAGATTTCATTGATTTGGGTGCCGTCTGTGTTCCCAGAGATGGTGAGGAGTATCTGGGTGTCATCTGCATAGTTTGTGTAGGTGACGGTCCAATTTGTCAAATAGCAGCTTTGTAAATATGTTATACAAAGTCGGGGAGACACAGGAGCCTTGTGGGACTCCACATGTGATGGGGATGGGGTCCGCTGCTGATGTTGTGGAGAAGACTCTCATGGTCCTATTCACCAAGAAGGATTGTATCCAGGAGGTGGTAGAGGGGGAGAAAAGGGCTACGGTAGATAGGTGGCTGCATAAGATTTCATGGTCGACTAAATCGAAGGCTGCCGAGAGATCTAATAGGAGTAGGATAGCAGCCTTACCTTTGTCTTTAATTTAATCAATCTGGCTTTTGAGGTCAACAAGGGCGGTTTCTGTACCATGTTGAGGTCTGAAGCCAGATTGACGTATACCTAGGAATTGGTTGGATTGTAGATGCTCCTGGATTTGGAGGTAAGCGACTTTGTCCAGTATTTTTAGCAGGAATGGGACAGTGGTGATGGGTCTGTAATTAATGGGTATGGCAGGGTCAAGTGATTGTTTTTTTAGGAGGGGGAGAACCCAGGATTGTTTTAGGTTGCTAGGGACTGAGTTATTAGCGAAGGAGTGGTTGATAAGTTTAGTGATGAAAGGGGAGAGGTCTCTGGCTGCATCTTTTATTATCTGGGCAGGACAGCTGTTCCCTTTGCAGTTAGAGGGTTTTAAGGAGGAGATGATTTTTGGACTCCTGTAGTAGTGACTTTTTTAAAGGTAAAGCCTGTATTAAAATCGGTGGGTGGGGATGATCTGGGGCTGGTAGACTTGTTGCTGAAAAGCTGTTGACGTTTGTCCTCGATTTTAGTTTGGAGTCCTAAGATTTTTGAATTAAGGGCGTTCTGGATGCTGGTGCGCCAAGGCTTGTCTTTTGTGCAGGTGTCTAAAGGTGGATTAGGGTTCTCTAGTTCCTTTAGTATTTTGAAGAGTTCTTTAGTGGAGGAGCCTGCTTGATCTATCCTGACGTTATATGCGTCTTTTTTGGTGCAAATTATCTCATTGTATATAAGGCAGATGTATTCCTGAGGTTGGATTTGTTTTCCACTGATGGTTTAGTTTTCCATACGAGTTCTAGCTTAGCTTTCTGTTTCCTGAGTTGTTTAAGTTCAGGGGTATACCCTGAGTTTAAGTGGGCTATTGGTTTACTTTTGCGTAGTTTCATAGGGGAAATGGTATTGATGGCATTAGCCATGGATTTGTTAAAGGTATCAACCAGTAGGTTTGGTTCAGCATTGGCCGGAAGTGCGTTTAGGGCTGGTAGGACCAGTGGTAGTAGGGCCTCGGCCGTAATGTTTCGTTTGTTTCTGGTCGGGCAGGCAGGTGCCATTGGGCATTTTTTGGGAGCTACCTGATTGATGTTGATTTCGAGGAGGATAAGGTAGTGGCCTGACCATGTGAGAGTTTGAGTGTCATTGCAGGTATTGTTGCAGTTGAGAGTTGCTACCCAATCGATAATTCTACCTTTCTGGTGAGTGGGTAGGGTACTTTGTTGAGTGAAGCCATGCTCGGTACGAGCGTTTGCTAGTGATGCAGGTGGGGCATCGTTAGGGTAGTTGTAGCCAAGATTAAAGTCGCTGAGGAGAATAGATTGTACTAGTAGCTTGGAATTTTAGGCAATGAGTGACGTGATATCTTCCTCAAAGACTCCAGGTGAGCCTGGTGGTCTGTAGATAAGGTGAAATGTGATTGTACTTGTGGGAGAGGTTTGTAACTTGACTGTGAGTAACTCACAAGATTTGAGTGATGAGGAGGAGACTGATCTACAGCCAAGTAGTGATATATAGATGAATGCTACACCACGTCCCCTCCCGTCAGGTCTGTCAGCTCTGAGGATGGAATAGTTGGCAGGGATGGCTATAGATAGGTAAGGTCCCGACCCCTCATGTAACCACGTTTCCGTTAAGGCAAGGAAGTCAAGATCATCAGTCAAAATGGTATCAGCCACTTCCGTGGGGTGTGCCGCCAGGGATCTGACGTCGAGTAGGGCTCCTTTAAGGTGCCGTGGATCAGGCTTATTAGGGGCCCTAGGTGACTTTTGGGTTATGGTGTTGTCGTTGGCAGAGTGCTTGCTGGTTTTCGGAAGGAGTCTAGTGGCAAGTCTGTTGTTGCGTGCTGCGATGTTAGGGTTGGCTGAGCATAAGGTTTTTGGGTCTGCCTTTGTGAAGGGGGCTTGGTGTCGAGTTTAGTGTGGTTAGGCTTGGTGGTATCCGGGACGCTCTCTAAGACAGTGGGTCTGCAGTGATTGAAGGTTTTGTTGGAGATAGTCTTGGCTGGGGTGCCAGTGTCCTTGGATAAGGTATGGTGATGGTGTCCGTTCGGTGGAAAGGGTGGCCAGGATGGTAGGAAGTGTGTAGCGAAAAGGATGGGGTAATCCCTGGGATATCCAAGGTTGGCTAGGCTGTCCTTGAGGGCTATAAAGGCATTGGCGTTACAGGGAACATTGTCCTGTATGACACAATAGGGGAAAATGGTGAGAGTGAGCCAGTAGAGCATGGTCTAGTCACAGGGTGGTGCCGTGCGATCCAATACGCTTTAGGTTAGAGTGCAGCAGTGGGACAATACCTAGATTTGAGAGTGCATTAGTTGGCTGAAATGCAGTGAGGCAGTATCTAACGTTGGCATTACACTTAGGCTAAGGTGCAGTATAGCGGCAATTGGGCAATTGGATATGAGGGCACATCGTTAGGCTAGGAAACAACAGCATTGGCAGTGCACTCTGAGCTGCTAGAAGCAATACAGCAGCAATTGGATAGGAGGACACATTGCTAGGATGCAACAGCATTGGCAGTACACTCTGGGCTGCTAAAGGCAATACAGCGGCAGTTGGATATGAGGACACATTGCTAGGATACAACAGAGTTGGCAGTACACTCTGAGCTTCTAGAGGCAATACAGTTAAAGACTTCTACACCATCTATTGCAAAAACTGAGAAACAAGACTAGGGCGGGGGGTTGCAATTATTGCTAGGAATCACCTCTCTCTGTTTAACGCACCCAGCCATTGCAATGGTTGTAAGATGTTGCATCTTAAACTCACCCCATCTCTGTGCAGCTGTATAAATCTCATCCTAATCTATCACCCTCCTACTACCATGGACTCCTTCAATGAAGACATTTCCCATCTCCTAGCAGACCTTAAAGGGGCAAATAGCGCAACTCTGTTTTTGGGAGACCTAAATTGCTGGAGATGGGACCCATCAGACAAAGAAGCCATTCTGCTTGAGTGCAGGCTCAATGACATTAACCATCATGTTTTAAACTCCGACCCCACTAATATTAAAGGCAGTATCCTAGATTGGATTGCCACATGAAATTTGAAGGTCAGAATTAATAACAATTCCCCCTGCATCTGGTCAGATCACTCTCTGTTCAATTTCTACATCGATCTTCAAGCTCCTCTTCTTCAATTTCCCTATCCCCCGAAAAACTATTGTGAATTGAAACTTTAAGAAAATCTCAACCAACCACCTCAATGGAATATATCACTGATATCATGTTGTGTACCTCAAAGACAGACTCCCCTGTTACACTAATCGAGACCTTCAATGAAAGAACCACCCTATTTTTGGACAGACTCGCCCCTCTCAAGGTCATTCAGGTAAAAACTATACATCAAACGTGGATCTCACCAGAACTTAGATCCCTAAAATGAAAAAGAGAAAGGCAGAGAGGTGCTGACTTAAATGCTTCTCGGTTGATAATAAAAAACATCTGGACATCTCTTGAGAAAGCCTATAAGAAATGAATTTCAGAGGCCAAAATAACTTCTTCAACCAACACATTTCAGAAGCTAATAACAAACCTAAAACATTGTTTGACATACTAAAGATCCTTGAAAAGCCCAATGCCCAATTAACACCATTTGCACCCTGTAATGCAGACTGCACCAGAATACAGACTGCATTCCAAGATAAAATACTCAGAGTTAGGGCCAAAATCCAAAACCATATTGCAGCAAAATCAAGCACAGCCCTCCATAGATTGTTGACATTCTCTCCCCAGTTTTCAGCGCCCCCCATGACTGCATCTCTTTTAGCTTTACGCATGTATCTAACCTCAATTTGATAGCCAATCTGAGTACTATGGATCCAATGGCTGAACCAGATAATGCAATTTCTCCAAAACATATCCTAGATAACAAGGATACCTTGTCCCATTTCTGTCCCATGTTGTAAATGCCTTCATTCGCACACACATGTAGATCCTGTTGACATTAAAAATGTCACAGTCACTCCCCTCAAAAACAACTTAAGACCCATCACCACCTGCAACTTTTTCCAGAAATTACTTGATAAAGAAGAAACCTGTCAGATCCAATGCAATATAGAGACTATGAACATTGTTCATCCCAGGCAATCAGGTTTTTGGCCCACCCACAGCACTAAAACTGCCCTTGTTGACCTCCAGAGCCATATGCTAAGCATTATGGACTGTGGTAAACATGGAATTTTGGTACTATTGTGTTTAACGGCTGTGCTCAATCTATTAGACCACAAACGTCTTGTGCAGATTCTTAGGGACACCTGTCATTTTTCTGTCTTAACCTGTAAATGGATACTATCCTTCTTTACTGTCAGAAAATCCAACGTTTGCTTGGAGAATGCTACATCAGACCCTATTCTTTCCACCTGTGTGGTGCCCCAGGGAGCATGTATGTCCCCCATACCGTTCAATGTATACATCCTCTCTCTTTGCAGCCTCCTAGAAATGTCTGGAGTCTTTTGAACCAATTATGCTGATGACACCAAGCTGGTCCTGGAGCTCTTGGGGGACTATGCTGATGATAGCTTACTCCTCCAAAGTATCTACTTTGAAAAAGATACCTGGATGGTGGACAACTAGATGTGGCTCAACAAGGGCAAGACCAAGCGTCATATCTTTGGCTCACTCCAAGCCAGGGCTAAACTCCCTAACTGCTATTGGTTATCCTCCATCCAGGACTGTTGCATTTCAGTTAAGGAAAAAGTCAAAACAGTTGGTGTACAAACTGATTGTGCACTGAGTGCCGAAGCCCATGTGAACTTAGTTACCAAAAACTGCTTGTACCACCTAAGGCTTCATAGGAATATTCATCCTTATCCGAATGAGGTAAATTCAGCCACCAATGCTACAGCAACTAGTCTGATATGAATAGACTATTGTAATGCGCTCCTAGTAGGTGGGGATAAAAATAGCACCCAGCGCCTACAAATCATCCAAAATTATGCGGTTCGTGAAGAAAGTCCTGAGTAGGTGTCATATCTCAAACTAACAAAAGGAACTGTACTGGCTACCGGTCATGGCCATATGTCAATTCAAGGCAGGAACTCTGCTTCACAAGTGTCTATATGCAAGGCAAGCAGCTACCTGAAGTCAACCGCCTCATATTGCACATCGCTATCCTCACTGAGATCTACTAACACCAATCCTGTTTCCCACCCCCTGTTTAAAAAATCAAAGGGGCTGGGTAGATCATTTGCAAATTGTGCCTCCAGGATCTGGAATGACCTCTCCTCAACTCTGCGATCAGTCTCCAGACTATCTTCTTTCAAGAGATCACTGAAAACTGTTCTCTTTTCCTAAAATGACCTAAGTGACCTGGTATCCTTTCAGCATTGTCCCGTCCTCTCTTCTTTTTGTTGTCCTGTGTGTCTGTGTACACCCTGAAGCCTACAGGCTCCAGCACATTATAAACAAATAAATACAAATAAAAAAAGAATTCACACATTTTCTTTAAATTGATTTTTTAAAACCATTTTTTAGGGTTTTTCTATGCTTTATCTTCTGGCTTTCTCTTTTCTTTATACATATTTGTTTCTTTGGATCACCTTCTTCTTGTTTTTTGAAGTGATCTTGTGTTTTTTTACAAGTAACTCATCATCATGCAAGTAATATCTAGTCATTTTTCTAGGAAGAAAATCAAAATATTGAAACCGTGTTGTCCATAATGTTCATAGTGTCTATTCTATGAGTGGACAGCTGCATCAGTACGACCCTGCAAATTAATCAATTAAATCAATGTTTCTGTTTAAATTAATTTACAACCAAAATTTGTGTTCAACCTTCAATTGTTAATGAAATATAAATGAATCAAAGCAACAAATAAGATAGGATGCATACTACCAAGTGCAAGATAATAGTTCTCTTAACTTGGTGGTGGCCATCACAAAGCCTCATCCTGAATTTTCAAGCAGGGCTGTGTCCGTGCCAGATCTTCCCTTAATATTAAGCAAACTTCCATCCTCTGCAAGTGGGGCTTCCTTTAGATCTGTTAGTCGTTCATCTGTTCCCCCTTCTCCGGTGCAGGTTTTTTTTCATCCACCCAGTGGACTCCCAGTCATCTGACGGACTCCAAAGATCCTAGGATCTGGCATCAAGCTCCAGAAACGCTGGAGGGGCAATACGTTGGTTTCAAAATCAAAGGAGGAAGAGACAGATTAAGAACCAAGAACAGAAAACTCATTCATTTTCCCTTTCCTTTAAGGTTTACCTAAAATAAAACTGCGGATTAAGCAACAAAACATATACAATATAAATAAAATGATGATTTTAGAATCAAGGATATTTCTTCATGACCACCTGTGATCAGCACATGGATTAAACACAAGAATACAATGAGCCACCTCTGTTTATCTCTGACTGTAAATAAGCATGTAGGTTAAACATAACATAATTCAACACAACATTTTCAATCAAGAAAAATAGAAACAAATTAATCATTGATTATAAATATTCAACATTCATTCAAAACACCTGCTATTCTAATCATATATTAATGTGTGATACTTACCAAACTAAACACAAATCAATCTGGAACTTTTTACTAATGTCTACTCTTTTTGGCTTATGTATACATTTGTTTTACACACCTTGTGTTTACATTTCTACTTATATACTCACCTGTTTCATGCCCCCTCTTTTTTCTTATATCTTAAAAAATGTATTCATAGTTACTTACCTGATGTACACTTCCTTTTACCCCCTTTTCTAATTAAATTAATAGCTACATTCATACCTACTTACCTGCTTTGGTGAATCTCTTTGAGGTAACAGTGCTTCATTTCCTGAATACAATTACACCTTTTACTCTCTTTTAGCATCTTCAGTTTGTTCAAGACTTCTCGGCTCATGCTTCGTGCTAAATGGTTTGATTTGGTTAACATGAACAAACTGTTCCACAGTCAACTCTCCTTCCTTTATAGCAATTTGGTGGGCCACAGTTGAAACATTATCCATTATTTTAAATGACACGCACTAGGATATGAGGTATTTACCATTTATGTTTACCTTTCCCAAAGTCATACTTTTAGACTTGGTCGCCTATCTCATATTCCCCTCACAGATTTATTTTTGTCATAGTATGATTTTGCACTGTCAGCGACTCTTTATAAATTCCATTGTGAAAATGCAAAATCTTGTTGCAAGTACTTTCTCAGCTCATCCACATATTCGTAAATTGTGGCTGCATTTACCAGAACCTGTCCATTGGTCTGGTACAGTAAATGTTGTGGCAAAACCATCTTCCTGCCTGTTAGAATCTCATGTGGACTGAGGTATCTGGAGCTGGATGGTGTTGACCTAATAGCCATTAGCACCAGCAGAAGTCGCAAATCCCAACTGGACCATGTCACAGCTATAAACTTCTTTTAAAACATCAACAATTGACCTGGTACGACGTTCCACACCCCAGAAGAAGAGTGCTGGTATACAATGTGCAATTTTCTTTTTACACCTAAGATTTGCCACATCTTTGTCATCACTCCACTGCTGATACACCTACAGTCTGATTCTATCCTTTGAGGTACAGCAGACCTAAAGAAAACATGAATGACTAACAAAGTGACTGCCATTTATGCACTGCAACCTGGCGCCGGAATGCACTCCAGCCACTTGGACATTAAACAAGTGACGGTCAACAAATAGCCTGGTTCCCATGCTAGCCTTTGCAAGAGACTTACAAAATCGATTTGCAAATCTGACCATGGAAGTGTCAGACCTTGTTTTATTAATGGCACCCTGTGCGTTGGGGAAGTTGTTTGAAACTGTGCACACACCAAGCATCCCCTTGTATATAGCTCTACATCTTGGGACATGTTTGGTCAAAAGGCATATTCTTTTAAAATGTCCAAGATTTTCTGAGAACCTCTTTGACCTGCAGTTATGCCATCATGGGCATTAATTACCATTAGTCCCTGAAATGACAATTACCACCCATTTAATTTGGCCTGACATAGGTTCCTGAATTATCAGTCCATCCTACAATCATATTCTCTTTTTGTTCTTTACCAACACCCTTGGTTCTTCTTTCCCTTTACTGTCCTCCTCAGTCAGAGGATTTTGTTCTGCATCAAATAAATGATTATATAACAGGCCTAAACTTGCATCTTCATCTTGTGACTTGACCAAGTCCTGATCAGGAGAATAAACACTTCACTGTGTCACAGGCTGATCAACTGTTCTCTGAGTTTTGGAGCATGTTATTGCATCTAGCTGGATTTCACCCAGTAGATGCTCAATAGGCTAATTGATCTGCCTTGTCATTCCATTACATTCCCTGTCTTCCACTGGTGTTTTCAGATGGCCTTGTATCTTCCCCAATGAATGATCATGTCATTTTCTGAAACACATTTTTCTATGGTGTGGATCATTTTGCCATGTTTGAGAGGTTTCTTGTTATAAGTGATAATTCCTCTCAATTTCCACGTGGGTGAATAGTCCACTAAACTATTTCGGGCATAATCAGAATCAGTGACGACAGTTATTTCTTTGAATGTATTTTCTACTGCTGTGGATATTGCTTTATAAATGACAGCCAGTTCTGTAACTTTACTTTTTTGGGGCCCAATCTCATGCTTACCCTTGGAATGCCATAACACTTGACCCACACATTTCCTATTCCTGCCCCAAATTCCTTTTCAGAATCATCTCCCACGTTGTATGCACATTCCTTGCATGTTTCTACATTGAATGCCTTGTGTGGGGATTGTTCAAATTCAGTTAAATTTCTTTCTAGCTCATTGTTTCAGCTGCACAGACAGCTGCACAATCATGTATGTCTGCCAGTCCCTGGTCAACTGTGCTCTTTTTATTCTGTCCATATCTCACTTCCACAGGGAATCCCTGCAACACCAATGTCCATGATGTGATTTTTGACTGGGCCAAATTCCCTGACCTGATTCTTTTTCTCTGTAAGTATTGCAGGGGCTGCTGGTTTGTTTCAACAATCACCCGTTCCACTGGAATAATGGTGCAGGAATTTTGTAATGCAAGACAGTGGTCAAAAGTGCTTTTCCACATTCGCTGAATTTAGTTTCTATCTGTGACAATGCCTTACTGGCATATGCAATGGTTTCGTTATTTACATCGTGTTTTTGGTACAGGACCGCTGACATGCATTTATCGGTGAACCCTATCTCAATTAAGAAATCCTGGTCCTTTATTGGATAAGTCAAACATGGGGCTTTCATCAAACAGTCCTTTAACTTGGCTCCTTTTCCCATTTCCAGGGTACTCCATTCCTTCAGTGATTTAGTCAAAGGTTGTGTGATATCAACATAAGTTTCAATTAATTTCCTGTTGTAACTTGTCATTCCTAACAAACCCTTTAGGCCTTTCACATTTCTGGGATCTTTTAGCTAATGAATAGCTTTTACCTTTTTCTTTTGTGGATTTAATCCAACCTCTGTTAGGTCTGCTTTTTGTAAAGATATTTTCGGTCCAGCCTTTTGCAAATGACCGGGCACATGTATCATTTCATTGAAGTGAATTTTTAAGTCTTCATTTTTGATTAGCACATTGTCCACATAAATCACAGTTCCACTCTCAGCTGCACCTGGAGTGCTTTACTTCGAAATATACCAAACTCACTTCCACTATTGATTTAGCCAAAGGAGGTCCAGGACCATGCCTATTGCAATCGGTTAAAGGAGAAGGCAAATCAATATTGTAATTCTTCAGCTAATGGCACACACCAATACCCAGCTGTTAGTTCCAGAGTGGTACATTTCATTGACCCCTGAACTTGTGCAAGACCCTAACCAATAAATGGGAGAGGCCACCTTGAAACAGGTACCCTCTTATTTAGTTCTCTCAAGTCTGCACAGGCGTGCATTTGGTCATTGGGTTTTAGCACACCTAATATTGGAGTATTTTAAGTACCTTGAATAGGCCTAATATTGCCTCAAGATTCCAGATTTTTAATTATTTCTGGCAGGGACTCCAGGCAAGCCAGGGGTAACCTATATTGTCACATAAATCATGGCTCCCTACCATACTCTTCAGGTAGTGTAGCAACATGTAAGTCAGTCAGCCCACAATCATAGGCATCTTTGGCAAAAACCTCTTTGAACTCCATAAATATCTTCCTCAACAGACCTCTATCTCCCTTATTTGTGAAAGCATCTGCAGCTTGGATTTGTTCCTCTACCATTTTAGAACATTCTGGGAAATCATCCAAAGGAAGAACCTCGGTGCTCTCCTCTGATTGCATGGCAGTTTCTCTTTGGAAAGCTGCCACCCTCAGATATGTTGGAACATTGCCCTCATCTCAATTTGCTGTGTTTTACATTGCTGTTTTTCTCTGTCAGAATCACTTACTTCAAAGAGGTACAATTATCTTGATAACAACATCTCACTTTTTCTGGGTTATAAGGGTAAACAGCCTGGATTCTGAAAATCCCCTTTGGTTTAGAATCCAGTGACTCAAGCAATTCACCATTCAAAGTTACATAGCCTTCAGTAATGTTCCCAATCACTATTTTGTTTAGATCAGAAGTGTAGTAATAGTCCTGTATTTCCATCCCTAATGCTGTATATTCTTTCAAATGAATGTTCTTGTATCCCTTGTTAGTCACCATCATTTGAATGGGGCCATCCCCAATCTCCACCAAGGGTGTATATTCATATTCTAGCCCTTGCTGTCTCATGGATTCAGTGAGGCACACAAATGCATCACACCCTCCCATTTGTTGTCCCTACCTGAACTTTAATGCTATTGCAAATTGTCTGGTGAAAGCAGGACTACTGATGTTCCTTCTTTACCTAGAGTTCAACTGCATATGGCATCATTTCAACAAAATGGTAAGATTGCCTTTTGTTTTCAAATTCAGGTGCCACTTCACCCAGCCTAGACCAAACCTTTTGGTTCAAGAAATCTATTACCATTCAC
Source organism: Ambystoma mexicanum (assembly GCF_040938575.1). NCBI lineage: Eukaryota > Metazoa > Chordata > Amphibia > Caudata > Ambystomatidae > Ambystoma > Ambystoma mexicanum. The sequence goes on from NC_090925.1 coordinate 1,181,360,848, forward strand.
ATTCTGTGCATGATGTAATTTCCCAAGTAGAACATATCCTTGGTCCCACTTACAATCCAAACATTGTGGTGAATGATTTTGGGACCAATTGTCATTTTCAACATGCAGCTTACCCCAATGATTTGCTCCAATTCAGGGTCGTCCAGCCCAAAGATGTGTTGATTTTTTATCTTAAAACTTGTTATTTCCTCTCTGTCAAGTATTTGTTTAAACACACTTTCATTAATGAAACTGTTTTCCTGCTCTAGCGCCAACAATGCCTTAATAATTTCTTCTGGATGCCCATTCACAGGCACCAGGATCCAGACCTGCCCTTCTTCCACGTGTATCTCTGAAATTGTTGACATATATCTTTCCTGATCTCACTCTGCAGCAATGTTTGGTTTAAATAAGTATTCTTTGGATTTAATACTGCTCACCATCAAAGAACTTTCTAGTAACATCGAGCAGCTGGAGAAAGAGATTGAATCTCTATCTAAAGACATAACAGACCTAACTGATGCAGAATCTTTTGCTGAGATATTGACTGACATTAACACTAAGCTAGAGAGCTACAAACAAGATTTAGAAGCCAGAAAAATCTGAAAGTTCAAGAGAGACACTTATGATTATTTGAACAACGAAGTGTATACATGGGCAGACAAATATTTCAATCAACCACGACCGAATAAACAGACAAGCGATAAGAGTAGTTCATAATCGGATATCAACAAAACTACGGAAGAGCAGACAACTGAGAACGCGACCGCAAGTACCTCAGGGACTAACGCAAGACCAAAACAAGCTTTGAACACTCAAAAGAAAGATTTTTTAGGGTCAAGAGGAAGAGGACTAGGAGAGGAAAGAAGAAAAGAACAAGGGATGAAGACGAGGCTTCAAATGAATCGAAGTTAGTTGTCAACCTATCTTCGAGATCTTTGTTGACCAAAGAGGTGAAAACACTAGAAAAAGGACTTAAATGTGTTCCAATTTACAGCAGCAATATATTCAACACCTAAGAAGAATTGTACAAACTGGTTCGTAAGTTGAAGTTGAAGACTTTTTTCGCAGAAACAGACAATAGCGAGATGGAAACACCACCGGAAACTGAGTATGTTGAGTTTAAATCCAGAAGTACATTTTGTCCACCAGTGAATGTTCCGTCAATTGATATTTTTCACAACATGGTGTTTAATGACATAAAGAAAATTCAGCTTCATCCTCCAAAAAGACACAATTTGAGCAGAGGAGAATTATCCCTTATTAAAAACCTTTTTTCAGATGATACGATAACTGTCAGACCAGCCGATAAGGGTGGGGTGCTGGTGATACAGAACACTGAACAATACCATCAAGAATGTCTCAGACAACTATCAGATCAAGCTACATATCAAGCACTAATGCATGACCCAACCAAGCACATCAAGGATGATCTTGAGAAGTTACTCGAAACAGCGGTTGAAAACAAATGGATCACCAATAAGACTAAGGCTTATCTATGGACACCCTATCCTAAAATGCCACACTTGTATACTTTACCTAAGATACCCAAACAGCTCAATAACCCCCCAGGAAGACCCATTGTGGCAGCCACAGGAAGCATCTTACAACCTTTAGGGACATATATAGATTACTTTCTCCAGCCTCTGATACAGCAAACATCTACCTACGTAAAGGACACTTCCCATTTTATTCAAATTCTCAATCAGATAACACTAACACCTGATGACATGTTATTTACTATAGATGTTACTAGTCTTTATACTAGCATCCCACACGACTTAGGGCAAAAGGCAGTAGAGAAACTCCTGCTAAAAACAGGATCCATTGGAGCGAATAAAGAATTCTTGATGTTACTTCTAAATTTCATTGCAACACATTCATGTTTTGAATACAATGGCACGTATTACAGCCAATTTGCAGGTACGGCCATGGGAGCCACCATGGCACCATCGTATGCAAATAGTTTCATGTTCGACTTTGAAACTACCTACATTACCAACAATCCACAATGGAATTACCATCTTAAAAAAATTATACGTTACATCGATGACGTTTTTGGAGTATGGTCAGGTAGTTGTGAAGAACTCAACAATTCCCTGATTTTTTTAACAGTATTGACAGTCGACTACAATTTACCATGGAAGTAGGTAATCCTAATGTTCACTATCTTGATGTAAAGGTCATTATTACAGACTCAAGAATTTCCACAACAGTATAAACCAAACCCACAGATAGAAACAATCTGCTTCATAGAATGAGTTTTCACCCACCTAGTATTCTGCGCAACCTACCACTTGGACAGATGTTCGAATCAAAAGAATTGTGAGCGACTCAGTGGACTGTGATATTGAATTAAATAAACTCCATAAAAAATTACATGAAAGAGGTTATCCTGTGGAAGATCTTCAAGCCGCAAGGGTCAAGGCTGACACACGGGACCGCACACAATTGTTAACCACAAAACCGAAACGAGTCCCGATTTGGTCTTTGTAACTAAGTACTCGACAAAGAGTTGACAAATAAAAGACAGCATTCTCAAGAGATGGACCATATTACAGAATGACAACAGAACCAAGGAACTATTTACGAACCCTCCAGTGTTTGCTTATCAAAAACGTAACAATTTACGGAACTTATTAGTCGACAAGCATAACAAAAAAAGTGGCAAACTGGGAACACCAGATAAACATCCAGGCACATATCCGTGCATGAGTTGCGGTAACTGAAACAATGTGATTAAAGGATCCTACATATCCCATCCCAGAACAGGAGAGCAGATCAAATTGAAATATCAAACTACATGCTTATCAGAGAATGTGATTTATGCCATCAAGTGCCCCTGTGCCCAGTACTATGTCGGAGAAACTGCACGTAAGGTACGTGTCCGCATGAATGAGCATAAATCCTTCATCAGACTGAACAAAAGAACATCATCAGTGGCGAGACATTTTCACGACAACTGACATACAGTTGCCCAGCTTAAATTTGCAGTGTTGGAAGTTATACCAACTAAAGGTCAAACCTGCAATATGAAAAAAAACTGAGAGCTCAGAAAGAAGCACAATGGATAGAAAGAATGGGATCCATTGCTCCACAAGGGATGATTGAAGAGCTGGATCTGAGTTGCTTTTTATGAACCTTACAAACAGTTCTCAGACCATTTGTCCTTGTAATGTAGTCAAGTTTTGATGGACTTTAACACTGTCACTACGATCTGTAGGATGATTGTCAGTGTGTCATTTTTTATCATTTTTCTTCTTATTATTATTTTTGTATTTGTTTTACCTTTTCTCACGTTAACTTTACAACAATCATTTGACTTTGGGGTATTTGTTATTATGTTTTCTTCAATCTATTCTTGTCATTTTTACATATGTTATTGTATGTGCTCATGTTTACTTTGTATTTGTAACGTATCCAGAGGTATTTCGCCTGGGTAATTCATGATTTTGTATGTAATTGAGAAGATATTAGCATTTGCAGCGTTATACACTGCATGTCTGTTTATCAGACTGTATTTACTTTTAGGCCATGCTAACATGGCCGCCCGTTTAGCTCTGTGTTATGCATTGAGTTGACACTTCGCAAAATGGGCGACGCGTACTGAGCAACGGTTGCCTAGGCAACCTTGCAACAACATAGCAGGGACTCTGAGGTGCACGCGCGTGATCGCGTTCGGCATAGGAAGGGTCCCAGCATTCAGAACTCAAGTAAGTTCATTTTCACTTTGATGTGAACGGCAGCATACTTACGTACACTAAGGTACCCTTTTATCTAACATACGCGGTTGACCTCTCTACAGAGACTTCAGCCGATCGTACATCAGTCCCGCGGTTTTGACTGCCAGAGAGAATCCATGTTAGTTTTTGCAACTATACGATTCACAGGTTAGTGATGCCGTTTGAGCTAACCGCTTACAGCCTGCATGGAGCTCTAATGACGCTTGTAGTATAATATGTGATGGTATAAGGCATTGACGTTTCTTTGTACTTTTTGTTATTTTTTCTTTTTTCCTTGTTCCTCTTCTTCTCCTCTTTTTCTACTTTTACATAACTACTTGATTTGTGTTACACACAACACTCGATTGGATCTTGGGTAACGTATGCCATTTTGTTTACTATGTGTTGTTTAATATGCCTTGAATATGCTTATGTGTTTTTTTCATTTTGTCATATGGTATGGTGACCTTGATAATTTTGCTTTGCCTAATGGAATTTATGGCTGGTATTTACAATGTGATGATTATGCGATCAATCAAAATAGGAATAGGTCTAATCTGTCACAGGTTTCCCCCCCTTCTCACCTGTCTATGTTGCCTGGTGTCCTCTTTAGGTGGAGTCTTCTTTCGTATGGTTTGGGACTTAAATAAGCCCGCTCGGCCATCCTCGGCTTCCAGATTACGTTCAGCTTCGATGTCCAGGATCATGGGAAACTCCGAGATTATTCAAGAAGGAGTAAGGGACAAGCGGAAGCGACGCAGGGATTCCGGGAAGTTAGGAAAGAGGGAAGAAGTCGGGAGAAGGGAATCCAGGGGCCGGGGAATAGCAAGTAGCACTAGAGAAGGTTCGGAGCACACGTCCGATTACAGCTAGTAGCAGCATTGAGACGCGCAGGGCCGCGGGGGTGTGGCTTCTTCATAGAGGACGCTGCGTAGAACGTGAAGACTGGCGAGCAGCGTTCTGATCTTGCCGCCATGTTGGTAGTATTATGGAGTATAAAGCCCGATGTGTCAGGGACCAGGAGGCCCAGAAGGGGCGAGTTCGATGGTTCATGACATAATCACAGGCCCTGAGGAAGGGTTTCGACTCAAAATGCAAAGGCCATCCATGTGATTCTTTCTGCCAGAAAAATGTATTTTGAAGACTGGCATAATTTGCTAATTAAACCTAATTGAACAATAATAATTTTAAAAAACTTTGAAAAAGGAACCAACCTTGAGGGAATATATTTACTTATTTGAATTATACCACTTCACAGTGGTTTCACGGTGTGCAGCCTGCACCTCTGGCCTCACAGCCATGGTCTCTTCATCTCATGGTGCCATATCACAGAGGCACTTCTTTCAGTGGGTTTGCACCCCAAGCCTGACAACAATTGAACAAAACTATCTTTTACAATTGAAGGAGTGCCCGACTCACCAGCATTTTTTTGGTTTACAATTCTCCTCATTTAGATAAAAACGCAATATGTTTTCATCAATCTTTGTCTGCCAATGTTTCTTGTGGTCCAGACAATTCTCTACAGATTGCTTTTCCTTTTCTCCTTGGGTTTCACTCTGGCACATGAGATGAAAGGTTTGACATTCTGCACTGTTGCTCCGGCTCATTAACTCATTAACTTTTTAGGTTTCTGAGCTTTTTTAGCCAAAGACCACAATAATCATTAAGAGATGATAGCTCCGTAAAGCAATTTGTTCCTATGAGGACTGGAATCTTATCTATGTGACCACCACTTCCTGACTCATTCTATGTCTCCCTATCTTGATGTCAACTTCAATTACACCCACCACTGATATTTCTTCCCCATTGAATTTATTCACAGAGCCTTCACTCTGCCTCAATACAAGCATGCCCTGTGGGGATTTTCCCTCACATATGCTTTGCATTAATTTCTGTGACATGATGTTTGCCTGCTGACCTGTGTCAATCATTGCTAATGTGTTGCACCTCTCTTTAATAGTAATAGGGGCATAATATCTGTCTCCGTATTCTTCTAGTATACAAAGGACATGTGAATTGTTACTGATTTCAGGGCTTACTTTCCTAAGTCCTGCCTGACCTTTGTTAGGCAAAGGGGCATGTGAATTGACATTTTACCCCCCTCCCCTTTTGCTCATCTCTTTGGTATCTCTTTGTTTATCTTGTTGGGCTCAGACCAGTTTGCAGTGCAGTCACTGACTGCCCCCCCCTCTCACGGGACCACCATTATTCATCCTCCTTTCCTCTTCTGCTTTTTCCTCATTGTCTGTGTCCTTTACACTTACCTCCATTCTGGAACCTAGCAAATCTATATTTTCACAAGTGTCATGTGGCAGTAGGTCAGTTGCTGGTGTGTGACACTTACCTACATTTTGTACGGCACCTGTCATTTTTACCTCCTGAAAAACATGTGGTTTAAAATATTTTTCAAGTGACTGACTTGTACCTGTCTCTTGGGACATTTTCATTTCATTTGAGGTACGAACAGTTTCTTCGTTATCAAGAAATTGTACATTGTCACTTGTTTCTCTCTTTTCATGTATTACTGCTGATATACTCAGTGTAGCATCAGCACTGCAATGATTCATGTTGTCACAAACCATAATTTGCCTGATAGCACCTGTTTCATTTTCATGTTGCACATTGTTTATAAATAGCCATCTATCCTGCTGCTCTGTGGGTTTTTTATGTTAATTTCTTTTTTCCTGTTCCTCATTTGCACACCCCTGAATTGTCAGGTTCAAATCTAATTTAAACCATGCACCCTTTTTTTGTGTGTTTTCATTCCCTGTATCTTGTTTGCTCATTTGTTTCCTTGATTTTAAATTGCTAAGCAACTCACTGTTTCCATTAAAAGTTAATTGATGGTCATCTGTATTATTCGCATCATGGCAAGTATGACTAACTAGTCACTTGTTGTCACCGCGCGCAAGACCACTACTGTGACATTGTGCGCTTTCATTTGTTTGTTGTTTTTGTGCTGCAAATAACTTCCCTATCTGTTCAGACAACATTTTAACCTGAGCCTCCAAACACTGGAATCTGTCCATGTCCCTAAACTTATCCATCTGTGCTGTAGGCCAGTAATGGTTGAATTCACCCTGATTAGGCCTATTCTGGCAGCTTTCAGGAGATTGTTTTATGTTTGTGTTTCCCATGAATTTCCATGACACAGGAGGTGGGGAGCATGGGCTGGCCACCCTTTGACTGTGGTCAACCTGTGGTGGGGACTGACTATATTAGCAAGGTACATAGTTCACATTCTGTCTTGCATGTGATGTGAATTGTTTCATGTGTGATTTCCATTTTCAATTAACCTATCCACATACCTTGGTCTTTCCTGATGGCCATACACCATAGTGTCAGGGTCAAATCTACTGTGGGTCCCTAATGCCTGAAATGACCTGTTATACATCTGATTCTGGGTGTTATTTAGCCCCGGAATATCATAGCAAACTCCTGCCTTTGGAGCAATACCAAGTACTGAGGACTAATGTAAGTATTTCTGTTACTGGGATCTATTGATAGGAACACAGTGGTTTGGGTTGGTGTTCTCTGAGGTGCCACACCCCTTTGGTTTTGTGGTGTGTCTTTGCCTGAATCTGGGCTGTCTCTAGTGGCATCTTCACAGACTTTACCTCTAGAACTGCTGGTGTGGATTCATTAGCTTTTGTTTTAGGTTCTCTACTCTTAGCTGTCTTTTTCTTCTCAATAGATATTACCTCATAGGTTTTAGTTGCCTGTTCAATGACCCATTCTAGTGGTTTTTACCTGTCAAATTTGCAGATTTGCTTAGACACAATGGGCCTCATTATGACCCTGCCGGTCTGGAAACAAGGGTGCTGGTAAGCTTACCAGCAACGTTGTTACCAGACCAGGATATTACAGCTCTGCCTGCCGGAGGCGCCGTGGCCGACAGGTTTGACCCTGCTGGGCACAGCAGCCAAGGTAGGCAGACCGGTCAAGGAACCACTGGCACTGTTAGCAATAGGGTTGTTCCTTCTGTGTGCCCACTCCCTATAGAGTCCCATTGGATTCTATGGAAATGGGGACTTACATTTTACCGGCACCTGACTTTCCAGTCACCGGGGTTGTAATCTCCAAGTGGCACGGGGAATTCATGTGCCGGTAAATATTTATGGGTTGAGCAGCAACCCGCTGGTAGCAGCAGCACCGTTACCGCCGGACCCGTAATAATGCCCAATATCTTGCTGAAACCCATAGAACTAAGCAGTCTTGAATTCAACTGAATGAGGGTTAAAAGTCACATCAAAACGGGAGAATGCCCTTTTAAAGTTTTGACAAAACTGGCGAGGCAAATCATCTGGCTGGGCTGTCATGCTATAAGGAGCCTTTTTGCCTGTTCAATGGAATGATAGGGTGAAAACTGACGTCTAATCTCTTTCTCAAAATCCCAAAGTAAGTTCTGTTGATCATTTAGGGCTTGAATATCACTGGAGGCAGTGTCTAATGTAAGATGAAAAAAGCAGCCCTATTGGGCCTTTGGGATTTGACGCATCTTAAAAATATCAGATACAACTTTGAAATAATCTTCGATACATCCATCTCTCCTTTTTTGAATGGTTTGATCAAGGCCTTGATAGACTTCATTATCTTATATGCACTGCATGGTGCATTGTGTGATGTGTCATTTACCCCCCTGTTCTCTTGTGGGTGAGAAGATGTGGGTGGTCCAGACCATAGCCAGGCCTTGTTGAGTGGACAGATGCTGGCAAGTTTCCCTGACTAGAGTTGTTATTAAATTTAGATTCAGTGAACGTGGTGCACTGACGCTTTTCCTGGGATCCAAAACTTGTGATTTTTTTCTTTCATTTCTCTGCACTGAGCAAGGAGTAGCTGTGGTTCATGACAAAGAGCGGCATTCTCAACCCTCACTTCAGCAATTATGCCTTGCAACTCATTAATGTGTGTCTGGTAATGATCAACTGTTTTGGTTCTTCCTTCATTTTCATTTAACAACCTACAAATGTAATCCTCTATTGATCGCAATACCTTAGTCTTCTCACTACCATCCTTCCTAAGAGTTTGAATTTCTGAAATTGCCACATCGCTACCTTGTCAAACACTGTCTAATACACTTTTCAAGTGTATTAATGCTTCCTCACTCTGAGCAAACTTGTTGTCTTTCTGAATCAGCTGTGCACTGAGATTGATATCTTTAGTTTGAAACTGGGTGTCTAACTTTCTATGTTCTTCCACCTGTTGCAATTGTTCACGTTCTGATTCTAAACTCCACTGTAACTCAGCAATGACATCAGAATCTTTCCTCACAGTCCAGTAAGCTTAAACAACAACAACCACAACTTGGCACAATAATCAAATAATATAGTCAATCTCCTGTGTGGGTTCTTTCGTTTAAAAACAGTCTTAGAAGACACATTTGTATAATACCTCCTTTTTCAAAAATCTCTTCACGGTTTTCATTCTCTACTTTAGTGCTAATCCTGTCTCACCAAGTTAACAGGTTTTCAGATGACCATGTAGCAAAACCAAAAATGTTTTTCTCAAGGTAATCAGATCAGAAAACTCTGCCTCTATTTCTGACAGCTTGGAGCACAATGCCAATAACACAAAAATTAAAACTCAGTGTACACACTGCACAATCACTGCCACTTCCTTTGCAAGGTACTACAGGATAGGGAAAGAGCACACAATATGGCTATATACTATGCAAAGCCAGACACAGTAATTGCTTTACCGCTTCCCGCCAAATGCACCATCAATATGATGGGGTATTTTGTGGACCCCAGAAGCACAGGTCTACCTGATATTATTCTTACATTGGGATCATGAGTGGAATTTCATTGGTGGTATTTCATTGGTGATATTTCATTGGTGGTATGGTGTCTAAACTCAGCATGTACTTACCGGATCAACTGACGACTGTAATATGGGTAATCAGCTCTTTATGGATTTTCCCAGTTCACAGTGTTTTGGTGAATCTTGTTTTTTACCTTTGGTGGTGGTAAACATTCCTCCTTAGCTTTGTACCTGTCTATATGCCACCACAACTAACAAGAACACACAATAAACAGACCAAAGCTGACCAAATTCTTTTCAGATACTTTATAAGCAATTATGTTTTATGAGTAATACAAAAATGACATGTGCAATTTAATGAACTTCCATCTAATTCAAGAATGAAAGTGCACATCTCAAACTCTTGTTTCTCTTTTGCAGTGATAAAGGATTCTATTCTTCAGGCTAAAACATAACTACGAGCACATTTCATAGCAATGTTTCCCTCGCGATAAAGAGTTTTTTCTCACAATGAACTATAATCACACTTTTAGATTTGCAGTCCAAAACACTGTTATCGAATGGCCATGAAACATAGCATTGGTTTTGGCAGCTTAAAGCCTTCAGTTATATTTGAGATCTGCTTTGCCCTATGTGCAATCATACAACACACACCTCGTTTGTACTTTTTCTCACCTAAAGAATGCTTGAAATACTCACACCAGCAAAGTCAGCAAAGCATCGGTTCAGTGTGCCCTTGGCCCCAGCTCGGGTGCCTCCCCCTCTGTGCACCCTCCTTCCTCGCAAAACAGAACAAACCCAGCAAAAAACTCCCCAGATGATCCCAGAGACAGTTCTTATTTTTTTCCTCTCTGCTCTTCCCTTTTTAAGGGCTTTCTCCTCCACCTGCCCCTTATTGTTAATTCCCCTATGGAAAGTGTAAGAATTATCTGACCCTGACTCTGATGTCACATGTCAATCTGACACCACCTCCTCTGACCAAATCTCTAGAATCTTCCAGAGAACACGTGTCTAGCCTGTCACCTGTGGACAGAGATTAAAAGCAGCAAATGGATTCCGATAAGTAACACTGGCATCCTGCACTGGAATTTTTGAAAAAAAAGCTTGTTTTGAGCCCATGAACTCACACATTCCATGCCCTTCAACTTGTCACATCTTCACTGCAAAACATCTTTCATTCTGCATGTTTATTTCCTGCATTTTCCAAGCGACATTGCACAGCCTGTGTTTGCCATCTCATACGATGAGCCAGCATGTACCAATATGTCACACTTTGGGGTAGATGGCGTGTTTGGGATCGCTGGCGCCGTAATCTGCCATTAAATGTCCCATCACGTTTTCCCCGAATGTCCTGTGCAGGTCTAGCCTTTTCTGCTTTGCGCACGTTATCGGTAGCCCTTATTCCCCTACTTCCGGGTTACGTTTGCCTTTGCCCTGTGCTTTCGCTTCCGTGTGGTTTTCCACTCTTTTCCTCTCTCACTGGGTGATGGCCTGCCCAGGATCATCCTCTCTTTTGCTCCCCATCTCCGGTGTTCCTGCCTTCTCTGTTCGTTCTGTTGTTCCCCTCTTTCCTTCGCTTCGGACCTCAGTCCGCCTCTTTTTCTTTTCCTTGGTTCCTTGTTCTTTTCTCCCCGGCTCTCTCTCGTGCTTACCTCCTCCTCCTTACCCGATGGACCCGCTGATTACCTGTGTACCGGACCCCGGCTTGCTTACGGAATGTTCTGCCTCCTGACCAGTGCTGCTTGCTCTTCTGTGTACCAGTTCCCCTGCTTTTCTATTGGACTGCCTTTGCCTCCCGTATTTGTTTCCGGCTGCCTCCCTGTGTACCGGAACTTTTGCCTGCTTACTGGATTGCCTCAGCTTGTTGAACTGTATCTTCTTGCTCGTCCTCCTGAGATCCATACCCTTGACAGCCTTCGGGTCGCCTTCTGCCTCATCGGACATCGTCCACGTTCCAAGGACCCCGGATCTTCCTATATCCATCCGAGCACTTCACACAGGGTTTTTTTGTGCCTTTGGCTTTTTCCCTTTTCTCAGACAGTCACAGAGGATCGCCCACTGTCCCGCCTATACGGTGGTACTGTGGCGTCCTTCCGCGGTCGTCCCTATCTGCATAAAAAAAAGGAGAAGCCCGGTAGCAAAGAGAAAAGGAAACCAGGAAGAAAGATAAAGGTGAGGAGGAAGGGGAGGGTTTTGAGACGGAGTCTTCCTTTGATGAAGAGGACATAGCTGACCCTTGTGACACAATAATCTGCACAAATATGTTGCACCAAAGAGCTATGGTCTGAGCTGCCTTCTATATTAGTAAGGAATTACTGGTTAGTAAATTAGGATATTAATGGTCAGTATTTATTAGTCTTCATTGCAACTCAATCCATGCTATGCCATGGTGTGGTGCACTACGCTACGGTATGGCACCATGCAAAATTGGGTTAAATATTTTCTTTTTGCTTTGTAAACAGAGTTGACTCACACCAGATTCTCATCAGAGTCTCACACCTCTTCCTGCCAGAGTCTGGGTTTTTGATAAAACTCTGTCCCAGCTGTAATTTGGAGCCTCTTTTCTGTACAATACACACAATGTATGTGGATAACTGTACTTACCTAATTATAAAAGACTGGGAGAAATAATATGTTGCTGACATTGTGATCATTTGGATTAATGATATTACTGAACCATCTGATGGTTACAAGATTGGTCCCCAAAGTAATTAGGTGGCAGAGTTGATGACACTTTATCAAGCTGTCCTCACTGCTGTAAACCACCAAGTCATAGAACTGATGATTATCACGGAATCTGAGTATGTGTGATTTCGGTTTGTGGAACACCTTATTCATTGGAAAAACAGAGGCATGCTTTTTGCAGATAATAAACCATTAAAACATGGTAGATTGATCCAGATAGCAGATGATCTGTTGACATCTAATGAGAGGACCTTCTATTCGAAAAAGTTCAAAAGCCATTGCAAGATAAAGGTTCCTGATAAGACTGGAAATTAATGGCTGATCAATGGCCAAAATAGGAGCTCTACAGTGGGATGTCATAGATATGGAACATTTTGTGGGAGAAATTTAGGTCCCGGCCGTTTACCAGATCACAAACTCGCACTGAAATTGAATCCAAAGCTGCTCAATTGAGTAGACATACTCCTGATGCAGACTTGATCACTGCTCCTAAAACTGAAATTTCTGGAAAATTCGATAAATACTTTGAAGATCCAGTCATATTTCCTCTGGAAGAATCAGGCTATCAAGGCAACAAAGATATTGGTATTCTCATGGAATTTAATAATATGTTTAAGATTCAAGTCAGGCTGTTGGTGAGGAAACCCCAATATGGGAATGACCAGTAGTTGGCAACTACCTCATTCTGAAGTCTGATGCTAAACCATGGCCATGATATAGCCACTGCCAGTCATAGGGGAGTCAAAAGACCCTTGAGACACCGTGAATAGTCGCTTACTGGTCACACATGGGCCAGGATTTCAACACATATTTCAAAAGGTTGTCTTATGTGTACTCATTTCAAATCAAAATCTCCCGTGCACAGTGCTCCTTTACAGAAATGAGGAATTCCTTTACCATGATCCAATTTGCAAGTAGGCTTCATTGGACCAGTAACTCATTCTTCTACAGGAAGCAAATACATGTTGAAAGTGACATGCCGTTTCATGCAGTGGTTTGCATGCCTTCCTGTTCCCATTTCAATGGAATAGACAGCTGCCTTTTTGTTGATTAACCACATCTTTTCATGATTCGGTCTTCCAGAAAGTATTGAGTCTGACAGAGGTAGTCATTTTACCAATTAAGTGATGATTAAGATGTGGGAAATTCAAGGAGTAAAAAGAAAACTCCACAGCATCGAGCGGGGGTGTGGATAAGATAAAGCAAATCAATTGTGAGTATCTTGAAGACGTTTGTCATCAATTTTGGACCAGGTTGGGAAATCTGATTGCACTTGTCCTGATGGCCATTTGATTTCCACCTTCTTATGCCACCAAGATGTCTCCATTTGAATTGATGACTGATGCAAATTACCTCAACATCTGCTTTACCATACTCAGGAGCAGACGTTGGTTAGGATCTCAACTACTTATAAAACATTGACGACCTGAGCTAGCAACTAAATTATTCTTTTGCATATGCCCAATGCAATTTGAAGATGTCTACTGAATGAATGAGATCTTACTATAACCTCAAGACAACAAAACAAGAGTGCAAGGTAGGTGGTAGCATTTATCTATACAGTGTTAAAAAAACAAGCCAAGGGAAAGAGGTTTTTATCCTCTTGGCAAGGCAATTTCAAGATCATAGAAAACATCTCTCCAAGGTGCCTATAACATCTGAATGCCAAAAGGAGGTCTGGTATGATGAAATATGGTCCACATCAATCAATTGAAAAGCTTTCACCTTAGGCCAGCTTTGAGTATGAGTGTGGAGCTGTTGGAGTACCTACCTGGGTGTCTGCTGGCGGACGTTCCCGACCCCGGCAGCTATATTCATGGTTCCGGCTCGCAAGGAGGGTTGTTCCGCGACAGGCGAAAAATGCTCACTATTTGGAGACATATGCGCACGCCACGGAGAGATGCCATCAGCGGCGCAGGCTTGCGTGTCAAGCCTTGTTCCGCTTCAACGTGGCCACGATGCATGCATGGGTCGGCCTGCGCTTCAAGCCTTGGTTTTGTGCCGAGTGCTTCTTATAGCGTCCGAGTGCAGGAGCAGATTGCGTCATAACGCGGTTTGTTCCTGACTCGCTGCTGCACTCTACCTTGTGGTTTTGCTCCAGTTCCTGCTTACCTTTCTCTTCCCTGTTGGATCTTTCCCTCCCTGGTCTTTCCCTTTCTAGTGGGTCCGGGTTCCCTGTTGCCTTTGAGTTCTTACCTGGATTCCTGTATTGCCTTGGATTTCCCGCTGGGTACCAGTTTCTCCCTTGGGCTCCAGTATCCCTCTTGGAACCCTGCTTCTCCCTTGGGCTCCAGTCTCTCCCTTGGATCCCTGTTTCTCCCTTTGGGTTCCTGTCTCTCCCCTAGGTTTCCACTGCCCCTTGGGTACCTGTTTCCCCACAGGTCCTTGTCTCTCCCTGAGGTCCCTTGTTCGCTGTCTGGCCTGTGACCCCTCTTCCTGGCTTGCCAAGCCGGGGTACCAGCTCCTGGTCTTCTGTACCTGCTTCTACCTGCGCCATTTGGATAACAACTATGGGGTGTCTTCTCTGTAACTTTTACAAGAACTGTGTTTTCAACTTGCAAGGTCCGTACAGCGTTCCTACCACTTCCTTCCGAGGGTGTACTAGTAGACGTCCATTCCTTCAGTCAGCTTCCTTGGACTTTTTTGGACCATTTGCCTTGTTACCCCTCCCTTTAGTTAATTGAATAAATCATTATTTTCAGGACCTATTGAATAGGAACAGGTGTTTCAAAGGAAATCTCTTGAAGGAAAATAATGGAAAGGGTATGAAGATCGATATGAAAATGAATTCCAAAAATCCCTTTTCCTCCACCTTTTGCTGCCACAAGGTATAAAAGCAAGGTATGGGCAGGTTTGTAGGGAAGGTTAATTCATAAGAAAAGATGCTTCATTTTAAACACAATATTGAAGCTACAGCCTGCGCACACCCGTTGGGAAACACACTTCCAAATGAAATGTGCATGTTTTGCAGCCACTCCAAACAAAAGCTGACAATGACTCAGATGAACATTTCAATTACCAGAAAATATCCTGCAACTTTTGTTAACATGGGTAATTGCCTAATCTGAGGAGAAAGTTATAGAAAGAAAAAAAAAAATGTTTTTTACTGCTGTTTGTGTTCATTTGGATTGTTGATAGGGGTTTGATAAGCCAAAGCAACATTAACTGTGCTGTTTTATGAAAAGAGGCAAATGTAAAGTTGCAATTGTGACAGAAACCCACTTTCAAGGATAGTAGGGAAGATACGTTCCTTTCCCAAGCTAGTACATTCTTTGAAGCTGAGCACTTTGGATAAGGATCCTCCTTCAAACAGGTGAAGACAACCAGACCGCACTATAACATTTAAGGGTTGAGCTGTATTACTTGCACTGTGTGCATATAGGGGGAACAGTTTAAAAAAATAACTTAAATTCAGATGAATCCGTGGTCCTGCCCAGTCAAATCTTTCAACATCATTGTGTATGCCTACCTGAATGAAAGAAGTGAACACTTAGCATGCCTTCCTTTCTGGAAATATCTCAAGAAGAGACAGAAGTAACACCATAAAGCCACCGATATGCAAGTTACAAAGTTCATTTCCATCATCCAGGCCCTGAGCCATGAAGACTATATGAACAAGGCAGGGGTCAACACGAGCAGATTTCCAGCACGACTCAATAGAAAATTACCATGTTCAAAGTCATTGTAGCCATGCATAAGAATTGCAATTGTAAAGCCATATTTGTGAATGAAGGAAAAAGCCCATTAAAAGTACATTGAATTGCTTATATCAATTGTATCTCTGCAATCGAACCTCATGTCGTTTTGATATGTAAAATAGGTAAATGTGCAAGTTTCCACAACGAAATGGTGATTGCTACTGTGCCCTATATGCTAGTATTCATAGGGATGAGCTGTCACTTTGAGATGGGAAAATATGTTGAATATAAATGTAGAAGTGAGTTTAAAGGAAAAATCTACAACTCAGCAATTGGTTGTGCTGAAATGGTAAAACCTAGATCCATTAATGTGTGCCAGGGAGAGGAATCTGGTGAGTAAATTATAAAAAATAGTCACATAGAGGTAATTAAATGTTCCAGATTATGCACATTACACTAAATGGGAGGGACACTGAGTATAGAAGTTACTCCCATTGACTGCCCCCTTCATTAAATTGTGCAATGACTACGATGGGGAAAGGCTACTGTGATGTCACTTTTGGAACAGTGCCCAATCATGCACATAGACTAATTAGACTGGGGAAATCCTACACACCTCAACATGTGAGGTTTTCTGTTCTATTTAAGGTCAAACACACTTAAAAGAGACACTCTTTCATGGAGAGACACTGAGAGGCTCACACGCTCACTCACTGAATGAGGGAGAGAAAGAATAATTGATAACAACCAAAAGGAGATGGAATAGGTTGCTCTGTTTAAAGAACCATTTTGGATTATCATCAGAACCCTGAAAGTGAGGCCATAGAAGAAGTGCCAGGCCTTCTCCAGTGGAAGAGAAACCAGACAGACTATGGAGAAAAGATGATTGCATCTTACTGACTGATGCCCACCTGCTCCTAGAGGTTGAGAATTGAACTAGTCCTCAAGAAGGGTCCCATCCATACGTGATTCAGCCAAATTAAATCCTGATATGAATATTATCTAAAAGACAAGTAATATTGTGAGTAGCGGTCCTATAAAGGGAATTAGAGACAATCCTTTCTCCTATCATTTGTTAGTATTAAGGGGAGGGAATATATACATTGACCCAGCATCCTGAGAAGTTAGTGAGCCTTTAAAAGGTATATGTGCTTCTGGAAAATGTATATGTTATAGATTAGGTCTCATGGTGTGTATACAGTGAGATTCACCTGACCCTTTTCTGTGGCGATGACGTCTAGCACAGAAGAACTATTAAATGGCCATTGAAAAAAGGTAATCTTACTGTGTGCAGACCTAGAAAAAGAAGTTAATTTAAATAATTCCTGAGTATACTATAAAGCAGAATACTTTTATTAATGTGGGGTTGTTCAAGATAAATTGGAGACCGTGAATATTAGCTATCCTTTTATTTCTGCTGATCAAGATGGCCATTGAAAGGGAGAAAGTTACATTTCACACTGTAATGGAAAAGAAAAAACACTAAAGGGAATTTTGTCAATATACTCCTGAACATACATTTTATTTTCTACAATCTATTCACATAACCAAAAGGTCCAGAAGTTTGTTGCAAATCAGTTTAAAATGCTGTTGAAATTCTGACATGTCTATCAAGTAATGGGGTTGTATTTTGAATAGAGGGGGAGTAGCATGAAGCTGATAGGAAGGGATATTTTAGAAGTGTGTGTTAAACTCTCTATTTCCACAACTGTAGCATTGCAAACTGAAATGACTAGCGGACTGATTATTACTCATCATTGGTCTTTGAAACAATTTGCTTATCTTTAATCTGATCCCATTATGTATTTTGTGTTAATAAATAGACCTTCTGTGCGACCTTGTGTGTTTCTTGTCCAAAAAGGGAAGGGAAGCTTTGGAGAAACAATTTTTATAAAATGTGGGGTCCCAGATCCATTAAAAAAATATTATTGAGGAAAGGACAATTATGTATTCCTAGTTTTGGGTGGGTAGAAAACTCCCCTGAATTAGATATTGCCCAGTTAGAACATCTGTACAACTCCAATAAGGGGATACCACTCAATGTCCTCAACAACCACTCATTTTGAAATTAAGTTAAAGTCCACTGCACATTTTCTTGCTGGAATTGCACATGGTCTAGATGACTTTTAAGTATTGTGAAGCAATATGGTATATTAGCAATTGTAAATTGGTTACATTCATAATGTTGTTGCAATCAATTTCCCATCACCTGAGCACCTATGTGTTCTGTTGATGAATAGATTGTGCTCACTATTTCATTTGATGTGCCCATTTTATTTATTATTATCATAATGTGATACAGTTTTACATTTTTTTTAAAAACTTTACACAATAACAGAAATTCTAAATGAAAACAAAAATATTAATCACATCCAATCGATCATATCAAATTGCTTCAAATTCAATATAAATAATTAGTTAATCACTCAACTGTTCATGTATAAATACGTATACAGATAAACTTTCATATACACGTTACTTAAAACATTAATAACAAACATTAGCAGACAAATCTCTCTGACAGGGGTTAGAATCAAATCATTAAGACCAAAGGGGAGAAAAGAATATCTCCTGCTAACCATGGCTACACATTTGTTTTTCAGCAATAGCCCAGATGTTAAATAGCGCGATACGAAGCTTAGCATTAAGTGTATTAATGCAATGAAGTCAAAACTCATTAGATCCCAAGTGATCCCTCGTGTGTACATAACTTCCGAGATACTTGGAATAATGGTGAGACATCAATGGGCACTGTGTTAACACATGAGTTGCAGTTTCCAGATTGGATAGAACACCACATATTCTACAGTTTCTTGTGGAATCAAGAGGCAAGTCATCCCTAAATCTATTCGCTAAGTTGGGTAGATGGTTTATGCGCATCAGCAGAATGAAGCGTCTCAGCGCTGGGGAGGGACAGAGATTAAGGTACAATTGACTTTTCTTAAAAGTATACAAAACGTAAGTCACAAAACTGTAACTTCTTAAAGTAGCCAAATGTATGTAATTCTCCTGCCAGTCCCCTAGGGCTAAACACTTCTGAAGATGGTAAAACATCTTTTGGTTGTCTTGGCTCCAACACGGGGACCAGCCACTTGCCTCACTCAGCAACAGCATATCTTTCTCTATTTTAGACATTTTACTGCCACCCATGGCGTCTTTTATACACTTCAATAAGGGATTAGTTGGATTATTCTTGATCTTATTATATAACTTAGCTCTCTTACACAATACCACAGATTTAAGAGAAAGTAGCCCTAATTCCAATCGTAATATTGCAACAGGGATGCACTGGGGAAGACCTAATATTTGTCTCCAAAATTTCCCCTCCAGTAGATGAAGCCAGTCTTGGTTCATATCAAGCAATGATTCTAGGCCATAAGTGACCATCGGTATAAAGCACTGCACGTATAGTTGTCTAGCACCCCAAATTGAATAGCCACTCTGGTCCTGAGTGAAC
This sequence comes from Ambystoma mexicanum, assembly GCF_040938575.1. Classification (NCBI taxonomy): domain Eukaryota; kingdom Metazoa; phylum Chordata; class Amphibia; order Caudata; family Ambystomatidae; genus Ambystoma; species Ambystoma mexicanum. The sequence goes on from NC_090925.1 coordinate 1,181,380,089, forward strand.
CTGGATATCAGGGCTGTAAATTGAGCTGCTTTTACTTTTCTTGCCTGGATGCAGGACGTTTAGTATCCCCTGTTATCAAACTCTACTCCCAAATTTTTATAGCTGTGCGTATAGTTGATTTCAAGAATACCTACGCACATAGTAGGGCGTTCTACTTTACCCGCTGTGTAAAGAAGTACTTCAGTTTTACTATGGTTGATGGTCAATTCATTAGCTTCAGCATACTGCCACAATCTTACAGCTGACCTCTGAAGTCCGCTGAAAGTGTAATCCAATATCACAATGTCGTCAGCGTATGCCAAGATAGTGCACTGAGTCTTGCCTACTTTTGAGGGACAATTAAGTGTGCCTCGAAGATATTCAGGTATATCTGACACAAAGAGGTTATAGAGTAAAGGGGCGGTGACGCATCCCTGCTTAACACCCCTTAACTGTACAACTGGGCGCGTTAAATTGCCTGCGTTATCTAAACGAAGCTGTACCATAGTATTTGTATGAAGTAACTGTAGATAATAAAGAAAAGCAGGAGGGCAAGAGCAGTTTTTAAGTTTATGCCAAAGTAAATCTCTATTAACTGTGTCGAAGGCTTGCCTAAAATCAACATAGAGATCATATAGAGGAAGATTATTATGCGACAGTGCCCTATTTCTGAGTAAGCCCATGAATAGCAGATTGTGTGCCGATTAATAACTAAAGCCTGAAGCCACTCTGAAAATGGTCTAAGATCCCTGTTTTTTCCACCCATGTTTGAAGAACTTTTAATAATAATGAAGTAAACATTTTTCCGGTGCTATCTAACATTGAAAGGAGTCGGTAATTAGAGGGATCCATTCTATTACTCTTTTTAAAAACTGGTATCAAGATGGCTCTTTGCCATGTAGTCGGGATTCTACCATCTGCTATTACTTTTTCAAACAGCAGCTTCATTAAGTTCGCACAAAATAAGGGATTACTCTTAATGACTGCATTAGAAAGCCCATTAGGGTCTGGAGCACGTATTGCTTTTAGATTCTTGATCTTATTACGTAAGTCATTAATAGTAACTGTAAAAGGAATGGATGTAAGAGAGATATTACCAGCTGACTCCTTGAGCTCAGCACAACTTCTGTTGTGTTTTTCAAGAAAGGCAATCCATTCCTGAGCGCCTATTGGATTCAGCATTGGCATTCTCCCTTTATTCTTAGCTCCACCTAAAATTGCCCAGATATTGTGGGAGTTTCTAGAGCAGAGTTCACTCACAGTTTTATGCCAATTGCCCAATTTAAGATTTTTTTTCATAGTATTTTAACCAAGCATGATATTTATTTTTTAATTTTCTGCTATTAAGGGCAATTAAATTTAAAGAGTGCGGAGTCTTTTTTTAAAATTTTCATATATCTCCCCTAAGTTTACGTTTTGGCATTGCGAATGATCTTATCAAATGGGACAGCCTTTTCTTTGAGCGTCTGGGGACGTCTACAAATTGCGAGTTCACCTGAAAAACTGGCTATCCATTTTTCTATTTCTTCGGGGGACTTGGCACCTAGTATTGATTCAATACCTGAATTCCACTGGCCAGTTTCCTTGATTGCCTTAAGTATATTATTATCAGACCACATAATTAGAATTTGCAGGTTGATTTACTGTTATTTCTCCTCCTGTGAAATTCTCAGAGATGGGAGAAATAGCATGCATGGTCAAGATAAGAGGATTATGATCACTCCAGGGACTCTGGGTGACTGAGATATCCAAGACCATAGATGCCACTTCAGCACTAGTATAAATGTAATCAATCGTACTCTGGTGCCCTCCCTGGTGCCAGGTACTCTTTCCTGGACCATCGCTCTGAGTTCGACCATTCATTATTTCCAAATCCAAACACTTGAAAAATAGTCGCCAGCATTCACCCTCAACATCCTCTGATACATTCTCCATTCTACTGTATTGATATAGGCAATTATTATTAGGTGTCCCCCCGCCACCAGCAATATGGCAATTCAAATTGCCAGCGAGAATGATAAGGTTAGAACATGTAACCATTCTCCAATTGCCGATTAAATCATGCAACGCTTCTTGTATTAGTTCTTGATGTTTGGCACCGGGAGGATTGTAAACATAAATTAAAAGCATTTTTGCCCTTAAAACACCCATCCGTACTTCAACTTCAATTGCACAGATACAGTACTCATAGTGTGTAATGATCTTAGTGCTTGGAATATTGTTCTTCACTCCAATTAATAATCCACCATAGGAGCGACCCCTGGGTCCTTTCTTAGCTATGCTATGGTATAAAGAATAACCATCCATGATAAGTGGTGACATAAGCCAGGTCTCCTGAAATAGAAAAAAAGTTTGAGCGTCAACAAGTGGAAGGGAACCCTGGGGAATAAGAAGATGAGTGAAGCCTCGAGTATTCCAAGATAGAATAGAGCAAGTTCACTGCTTCTGAAGGACCATTGGGAGTGAATCAGCCAACCATTTCAATGTGTTCTGAATGCACTCAGCTGTACCTTCTTACCCATAGGGAGATTGGAGATTGAATTCTGATTATTCTTCCTGATCTTATCTGTATCTGAGATGAATGGGTCTTTTTCTTCTTTATTAACATCAACCCCAATCCCACTCGTAACAAACTGGTGTTATGAGTGCAAATTAAATGAATAGTGTCCTGCACCTCACAATGTAGTGCAGTAACATTAGGATTGGTGACTTTCAGGGGTTGTACGAAGGAGATGTCTTCAGATCGTATAACCTGCAATTGCGGGATGAGATGAAATTTGGCCAGCACTTAAGATCTAGTCAGCCATTTATCAGCAGACCTTTGGTTCAGATTTTTAATAATACGTATTTTCAATTGAGCACAGTTAGAATTATCATTCTGTTTCTTAGCTGATGAAGATTTCTGTGGTTGTTTATCTTTCCTTCGTGGAGTGGAGTATGCATTGGTTTCACCCTCTATATAAATTGATGATCCTGGATCTTGATCGTTGCGGCTAACATACAATATCTCATTGGGTTTGTCGGGCAATACCCAACTGGTTAATTTACCTACCTGTGTACTTAGGCGCTTCTTGGATCTGTGCGCTCTTTTCCGTGCTTTCCTAGATTTTATTGGTGCAGGAGGTGTGGCAGGAAGTGGAGAGGCTATTGTCACCGGAACTGTTTGGTTCTCTAAACGTCTGATCAATCTCCGTTGTTTCCTGGATATAGGAACCTCCTCATCTTCCAATAACGCAGATTTGTTTTCTTCGTGAATACAAGGCACCTCAGTTATATGAATTTTGCAAGTACCAGCTTGTTCCAGGTGAGGGGGGTCTTGCGAAATTCTAGGGTCAGGCAGACCCAAATGAAGAACTGTATTGACATGAATTCTACCGCAGAGTTTAAGTAAGATTTGAAGTGCAAATTGCATGGTGCCTATTGAAGACTGGAGTTTTGCGATAGATGCTGCATGAGTTTGAGATAGATCCTTACCCTTAGTTTCAACTGCAGCGGCCGACCCTTCCAGATCCATGCACAAATTGGGTGAGGCTGAAAGGTGGTCCTTTTCCAACGTGGATAAAGGCATTTCAGCAATGATGGTAAAGAATTTCTGGTTCCGGAGGGTACAGTGCCACCGTTTGTTACTGAATCTTGAGTTTCGGCAAATGAACCAAGGTATTGGCAGCATGTAATACCTGAACTTCAACTGTCTGGCTTCCTTTAATAGCTGAAATATCTCCTGGAAGCGATGCCATAGATTTTTGAATAGATGGGCAAAGGTTTAACAATGAATCATTATCAATGTCCTCATAATTTGAGGAATCCAAAGCTTGGCTCCCATTAGGATTAGATTCTCGAGGGTCTCCTAAAGATTCAGTAGGCAAGGTGTTGTTTTTAGGAGCAGCTTTTTTGAAAAGTGCAGGTATAGTGCCTTTATTGGACTTCTCTCCCTCATGGGTACTAGCTTGTATATTGGATTCGGAGTCGTCCTTTCTGCGGTTGCCCTTTCTGAGGTTATAACGGGATTTAGTGTTTTTAGATTTTGCCATTTTTAAAAGAGTAAGCATTAATACTGGTCAGGATTAAATAGGATATCAATACCTCCGCAGTTTCCGGATCACTGTAAGGTAAACACGTATGTATAGTCACTTACCCGTCTAACTTTCGTAGTGATCTTTCACTTCTGCTTGAGAACGCCAGCCACACACTAGATGACGGAATCTTTTACCGTAAATTTGGACTTTTTATGAGTCCCCCGCTTCTAGCAGGTTTCACTATCTGAATGCGTACAGATCCTCTCTCCTGAGTCGGGGCATGTGTAAACGGGGTATGAGGCCGTGCACCTCAACACCAAACAGCCAGAAAACAGTCAGCACCCTTTACACCGTCAGGCTTAACGTGCACATTTTGCCCACCATACACACATGGTTGCATACTACCGGTTTAACCAGTGTAGTTCCCTGTGAGTGTTTGAAATGTGGTTGAATGTCTTCAATACTTTGATTAAGCATGCTGTGGGATACTCAACAGTATTTAGAGAAGCCTGTGTAGTGGGTGGGGCACCTTCCAGGAGGGTTTTGGCACCATCAATGTGGGAGAGAACCAGGGACTGAAGTGGGGGTCTGAAATCCAAAACACAGATGAGGGTTTGATTCAGCTCAGTAGTGTGAGCTGGCACCACTCTGTATGTGTCTAACAGTTGATGTAAGCCTTAAGGAAGAGGCCTCAATCTATGGTAAAGCAGAGTAACCCTCTGGACAAACTGGTTGCTGTTGCTGAAGTAGCAGCCAAACCATTGAACGACTGTTGCATTGAAAACCATGCAAGAGGACAGGGAATTAAGCAGAGCTTTGTGGTCAGCCATGTCAAATGCAGTAGATAGTTTGAGCAGGATCAGGAGACCTTTGACACCTTTGTCAATGATAACCTAGATGGTGGTGGTCTTGGAGCTGTATCTTGGTTGGATTCCAGGTTGGTAATCCTGAAGTAGGTTGTGTTGGAAGGCCTTTTTTGTGTAGTTGGTGCATGACAGCCTGCTCAATCTTGCCAATAAAAGGTAATGGATGGTAGGGTGGTAGTTTACTAGGTCATCTGGGTTAAGTGTGTTTTTTTCTGGTAGGGTTTGGATCAGCCACATATTTTATGGCAGAAAATGCATTGCATTAGTGAGGTGTTGATAGCCTTTCCTGTGATATGCTGTGATATGCTTGAGAGTGGTTGCTGGGATGGTGTCACCCTCATCAAAGGTGACCTTGAGTGAGGTGTGGATGTTTCTATATTTGTCTAGTGCTCGGGGTTTGAACTCTGACCATGTTGGCATATGGCATGGTGGTATTGCAGGGGTGTCTATGCTGGGTAGGGTGTTGACAATGTGTCAACGGATCCTGCTGATTATGTCTGTGTAGAAAATTCTCAATGTTTTGATTCTCTCCATGGATGTGTGTTCTTCAGGGGCTGGTAGATGGCTGATGCACCATTTCATGGCCTTGAAGAGGGCTCTACTCTTCTTGAAGGCTTCCCCTAGTTGTTCCTAAGTGTCCTTTGACTGAGTTAATGAGGATCCATATCTTTCCTTGTTCATGGGCTACTCATTCGCCCTGTGTTTCTTCCTTCCCTGTACTCTATTATTTGGATGATTCCATTGTGTGCATCCTTAAATTGGTGAGGTAACTAACCTCAGAAATATTAAATTAATAAATGTCCTACCTGCCGTTTTACAAAAAAAGTAGCATCCACACCTGTTAAACAAGGACAGTCACAATTCTTCACTGCTGCCATGCAACATATCAGAATGTATATCTGCTAACTCTAACATAGAAACTGGACCTTCATACCTGTTTCTACAGAACAAGCATCCACCATCCCTACATCCACTGAGATCTTGCAAGACATGTGTACCCTAAGAAATAGCTCTGCAGTTTCAATCAAAAATATGACTGTTCACTGAGCAGAATCTAAAAAGACGTGCATAGGAGGCAACATAAATCTAATGAATGTAGCCTAAGCTTGTACATTGTTTCTACTCTGATCATAATTAGGCAAACCCATGCCAATTTAATCTTACAGGACCAGCTGGATATTGCCATTGATTTCAGAGTCCTCGTGATATCTTGCATGGCCCACTGGCAGACCAACATCACATGCACATCACTGCAGGAAAACTGCACTGAAGAAAAGTATACACAAAAAAACATTCCAGCCTAAAAACAAGCATGGGCGCAGCATTTGAAAAACACATCTGCAGACAAAATGTGCCATGTTTTAAGTTTCCTGAAATCAAAATATAATTGACAAGACCCACGATAAATATTTTCAAGTACCAAAAAGCATTCAGCATCTTTTATTAAAATGGATAAATGCTCAAAACAAGGGGAAAACATCAATTTGAAATTTCAGATGGTATTTGTGTTTATTTTCCTATGCAGAAACCATGCAACATGGTTGTGAAACCTACAGAGGTTGAAAATGTGGACCTTTGATAAGCCAACACAATGGATAAACTGATATTTTGTGAAAATGTACAATCCAGGGGCAGAGAAAATGTAAATGCAATTCTGAATGAGACCAACTTCAATTAAACTAGGACTGAATAGACATATGGCATTCTGTTCAACTCCAGTGGTGGCTGGTGAATATTTTAGAGGGAGTGGCGTAAATATATGTCCAAGATATGCCAAGCGACTGAGCGTAGCTTCGGTGTCTGCCCAAATAAAGGAGGGTGCAGGGGAGTTCTCCGTTCTCCCCCTGAGAATTCTTTTAAATAATGGGTAAAAAGCCAAACAGTTTGCAATTGGTTTTGTAGGGTAACTCATGAAAAAATCCAATAGATGCAAGTCACCAACAGTGCACAGAATCATTTTCGCCAACACATTTTGATGATGCCTTTTTGTACAATATGTTCCAGTATAAGACATTTTCACACTGGCTGTGCCCTTGCATTTCCATGCTGGCTGCACCATTATACCTTAGTATTCCCATATATGAACACATTCATGTTTGCTCTGCACATAATGCCAGTAATGATACTATAAGAAAACATGTCCATGTTTGTTCTGCCAATATATGGCAGCATCCCCACGTAAGAACATACTCCAGTTGGCTTTACCATTAAAAATGCATGACAAAGTATGAAAACATGTCCTAACTGGCTGTACTAAAATGCCAGTCGAGCTACATAATAACACTTATCATGCTTGCTTTATCAAAGATTCCCAATACAAAATGTCATACCGCAATAAGAAATGGCTACAGTGGTTGAGAAAACGTGACACTCTTTCTTCATAACAACACTTATCATGCTTGCTTTACTAAAGATGCACTATACAAAATGTCATGCCACAATAAGAAACGACAAGACTGGCTGTGTTGAAATGAAAGTCTAGCTACATAATAACACTTATGCTTGTTTTACCAAAAATGCCTAATACAAAATGTCATGCCACAGTAAGAATAATACCACTGATCATGCTTGCATTATCAAAGATGCCCAATACAAAATGTCATACCTCAGTAAGAAATGCCTAAACTGGCTGCATTAAAATGCAAGTCTACATACTTAATACCATGTATCAAACTTGCTTTCATCAACCATGCCCAGTAGAAAAAGCCATGCCTGCTCCATGATGCTTCAGCACCTTGCATTCAGACCTAATCACATTAAGTATGAATGTGATTGAGTGTGATTGCAAGGTGATTGGCCGATGTGTGTCAGAAGCTGTGGTCCCATGGTTCAGCCATGGCATTTTTTATTGGTCATATATGCCAAGGAAAAACTGTCATTCCCCCATGATGCCCCAAGCGCCTCACAGGAACACATTAATTGTGTGTGTACGGGGTGCTGGAGGGCCAGACACAGTATTTTCTACTGGGCATCTAGTAGATGCCCATTAATAAATGGCATTCCTTCCCTCATTGCCCTCCAGTGCCCCACATGCACGGATATTCAATTGCGTGCACATACTAGGTGTTGGGGGGCTTAGGGGTCAGGCTTGACATTGCATGTGAGGTGCTAGGAATCCCAGCACACTCTGCTGGCATTCTTTACTGGGCATACCCAGTAAAAAATGCCATGCCTGCCCTTGGGCTCCCGTGCCTCCCACGCACTTGATGAATGTGATTGTGTATATGCGAGGCTAGTACCTCAAGCTCTGGGCTAACAACAAAGACACCAGCTACTCTGTTATTGACAGAGCCAACTGCAGATGACATGTAATATTTTGTGTTAAGAAAAAAAAATGCATTAGGGAAACAACAATGTATTCAAATTTCTGGTGATGACAAAACTCTCAGAACTTTGATTTTAAAAGAAATTAGCTGGCAAATGTCTATTAGATAAACCCAAAACAATGTTGCATGTGATTTTGGTTATGAAAATTATGCACATTTGTTTTTTGATGCCAGAAACGGTACACCACAGTGATTCATATGTCTTACCATCCAGATTGGTGGGCACATTACATTGAGATGGAGAATTAATGTGTGCAGAAAAGCATAAGTATGTTTAAAGTCAAAATATGTAAGTCATTAACCATTTGTCCTACCTAGATAAAAATTGCATCATTTAATTTTTGCCGAACATTTACATTTGGGGAATATATCAAATAGATGAATACAAGAGATAGATGTACTTTTGCAGAATATTGCAATGTTTAATGAAAATAATCTCTAAGATGACATCAAATCAAGTGGGAGGCATATTGGGTTTAGAAGTTACTCCTGTTAGTCTGCCTTCTTCATTAATATGCCCAATGGCCACAAAGGGGTTGACATAATGTCAAGTCCTGTTTGGAACTATTTCTAAACTAATACATTGGCCAATTAGATTGGATACATTATATACACCTTAAAAGAGGTGGTTTCTGCACTTTAAAATGTTACACATAACTCACTGGAGGTGTCTGAGACACTGACTCACTCACTCACTCACTGACTGATGGAGAAGAAGGGTTATAGGTGATCTTACCAACAGAAAATTCAGAGTGGTACATTTAATTGTGACCAAAATACGTAAAAACAGAATTTGTTTTTATTTTTTATTTGGGGTGTTCCTCTCCCCAAAGCACCCTGATTGTCTACCCTTATAACACCACCCCAATACCATCCTGGCTGATCTTTACCCCTTACCCCACTACTCTATATATTTATTTTTGATACTTTCAGTATTTTTAGGTATTATGGTTTTTGGTGAAATATACCACTATGAATTATTTTCCGTAAATTGACTGGGTACCAGAAGACGAGGGAGAGAAAGGAAAATTGATAGCAAAAGGTAGAGGATGGAATAGATTGCTCTCCTGTTGAAACTATTGATGGATTATCAGCAAATCAATGTAAGTGAGGCCTACAAGAAGTTAAAGTCCCAGGCCTTCCTCAGTGGAAGAGACAAAAGACAGGCTGTGGAGGAAAGCTACTGTTCCTAGAGGGGGGGAACTGTACCAGTACATAAGGGGGTGCGAACCTGTCTGTGAGACCGTCAAAAGAAATGCATCTGGGAGTATGATCTCAAGTTGAAGCACTCTTGAGGGGAGCACTGCTATAAAGGGAATTTGATTAAACACTGCCCCCTTTCGTTTGTAAGTACTGAGGGGCAGGGGTATGTAAATTAACTGTAAGTCATGTGAAATAAGTAAATATTTCAGAAGTGTATGTGTGTCTGGAATTATAGATTTGATCAAACAGACTGTATGACTCGTTGTCTGTGCAATGTAAATCACAAAAGAGCATAGGACATCTCACTGTGTGCATACCTAGATGAATAACATAATTTAAATCACTTCCTGGTTATTTTTGTTGTATTATTTAAAGTGTTTTGGCAAAAAAATAACCTTACAACTCTGAGATAGAAGAGAAATAACATATTAGAATGAATTAAATATGCATAAAATCATCCCCACATATCAACATGATAAATGTAAGAAAACATTTTCTAAAAAGCAATTTCTAAATGTTATCAGAATACAATTTTTAACTTCAGCAAATATCTCCTAATACATAATTTCAAAGATAAATATCTTAAACAATTTAAGTATATGCCTCCAAATAAAAAACACTGCAAAGGTTAAAACAACATTATCTCCCGAATATATATTAGACCAGCATTGATTGATTTTATATTGCCTAAATCATGAAATGAATCAGCAAATGGCAAGTAGTCTCAACTTCCTGGTTGCGTAGGCGGAAAACTCATTTCCTAAATGGTACTTTGTACCAACCACCCATTTGCTCTTAAGTGGCTAACTGTTCAAAGCACACTTGTATTAGAAAGCACCTCATCTTGGCATTGTGAAATGTATTAACATAACTAAAAGGAACATTAATCGGAAAGCTCTGTAGTATATACTAATGAATCAATGATATTGTAGCTAGTGTAAACATATTATTAGATCTATTCCAAATAAATGCTTTCCCCTTAATTCGCTTAATTGCACATCCCAAGTTCAAAGGCAGAGTAATAGTAAAAGCAATGTTCTAAAAAAATCCATACATTGCACAACCAGTATTTCAAGAATTCTGAAGGCTATTTAATATTCTTGCAAGTGGAAAGGTTCAAATAAATTGAATCTTCACTCTGTTCCCATGGGCCCTTAATGAATCTGGGATGTCTACTGAAGGGCCAGTTTGGGTTTGCCTGCAAAGGTGTCTTGATGCCTACCATCTTCTAGTGGTGGGGGCAACTATGTCTTCAGCCTGGTTTTATTACAAGCTATGTAAGTGCTAACAGATTATGTGTGGTGGGACATTCTACACTAACAACACACTTTGACTTGTGTCTGGTTTCCTATACCTGAGTGGAACTCTACTTATCTTTAAGACACCATAGACTTCAAACCTAAGACCTATTGCCCGCTGCATCTTTGCCTCTGGCCCATTGGAGGGGATGCCTATGGGCCAGTGGTGGCCCTTAAGAGTCTGAAGAGGATACTATCTACATCTGACTTGTCTGAAACCGTAGGCTGCTAGACCGCCTGGTGAGTTCTTTGTGCTTTGTGCAGTGCTTCGTCTCTCTCCCCCTCCATCGCTATGCCCTTTCCTTCCCAATGTGCTCTCCATATCTCTTATCTATTGCAACTGCTACTCTGTCACCTATCCTACTTCTCTCTCAAAGCCTAGAAGGAAAAGGTTAAAATTAGATTCCTGGTCTCCAATTCAGGCAAGCCCATTACTGACACCTACGTCAATGCTTCCTCCAGGCAGATTGTCACTGACATCCTCTTTGTCACTTCCTCCCCTGACCTTTGGACTCCCCATATGGTCTCTTTCCTCTTTGTATTTTTGTATTTGTATAATACTTATATCGCGCGCCAAACCCTGAGGTAACTGGGTGCTTGAAAACTTAGGGGTTACATATAAAAGAGGTGGACAAGATACAATCATGAATGATGACAGTAAATGTGACACTGGTTACAGGTGGGTCAGATAAAAGCCGTAGATAACAGAAAAGCGATAACATACAGAAATGCGATATCATACATATTCAGTGAACGGACAACCAGGTAGCGGTCTCTTAGTGGTTAGGCATGATGCTCAGCCAATTTGTTATGCTGGCTTTGAAGGAGAGGAAGGAAGGTTCCTGCGGAGAGGGATGGGGATGGAGTTCCAATGTTTGGCAGCTTGGACAGTGAAGCTAGCTCCTCCGGCAGTTTTGAGATTGAACCTTGGTACCACCAGACTAATGGAGAGAGAAGATATGCTGGTATGTGTAGGTTTGTGTATACAAATTGTGTCTTCAAGATATTTCGGGCTGAATTTGTGAGGCATTTGTGCGTGATGGCCAAGGTGCATAGTGTGATTCTGTCATGCATGGGGAGCCAGTTGGCTTTGTGTCTATGAGTAGATATAGGACAGGATCTCGGGAGACTGAGTGCAGCTCTCAGTGAGTTATTTTGGAGTACTTGGAGCCTAATTAGATTTTGTACAGAGGAACCAAGGAATAATGTATTGCAGTAGTCAAGTTTAGATAGAGCGAGTGCTCTAGCTAGCATTAGACAGCTGCTTGTGGATAGATAAGATTTACAACTGTAGATCAGTTTTTTAGTGTAGGCCGTGGAAGACGCAACACTGCTGACCTGTTTTTTAAGAGAAAGTGGTGAGTCAAGGTACACCCCCAATGTTTTTATCTCTTTGGAGACGTTAATTATGTTACCGTCAATGACGAAAGAAGTGTACCTGGTGTTGAGTTTGTTCAGGCGTGCCTGAGTGCCCACGATCATTAACTCAGTCTTATCTTCATTGAGACATAATCTGATGGTAGCCATCCATGCTTGGATTTCGCTGTAGATGTTGTTTAGCAATTTCAAGTCATGGTCATAACAGCCAGTGAGGATGATGAGGACTTGGGTGTCATCTGCATAGTTGATGTAGAGCAACTTTCTCTCTCTCCTTTCTCTACTTCAACCATTAATTGTGGTACCAGAAGGGAAGTACTCTTGGCAGGCAAGATGCATCATTAATTTCAATCAGAATGGCACTGTTAGGGCACAGGGCTCTCAGTCCAGTCTTCTTCTTCTTGACAGGCGTCTTCTGTCTCTCATCAACTTCCCTCCTTCTGCTTCTACTACTCCTGCTTCCTATCCTCTTGCCCCTTGTAGCATACCTCTGTACCCCTCTTCGGAAGAACTTCAAAGATGTCTACCAGCTGCATTTAGCTACCCTTAACTCTTGCTCTGCTGTTAAACACTTTTCCCGATATCAGTATCCTTCTTGAACACTTTGAACTTGATGTTCTCTCTCTCACTGAGACGTGGTTCACTGCCTGCTCTGTCACTGTGTTTGAAGCTCTCCTCCCTGAGGGCTACAGAATCCTCTCTATACCCAGGATTAACCGGTCTGGAGGTGGAGTTGTCTTGATCTCCCCGGATTGGATCTCTGCTACTATCATTCCCACTTAGACCTACTCTTCCTTCAATGGCACATCTGCAGGCTTGGTGTCTCCTTCCCTCTTGCTTACTCTCGCCACCATGTACAGGACCTCTGCTCCGGTCTCCCTCTTCCTCTTGATGTGGTGTAACCTCACCCCTTCTCTTCCTGCCTCCACCCCCAAGCTTCTCCTCCTCAGTGACTTCAATATCAACCTTAATTCTCCCAAGTCAGCCACTGATCTCTTCTGCAGTCTTTGTGACAATCTTGTGACAATCTTTCGCTCACCATTCATCCTTCTGACCTGAGGCACTCTGCCGGACATACCTTGGATGCTCTCATCTCTTCAGACATCCTTATCACCAACCCTTGCGCTACTCCTCTCTCCTGGTCTGATCATGCTCTAATGTCTTCTCATCTGGATCTCGTAGGTCCCCTGACTAAGCTTCTGCCTGCAATGCCTGTCTCCTGTGCCGACATGTTCATTCCCACTCCCACTCCTTCCACTTACTCCCATTCTGACTCTGCCCTTGCTAATGTTCGCCTCTCTATAACCAACACCCTGGACATCCTTGCATCTATCATGAGGATCTGAATGAAGTCTTTCTTTAAGTGCAACACGTGGTATGATTCCGACCTAGTCTCCTTGAAACGTAATTGGAGAGTGGCTGAGCGGGAATGGTGGGCATCAGGCACATCCTCTCACAGACTGGCCTGCCGCCTGCTCCAAAGACAATACAGACTCTCCATTTGATTGAAGAAGAAGTTCCTGTTAGGTAAGATTTCCACAGAGCTGGTAAATCTTCCTTTCCTGGTTCAATCCCAGAACATTTTGCTTTTCCAGTGGGATATTTTTCATTAATACCTCTTTTTCCACACTCACCTAATCTTTAACTCTTTTAATGAGTGCCATTTTTTAGGATTCTCCATAGTGTCTTTTTAAAGTTATCATGTTTAACAACTTATTGTCAATAAGTGCCTATTGTTGCTGGGTTGCCCTAGGGGCTCCCCATTTAACTTTCTTGTGCTAACCTTGAGTGAACTACAGTTCCCAAGGGTAGAAAGGATCTTTGGATCCCTTTTACATTTTATTCTGTGAAACCAGCACACCCCCACCTTATGTGGAGTGCTAGGGTGATACAATGTATCCCCTTTCACATTAAAACTATGACAATTCTGTTACAGTGACAATCTTACCTTTAATGGCTGGTGGCAGTGATACCTTTTACTAACTTGGTGCACCTTTACCACGGGCTGTGATCACAGCTGTAGTAAAGGCACCTAAGGGTGCTCATTTTACCAAAATGGCCCCTGTCTTCTTTTTCTGCCATGTTAGTGTTTCTTATCATTTCTAGTTCCTTCCCCTGACATTGAGGGTGGGAAATTCCTTTGTGTGAGATTTGTCTTTGGCGGGAGTCCTCTGGACACCCCGCCCAGGCTACAGTCAGTTTGTAAGCACGGAAGCTGGGGAGGAGTCCTAAACCTCCCCCTCCTTTGTCTTATGTCTTGCTTCAACTTTGACAAATCCCAGTGGGGGGCTGGCTGCCCTGATTGGACAACCAGACACCCTTTTCTTGTAAAATGCGGGGAGAGAATACAGAGGTTGTGCTGTAGTTTCTGATAAATACTGGAAACCTGGAAGCTGAAGTCATGTCGACCACTAGAACAGAAAACTGAAGAGGATGATGAAGGAAAAGCGGTGGAGATGATTTCCAGTGACAGGAGAGCCTGCTGTGTAACTGAAGCCTGCTGCAACCCTTCCTTCCAGAGCCTGGTGAGACCCACTAGACTCAAGAAGACCTGCATCATTTTGAGCCATCCCACGGGTTGCTGCGACCTTGCATTCTTGCAATACCCCAATACCCTAGGACCTCCAGCCACTGTGCGGTGCACAGTCTTCCGAATTCCAAATCTCGCAGAAACTTCGTGGGCATCTTGGTGTATCTCCAGAGACACGAACCAAGTCTGAAAAGTCCCCTCACAAGAGTGTTGGATCTTTAAAATGGCAAGAATTGAACCGCGATTTTCTGTCTTCTTCTGTGCTCCTTGAAAAGGCGCCAAATCTGCAGAACCACATTCAGCCACGAGAGACATCTTGCCTGGCACCTTCTTCATCAATCCCTGCTGCAAAGTCCCTTCTGAGGTCCTGTGTTCAGTCTCCAGGACAAGGAATCCACTGACCGGATATTTGGCTGCAGTCCCTGAAGTTCTCCTGCAATCTCTTCTTCATTGCTGAGGTATTGTGTTGGCTTCGGTATATACTTACCTTAAGCCTGTTGGGATTTCTGTGTAGTTCTGGGGTGTTTTCTGCGATTGGGAGGTCCCTCATCCAGTGCACCTAGTCCCACTGCTAGAATCCTGCTAGGGTGTCTTCTGTGAAGCCCCTGGACCCTCTTCTAACTCTAATTTAAAATACTCACCTGTTTGCCAGTTTTCCTGAGGAACCTCAGACTTTTGCTACTAAAGAACTTCTTCTAACACTGTCTGCTGGTCACTGGTCCTAGTAACCCCCCTTCTGCCACTGAGAACACTCATGCTCAAAGAATAAGGGAAAGACTTTGAAAGGATTGGGACTTCTGCCTAGAAAAGAAATCAAGTGTTTTACTTATTTGTAAAGAGTTGGTTGATAACTGTAATTCTAAGAGTGAACAGTTACAAAAATTCTTACTGATCTTGAATGTGTGATGCGCTATCCTTAAAAGTATGGTTCACATCTTTTTCTCCCTTAGCCACTGTTTTTCCAGTCTAATAGAAGGTAGATGTGAAGTTATGTTACTCTCCTGTGATTAGGTTGTGCCTCTTTACAAAAGTAATGTGTTGGTTTCACCAGATTATTCCTGTAGGGTAATTGTATGAGTGTCCTCCAACTGTTGGTATCACCAGGTTAGTCCTGTTAGGATAACTGTTTGAGTGTCCCCCCCAATTGCTTCCCCTGACTTCCTGTTAGCCTGTCCTTAATAAGTCTACATGTTAGATGGTAACTTCTTTGACAACATTCAATCTTGAAAGTATCACTAACCTGATTTAACAGCGACTTCCCTTGGAGGATACAAATGCTGAAATGAAAGTACCTCCAGACAGCTCTACTCTCCCCACACCGGGAACAATACAGAACCAGTGTGGGAAGGAGCAAAACGCTCAGGGAAACCCTCTGGGGAAGAAAACCCTGGACGATGTCGCTCACAAATTAAGAGTAGTTTGATAACCACGATGCCCGGCTGCCCGGGAGTCGTGGCACATCTGTAGGACTTCCTTTTTCAGGGAAGGTGTAGGAACCAGGACCTGTTCCCCATAGAAGAAATACCCTTGATCCTTTGTGAGATGGTGAGCTGCTTCCAGACTCTCACATAATTGCCTGTGTTGAGTTGTGTCTTGATGTAGCTTTTGAAGAAATTCTGTAAGTACCGCGATGGATTGAGCTTTTGGAAATAGCCTTTCCGAACGAAAGTTGTGAATGGGTGTGTCTTTTCGAGACAAGGCGTCTGCTCGTAGATTTTGACATCCCGGTAAGAACGTGAATTCAATCCGGAATGGTAGGAAGAAATGGGCCCACCTTGCTTGTCTGCTATTGGTAGTCTGGGCTTGCTGAAGAACTTTGAGGTTATGATGATCAGTGCGTACCTGGACCGGAAAGGGAGAGCCTAGGAGAAGGTGTCTCCATACTTCAAAATCTCTCTTTATAGCTAAAAGCTCCTTCTCCAGAACTGAGTAGTTTATTTCCGAAGGATTAAATGTCTTGGATAAGTAGGCCACTGGTCTTTCCTCCATTTCTTCTGAACTTTGTAATAGAACGGCCCCTAAAGCGTGATGAGAGGCGTCAGTTTCTACAATGAATTGCCGAGACTGATCTGGAGTTGACAATACGGGAGCCGATGTGAATAATCCTTTCAGGGTTTCAAAGGCTTCTTGGGCTTGCTTGTCCCATGTAAAAACAACTCCCTTCTTTAGTAGTCTGGTGATGGGAAGAATGATCTCTGAGAAATTGGAATACATTTCTGATAGAAGTTCGCGAAACCAAGAAAACGTTGTATGTCCTTTATACTCGTCGGAGAAGGCCACTCCGATACCGCAGAGACCTTCTTAGGATCCATGGAGATTCCTTGTGCAGACAGTACAAATCCCAAATAGGTAACGCTATCTTGGTGGAAGGCACACTTCTCGGCTTTGCAATATAAGAGGTTGGATTGTAAGCGTTCTAAGACTATGTTGACATGTCGAATATGTTCTTCCTTATTTGATGAAAAGACCAGAATATCGTCCAGATATATGACAACAAAATGGAGGAGGATGTCAGCAAACAAATGATCCATGAAACGCTGGAAAACAGCGGGAGCGTTGACAAGACCGAATGGCATCACTAGATATTCATAATGGCCAAACGGTGTCAGAAAGGCCGTTTTCCACTCGTCTCCCGGAGCTATCCGTATCAAATGGTACGCACCTCTGAGATCCAGTTTTGTGTAGACAGAAGCCCCCTGAACTGCTTCTAGTATATCAGTTATCAACGGCATCGGATATTTATCGGGCACAGTGATCTTATTGAGGCCCCGATAATCGATGCAGGGCCTGAGTTCTTCAGATTCCTTCTTTGGAATAAAAAATAATGAGGCTCCTGCCGGGGATTTGGATTCTGTTATGAGTCCATTCTGAATGTTTGCATGTAGATATTCTTTGAGGGCCTTCTTTTCTCGCTGAGATAGTACATACATGTGTCCGAAAGGGAGAGGAGTGTCAGGTAATAGGTCTATATGGCAGTCGTCTCTCCGATGGGGTGGTAGCGTTGGATATTCGGGTGCTGCAAACACTGTGTGGTAAGATTGATGGCATTCTGGGATAAATCCGAGCTGACTGACCAGCGGTGCCGAGAGAGGGCTAACTATCTCCAAAGGGACCTGAACTCCAACAGTATCATGAGAAAGGCAATTATTCACACAATGTTCCGAGCCTAAAAATAATGTACCAGCTGTCCAATTAATGTATGGGTTATGGACCCGCAGCCAAGGAAGACCTAATATGACCGGGAAATAGGCGGTCTTGATCAGATCGAACACCATAGATTCTCTGTGGGAAGCAATCATGCAGGTGACTGGTCTAGTCTGTTCTCGTAGGGGTCCAGAGCTTAAGGGATTACCATCTACCCCTTGAATAGATGTGGGCAAGGATTTGGTCTCCCTAGCGATCCCTCTATTTGCAGCCCATCGATCATCCAAAAAGTTCCTTGCTGCCCCGCAATCAACTAATGCCGGTATGCCCCTTAATGTTACGTCGGGTAACACTATGGTTAGGGAGAGAACTACCATTGTCTGGTTATCGGAAGGTGGTTCTAAAGATAATCCGAATCTGTGTGGGGAACTCTGTGTCTGTAATCCTGCCATTTTCCCCCCTATGGCAGGACCCTGGCGTTTCCCGGCACCGAGATTGGTGCCCGGCAAGGTGGAACTATGGGACAATTGCGTAAAATGTGTGAAGACGATCCACAATACATACATAGGCCAAGGGTCTTTCGTCTTTCTCTCTCAATACTAGAGAGGGGGGCTCGAACTGATCCGATTTGCATCGGTTCATCCCCTGATGAGGGCTTGTTAGCGGGAGGATGGTATTCTTGTATTGACCAAACACTCTTTCCCTTCCTTTTCTCATGGGGGCGTTCGTGCAGACGGTAGTCTATCTGCATTGTGAGAGTAATCATATCTGCCAGGTTGGCTGGGCGAGGAACTTTGGCAATCTAATCTTTAAGATCTTCAGACAGTCCTCGTCGGAAAAGTGTGAGAAGACCATCATCAGGCCAACCCGTCTCGGCGGGTAATTGTTTAAACTGAGTGATGTAGGACATAAGGTCTTTAGAGCCCTATCTCAAATCAAGTAGTTTTTCCTGAGTGGTAACAGCGACCTCTTGTCGGCTAAACATGGACTTTAGACTATTAGTAAAGGCTAGATAAGAATCAAGAATGGCATTATCGGAAGTGACCAACGGGGTAGCCCAGGCTAATGCAGGCCCGGCCAAATGGGATATTAAGAACCCCACCTTGTCCTTATTAGTGGGAAGAAACCAAGACTTGAAGGTAAACTGGACGGTACAGCTATCCAGGAATTCCTTCAACTTGTGAGGATCCCCATCAAATTTGCCCATTTGTAAAGTGGCTGGAGGTGACTCAGAGAAAGCTCTAGCAACCTGTTGCTTAAGTTGGGCATTATCTTGCTTAAGAGACTGTACCTCGAGGGACATGGCTTGCATCGCAGCCATAACCTGCTGCATTTGTTGCTCCATGGGAAGGCTGAAAGCTCAAGTATAGTTCCTAATTCTAGGGCGTCGCTATCTGTTAGATGGTAACTTCTTTGACAACATTCAATCTTGAAAGTATCACTAACCTGATTTAACAGCGACTTCCCTTGGAGGATACAAATGCTGAAATGAAAGTACCCCCAGACAGCTCTACTCCCCCCACACCGGGAACAATACAGAACCAGTGTGGGAAGGAGCAAAACCCTCAGGGAAACCTTCTGGGGAAGAAAACCCTGGACGATGTCGCTCACAGGTGAAGAGGTCTTGAGGTAGTAGAGGTCTTCGGTGTAGCTGACAACTCGTAATGGAGATGAACTCTCTACAGGAGCAGAACAGACAGATAAGTATTCAATAGTGAAGGACAGGCTGAAAGACTCAGGAGAGGTAACAGGCTGGAACTTACTGTAGGATTATGCTGAGGTTACAAAGAACAGTAAGGTGACCGGGGATACCAGTTTCCAATATTGTAGTCCGAGAACAGTAACATAAGCCCTCCCTTATAGAAAAAGAGGTTAAACTTCAGCCAATGGGAACAAGCAACGCGGGGAACGGGTGTTTGGGAAAACACGCTAACTTACTTTGGATGGGAAAGCAGAAAGTGAAGACAGCCTGAATGGATGTTGGGAGCGATAACTTGCCGGTGAAAAACCAGACCTGGAATGGGGCCGAGATGAGAAAGGAGAGGAGAGTGGAGCGCCGAAATCAGCAGTAGCGACGCGGCGGGTAGCAGTACTTCCTTCACTATATGTGATCACGTGAACAGCCATCCATGTCTCTGGGGAGCGTGCAACGTCTATACCATTGTCTGTAACAACGGCACAGACATCCGCGGCTATCTTGGACGTATTGGATCGTATCGCTCCGTACACACGGCGGCACTGCCAAAGAGACCAGTGTCGCCACGGTGTAACACTACATTAGGTTGTTACCTACCTAGAATAGCTATTCAGTAAAGTGTGACATTGGGTTTTACTTTCCCCTTCATTGTGAAGTTACAGTATGTGGGTTCTACTTACCTTGTGTTAGCTCTGTGCCATCCAATATATGTTACCAGAGTTATTGCTTACCTCAATCTGGGGTTCCCTGATTTCCAAAGCATCTGTAATTGTATATTACACCCTTAGGTTTCACTTAACTGGTATAACTGTGTGTTATGACAACGGTAGTTATAGGTTTTTACTGCACCTAGGATAAGTGTTTCACTATTCACCAAAAGTATATTGTCCAGTTGACTGTTTATGTGATTAGTTCCAAGATTTACTGTACAACTGGAAGGGCCTACTGCCCTTGTATTACTGAATGTAATCTGAAAGTAACTATTGGCCTTTTATCCCTGTAACAAGGTTTTGTCTTCCCTAGAACTATTTTTAGGTGTTCCAAATAAGGTCTATTTTTGGGTCTGTGGATTTCAAGTATAGTGTTGTGTTTTTATTCTGTGATTTCATATACTGTGTTAGTACTTACTTAACCCCTAGATTCTGGTTATCAAGGTGCACCCATTTTAACTTAATTTGTCCTCTTACATGGGGAACCATAACTCTTAGTTGGGTGGCTTTATCATATTTTCTGAGGTCAGGAAGCCCCACTCCTCCCTTTTCCTTGGGTAGGACCAGGGTGTTGTACACTATTCTTGCCTTTTTTTCCCTGACACAAGAATTTCAAGATGGCCCTTTTAGTTTCCTGGAAAAATGCCTCTGGGAGTCGCACAGGGAGCATTTGGAAAGGGTAAATAAATCTCAGAAGGCACACCATCTTGACTGCATTGAGCCTTCTGACCCACAAGCTACTAAGGTTCTGCCATTTATTTAAATCTGCATGAGGACTGGCTATTAGAATAGGATAATTTGCTTCATATAGCGTTTCGAAGTTTCGGGTTAGATTGAGCCCTAAATATTGAAGGTTGGTGCCGCCTAGTTCGAGGCCAAGCCCGGCTAATCTCCTAGTGGTTTCGGGGGTAGGATCTTGTAATGTGAATAATATGGATTTGGATTTATTGATCTTAAAACCCTAAATACCTTCAATATTCTTCTATTATCTG
Organism: Ambystoma mexicanum; assembly: GCF_040938575.1. Lineage (NCBI taxonomy): Eukaryota > Metazoa > Chordata > Amphibia > Caudata > Ambystomatidae > Ambystoma > Ambystoma mexicanum. The sequence continues at coordinate 1,181,401,226 of NC_090925.1, forward strand.
GATAGCCCTTGTTATCGATGACATAGGGTTCTTTATATGCAAGAGAATATTGTCTGCATAAAGGGCAACCTTATATTCCTTCCCCTTCACTTGTAAACCCTCGACTCGGTGGTCCATTCTGAGCACCTTGGCCAGATGTTTCACAGAGAGTGCAAAGAGTATCGCCGATAGGGGGCAGCCCTGTCTGGTGCCTCTTTCCAGATGGAACTATTTTGAGCATTCAGAGTTAGCAACCACCAACGCTTTGGGGGATGTATATACTGCCTTAAATCCCTTCCTAAAAATAGGACCCAGATCCACTTTTTCTAATACCGCCTCCAGGAAGCCCCACTCCACCCTGTCGAACACCTTTTCTGCATCAACTGATAAGAGAGCTGGGTCCCCCATCATTTTCTCTGATTCGTGAATTAGATGCAGCGTCTTGCGCATGGTGTCGGGCTCCTTGCCTCCCTAGAATAAACCCCACCTGATCAGAGTGTATTAATCGGGGCATGTGCACTTTGAGTCTGGCTACCAGTACTCGCGTGTACATTTTAGCATCAATGTTCAACAGTGAAATCAGGCGGTAGGACCCGCACTGGTTAGGGTTTCTACCTACCTTGGGGATTACTGTTATGAGTGCCTCTGAGAAGGATTCTAGGGCTATTCCCGTTTGTAGGATATCATTAAATAACTCCACCATAAAGGGGAGGAGCGAGGACTTAAGGGTTTTATAGAAGCCGGCTGTGTATCATCATTGCCCGGTGCCTTCCCCAGTGGTAGCCGCGTTATTGCTTGCTCGATCTCCTTACTTGTACTTGGGGCGTCTAATAAATCTAGATCTTCACGGGAGAGCCGTGGCATGTCCACCGCTTGTAGATATTGTTCTAATTGTGCGTGTTCCTGTTCCTTTTCTGATTTATATAACTCCTCATAGAAATGCGCAAACCTTCCTGCAATTCCCTTCAGGTCTTTTGTTAAAACACCTCCCTCCCCTTCTATGCTGACAATTGCATGTTTGGTGCGTTGGCCTCTTAGTCTAGCCGCGAGTAGAGCGTCTGCTTTGTCTCCATTTTCATAGTGTTTCTATTTGAGGAACTGTAACTTACGAGTAACCTGGCCCGCCTCTAGGAGCCGGAGCTCCTCTCTTATCAGCCTGGCCACGGCTATCTTTTCCGCATGGTCCTCATTTGAGTTGCTGGCGGCATCCGTTTGGGGATGGTGACTGGTGGATAGTCGGACGTCGATTTGCGCCATTGCAGAACACTTCCTCCAGAAGTTGGACACAAACTGGCTGCCTTGATCAGAGATCAGAACTGATGGAAAGCCATGTAGTTTAACAATGCCTTCCAGGAACAATTTCACTAACTTGGGTCCATCTGGGAGACCCTTGAGAGGAATTAAGTGTGACATCTTCGAGAACAAGTCAACGACTACTAGGATGGTGTTGAACCCTTGACTGGGATGCAGGTCGGTGATGAAGTCAAGGGAAAGGGTGTGCCATGGAGCAGGAGGAATGTCCAATGGTTGTAGGAGACCAGCTGGTTTCTGTTTTTGCAATTTATTTTGTGCACATATACCGCAGGACTGAATATACTGGATGATGTCCTTACGCCAGGTAGGCCACCAAATGTTCTGTTTCACCTTGGCTAGGGTTTTGGCGATTTCAGGGTGACCTTCAATCAGTGAATCATGATAACCTGAAATAATTTGTTGTTGTAGATCCTTCTTGGGTACATATAGACGGTCCCTAAAAAAGGGCAATTGGTCTTTAATGGAGTATTGTTCTCCCTGAGTATGCCATGCAAGTAAGGTGTTGGGATTGCTTGTTGAATTTCGGTTCGGAGTTCTGTTTGCGTCAAGGCTGCCGTGAGACCCAAGAGTTTGTCTTCAGGAATAATGGGTACAGGATCTGGAGTTGTATACACCATTTCATCAATGCCCATACGGGCCATTCCGGACTCCTGGTCGAAACGTGATTACATAATCGTATTCGGTGAAGAAAAGGGCCCTCCGTAGTTGGCGCGAGGACTGGGCGTTTGTTGTTTTTATATAATGCAGGTTTCGGTGGTCCGTGATTACTGTAATAGTGTGTCTGGCCCCCATGAGGTAGTGTCGCCAGGCCATAAAAGCAGATTTAATGGCCAGGAATTCTTTGTCGGTGATGGCATAATTGATCTCCGGAGGTGAGAACTTTTTGGACCAGAAGGCCACAGGGTGTAGCTGGCCAGTTTCAGGGTACCTCTGGGAAAGGACTGACCCCATTGCCATACTGGAAGCGTCAGTTTCTACGACATAAGGGAGGTCTGGATGAGGGTGTCGCAGGATTGGAGTAGAAGTGAACCTTTGTTTGAGTTCTTGAAAAGCTTTCTCCGCTTCTTCGGTCCAAACAAACTTTTGTGTTTTTTTCGTAACAGTACTGTGATCGGGTGTACAATCTGGGAAAAGTCTGTGATGAACCAGCGGTAGAAGTTTGCAAAGCCCAGCATGCTTTGAACCCCTTTCAGAGACGTTGGTGATGGCCATTTCAGAAGGGCATCTACCTTGTGCACGTCTATTCTGATGCCTCCTGGAGTGAGGATAAAACCAAGGAATTCTACTTCAGTGACGTGAAAAAAGCATTTCTCAAGCTTTGTGTATAAGCGATGTTGACGGAGCTTGGCGAGAACAGAACAAACATGCTTGACATGTTCTTGCTTCGAGGCCGAGTAGACTAAGATGTCATCTATGTAAACCAAGGCACAAACATCAATTAATTCTTTCAAGAAATCATTCATGAAATATTGTAATTCTGCGGGAGCGTTGCATAGCCCAAAGGGAATGACTTGCTATTCGTACAAGCCGCATTTGGTACGGAAAGCAGTTTAGCCAAAACACAAGAGTAACAGGGGATACCAGGAATATCTGAATACTGTGACCTGGCCTGGATAGAGCATAGAAATGATTAACATTGAAGGTCAGAGTACTGTTGGGTTTATGTGGTGAGTCCCAGTGCAATACACCTGTCTACATAATCATCATAGCTACACAATGCAAGAAACATCTATGAAAAATCGTGTCTTTCAAAAAACCAAATCCTGAGATGAAACAAATTGAATTCAACCCAGTAGAGACTCAATCACAATTCAATATGTTTTATTAACAGGTATAGAACAAATCCTTGTAAAAAACTGATCTCATAATTATAAAAACATACATCAATGTAAGTATCAATAAATGTGTTAATCAATCCATCAAATTCATAATTGGACTGATAAGATACATCATTCCCATCTAAAACCACAACAAACCACACTTCAACCATACTACATTCATACTCAAACAATTCATCAAATCACTCAATTATAACAAATATTTCATCAATAAAAACAAACATACTAAAACACAACTATACAATTTCTAGTCCATTCTTAATATGAACCGTGAGTTTAACACAGCTAAGCCAGTCTCTTGTTTATATGGTCTAATCTGACTCAAGCTGATATCAATTAAAAATGTTTACAAATAACAGTATACTCCCCAACCCACGGAAAGGGGTTTTCCACTCATCTCCGCTTCTAACTCGAACCAGAATGGTATGCTCCTCGAAGGTCCAATTTGGTATACATCTGGGCATCTTTGACTTGGTCTAGCATTTCAGGGATGAGTGGCAGGGGGTAGTGGTTGTTCACGGTGATCTGGTTTAATGCGCGGTAGTCGATGCAGGTCCTCAAGTCCCCTTCTTTCTTTGGTACGAAGAACAAAGGACTGGCTGCCGGGGACTTAGACCGGCAGATAAATCTGTTTGCCAGGTACTGGTCTAGATAGGATTTCAGGTGTAGATTTTCTGGTTCTGTGAGTGCATAGAGTCTGCTGCAAGGGATTTGTGCACCTGGAACGAGGTCAATCTTGCAGTCATAGGGCCTGTGCAGGGGTACTGTGTTTGCTTCATCCTTTTGGAACACATCCTGGTAATCGTGGTATTCACTTGCTAGGGTATTAGTTACTCCCAGCATTGATGCTGCCGCTTTGGTAGTCATGGGGGTACTGAAGTCGGGTTTCTGCTCTTGGTAATAGCAGGTAGGGGAGCATTCGTCAAGGAAGGTTAATTTCCATGCACGCCAGTCTAACAAAGGATTGTGAGCAACTAACCATGGCATCCCTAACATTAGCCGGGACAGAGGTGCCTTGATGAGATCAAACTAAATGGACTCCCAGTGTCCATCCTGACACAGAAGGGTTACCCCGGCTGTGCACTGGGTTACTGGTCAAGAAGCGATTTCTGTCCCAGCCACGGTGGTTACCTTGTCAGTGGTCGGCTTGGAACATAAAGGAAGCCCCATCTAGCTGATGCACAGGGAGTTATGTACTAATCCTCGGTAGACTACAAAACCAAGAGGTAGCTATATCGAATATATATGGCCCGAACATCGATGTCCAAGACTTTTACCTACACCTGGCCTCTGTGTTGAAGAGTTACCCTCTGGTCCCGATCATATGTGGTGGCGATTTTAATACAATGCTAGACATCAACCTGGACAGATCAGGCTCTAGACCTCGCCAGCTCTCCAGGGCAGCCCATAATAGTCAACGCTCCCTCGGCTGCCGGTGGTGGACGCTTGGTGGCTCATGTACCCTGACTCCCGCACATACTCCTACTATTCCTCAGTGCACGACTCACATTCTAGGATAGATAGATGGCTCATATCAGACATATTGGTCAGGTGCCTGTCCCATCTGGCGATCCTCCCTAGAACTTTATCCGACCACACGCCAGTGATTATCTCATTGAATTGGGGACAAGACTACAATAAAACTAGACATTGGAGAATGAGGCCCCATGCCTTACTTGATCAGGTCTTCACCTCTGAACTAGAGTCTTCCATTGAGGAATTCTTTGAGACTAATGCTAACTCTGTGGCATCACAAACCACCCTCTGGGAATCCTTTAAGGCACACACTAGAGCCATCGCCATCTCCAAAGGGAGCGGCATGCTGAAAGGAATCCGTGCGGATATCGCTAGTAGCGAATCGACCCTAGCTACCCTAGAGACTCAATATGCCCAGGATCAATCCCATGAAACATTTGAACTACTAGGGTCAGAACTATACACATTCCACAGCCTAGCCGAACGAGAAGTCAAATTCCTGGATAGCCTCAGGCTGCAAGGAAATATGGTGAGGGAGAACGGCCAGACCGCTTGCTGGCCAGGTTGATACGCCGAGAATGTTTGAAGCCCCCAACATACCAGCGATAGAGAGACCTGATGGAAAACTAGCCACTTCACCACAAGACATTAACACAGAATTTCTATCATTCTATACCTCCCTATATTCGAAAGTTGATGGCCCCCAGATATCAGAAATCAACTCCTATTTAGAAAACCTCCCTCTCTCGGTCCTCTCCACAGACGCCAGCATTTCCCTGGATAGACCGTTCAATCCCGAAGAATTTGCCCTGATGGCCTCCCCATTGACTTTTATAAATGATATAAATCTCTACTGGTTCCACATCTGCTGGCCCTGTGGGAGGAGGCCTGTGAGAAGGGCATACTCCCTGCCTCACTCTGAGAGACAATGATAACAGTCCTTCTTAAGCCTGGCAAACCCCCCACCCAATGCGGCTCATACCATCCTCTTTCGTTAATTAATTGCGATGTCAAAATATATGCCAAACTACTGGCCATCCGACTAGCCTCGTTTATGCCCCACATCATTCACCCTGATCAGGCGGGATTTGTCCCAGGCAGATCCACTTCCCTGAACCTAAGAAGACTCTTCAATGTGATCAGCAGGATCGGCCCAGAGGTGCAGGCAGTGGGAATATCTGTGGCGAGCCCTTGAAAAATGAAAGTTTGGCCCCAACTTCCGAACCTGGGTTAAGCTCCTCTACACCGCCCCATCGGCCAGGGTCTGCACTGAGGATAGGTGCTCCACCCCTTTTCAGATAGCCAGAGGGACACGACAGGGCTGCCCGTTTTCCCATATAATATTCGCCATAGCCATGGAACCCTTTGCTGATATGATGCGCCAGTCACATTCCCATAGAGGTTTGCGTACTGCAGGCCAATCCGATATAGTTTCCCTGTATGCGATGATGCCCTCCTTTATATCAGTTTCCCAGAAACCAATCTTGCCCCGATCCTGGAGGATGTGGCCCGATTTGTACACATATCCGGGCTGAGGGTTAACTGTTCTAAATCTGTCCTATTCCCACTCACAGACTGCACGCAACCCACATCTGACCTAGGGGGATTCACATGGTCCCAATCCAACATCACTTACCTAGGGGTTGCAGTCTCCCGTGACGCAGTGAAGCTGCGCGAAGACAACTACCGGAATTACCTCACAGACCTGGCCACTAAAACAGCTAGTTGGACTAGACTTCCCATTTCCCTAGCGGGTAGGATAGGAATACTTAAAATGGTGGTGCTACCCCAACTCCTTTACCGATTCACTAATCTCCCTCTGTGTCCAAGTGATGACTTCTTCAGGTCACTACGCCACATAATCAACACCTTCCTATGGCATTCCAGTGCAGTCCGTATCAAATTAACAACACTGACCGCTCCTATGGAATTAGGAGGTTTTGGCGCCCCCGACTTCATTAGGTATTGGTTGGTAGCCCAGTCTCAATTTGCATCCCACTGGTTTAACACCATAGACCCCCCTCCTCATGTCCGGCTAGATAAACTAACGGTCAGCGATTGAGTGATTGGTTCCCTTATCCTTAAACACGTCCCTGCCGACCCTGTTTTGGCGGACCCCGTTGCTAGTACATCATTGGGTCTCACTATGATCTGGAAACTGGTAGACATGCCTCACCCCTTCCACGGTGACCTCCCGCTTTGGAACTTCTTCCCCGATGTCCCACACATCCCCCATCCATTATATCTCGCTGGGCTGACGCAGGCTTCTTGACATTCTGTGATGTCTATGAACAGGGCAACTTTCTTGAATGGGCAGACCTCCCGCTTCCCCTCAAGCGGAAGCCTTTGGCATGGCTACAAGACTCCTCGCTCAGGAAAAATCTCAAAGCCAAATACCCCAACTTCCCTACAATGCCACCTGACGAGCCCATAATTGCAGAGCTGTGCTCCATCGATTCCTTTAGGGGGAAAGTTTCAAGGCTTTATACTCTATTGCAGACTAGGGCTGCCCCTTCTTTCACTAAATTGAGACATAGATGGGAAGAGGATCTCGGAGTTGAGATTACTGATGAACGCTGGTCCCGAATGTGCGCTCGCACCCACAAGGTATCTTATAACTCTCGGTTTAAATTAATACAATTTAAGGTGTTGCACAGATACCATCACACTCCAAGCAGACTACACCATATGTTCAGAGACTTCCCATCCAGCTGCCCTAGATGTGGTGCGGACCAAGCCCCCTACATTCATATGATATGGCTCTGCCCTCACCTGACGCAATACTGGACTGAAATATGTTCCACATTGTCTCCCATACTGGACCATACTATAGACCCATCCCCAGTGCGATACCTTTTCAACGATTGTCCCCATTTCGAATGTGATTCAAGGAGGTTGGCTGGACTCTGCATGGTACTGGCTGTACGCTGCATCTTGATGAACTGGCTTCGACCTAGAGCACCTACATATGCACAGTGGCTCAGGATATTCACGTGGGCGCACAAAACCGAGGAGGCCTGGGGGTATTGCAACATCCACACTCGAGGCCAAGGGATATTTGGCGGAGTTTCCATACTTATATGTCCGCCGTGACCTCGAACTCAGACACTGAATCCTCTTCCCCCACCCGTTACCTCCACTAATGCCATTCTGTGAATTGTGTCTCTTAAATCCTATTTCCGTGACATTACCTAGACTCCAATTCTCTTAATATGCACGAAATTGTGATATAAAGGTAAACAAGCCAGTATGTTTACAATCCACTTGTATTGGGTCATATGAAGAGCAGTAACCTGAGACCCCCAACACATCCAATAACCAGAGCTCAACTGACCAAAATTGAGCAATAACAATAACAACAACACTCTACAACAGAATCACCTATGACATAGGCCCATTCTAGAATGAGCCTGCCTCACTCACTCCACAGTGACTTGTATGGAGCCTACTACATAACTTATCATCTATACAACAGAAATGCCAGCACTGTACTGTAAAGTATGCATTGTGAAAATAAAGTATGCATTGTGAAAAGGTGTATTTTGTTGTTATGCTGTGATCATCTCTGTTTGTCTGTGCGTTGCCAAGTCAAATAAATAAAGGTTTTAAAAAAAAAAAAGAATATGCCTTCTCTAATATTGTCCTCTCCTTCCCTCTTTCAGGTCTTTTGGTCCGGAAGGTATGCGGAATCCAGAAGAAGCTGTTCACTGGAGCTGAGAGTGGATAACAGGATGGAGATTGCAGGTAAGATGCTGCTAACAATGTCTCTTTTGTCTCCTCTGCAGGTTCTTCTTCTCCGAGGCTCGTGGTGATCACAGGACATGGTGAGCGTCACGTTGCAGTCTGCAAAGTAACGCAAAGCGTGCTTTCTTGTTCGGGTGTAGTTTACCTAGCTTCAACAAAGTAGTCCAGGTAAAGTAGTCCCTAGGCCACCACACCCAAAACACTATAACGCATAGCTTAGTTCCTAGGAACCAAGTTATGTGGGTGCCTCCATGTTGGCTGCAGGCCCAAATGAAAAAAGTAGTCCCCCTTTACACAAGTTCTTCAAAGTGTATGAGCCTGGCGCCATAGGTGCCAGGACTGGCCCCAAGAGAGTCTTGGGAGTGGGTGCCAGGCCTTCAAGGCCTTGATGGAGCCCCGAGCCCTGCTCCTACCTGGCAAGTGGGCTTGCCCGTGGGGGTCTGGGGTAAGGGTCGTGACAGTTATTGAGTTCAGTGTTCCATATCTGGGGATGCAGTAATTCTCTTGAATGTCCTGGATCCAGTATTCGTCTCTGCTTCGGGCCTTTAATCCACCATTCCCTATCCTCTGCCCTTTTTCCTTCACAATTTGCTTCGTCCCCTTGCTCTCCGAGCAGGTTGGTCGCACAGCTCTGAATGTCTCTTTCGGATTTGAGCATGATCACACTCCTTCCCATTCGAATGTTAGCTGGAAGGGTATCCTCATCGATAGCTTTTACCCATCTTCTTCAGCCATCTGGTAAATGGGGCGCCCTTTCTGCTCGTGGCTAACGTGAGGGCTGACAGGTCCTGCTATATCAACACTCTCACCAAATCCAAGGTGATCTGTGGGTTATGCTTGGCCTTCTTCAGGACCCTGGCTTTGTCTGCATAATTATGCAACTGAGCTAACACTGTTTTTGGCCCACCCGCAGAACCCCCTGCTCTGTGTATGCAGTCTATTTTGGGGTCATCGATGGAGTCATCATCGAACAGGAGTTTCATGAGCGGGTGTAGCGTCCTTTTCAGGTCTAGGTCGATCTCCCGTTCCGATTTGACAAAAATGCGTATGTTGTTGCGTCGCTCGCGGTTTTCCAGGTCGTCCATTTTCAAACAGAACTCCTCTTTTCTAGCTTCGATGTCCACAATTCTTTGGTCCATTTGAGTTTCCAGAGTGCTCAGGGAAGATTGATTGTGCTCCACCTCCTCAAGGCTTTCCTCCATTTTGTCTATTATTTGTGTTATTTTATCGACTTTCCCGCCTATGTCGGCTCTCATACTTTCCATTTCATTCAGTAAATCTGCCACATCAGCCTTGGTTGCGGCTTCCTCTGCTCCCTGGATTGACATTCTGGAGTCCGGGTTGTCGGCCACGTGAATGTCGTGGGGGAGAACCTGTACGGGGCAAGTCTCTCCCTGATGTCCATACGATTGTGGCACTTGATGTTCCTCCCGGGTACACCCCTCATTGTGGGTCCTCCTTCCAGCCCCTGTATTGGCGAGGGGGTGTGTGTAGTCCCTTCAGTTGGAGAAGAGGTTACACACCCCGGATTCAGGGCCCAACCTTCTCAAGGGTGGTGTACAGCAGTCAGTGATGCAGGGGAGGTTTCCACCCTCTGGGGAATCTCAGTTTCAGGGGAGGTATCTCCAGGGAGGGCACCAGCTCTGTTAGGTAGAGATCCAACCCACTAGTGTTCTCTCGAGGTGAGTGTTGGATTCATTGGACAGCAATCCCGAGATTGATACCCTTCCCCCCCCCTGGATTCAGTCCTGTTACTTCATGCGTTGCACACAGCCCCTCTGACCCTGTGGGACTTGGGTGTACAGTTTAATTATGAAGAGTCTGAATGTACCACCATTGGGAGTATTCCCTGTGGGTATCGCCTGTATTGCAGGGTGGCAGGAGTCGACAGCACGTACTGGAGTTTCTAGTTAGCTCATTGCTTGTTTCAGTTCTTTTATGCGGGGGTACACGAGCACCTGTTGCCTTGCTTGCACCGTACCTCAATATTTCTGTTCATTGGGTGCTTCAGAGCCGAGGGGATATTGCTGCAATGCCAGGCGTGTTCTTGGGTAATCCCAGAATCATTCCAGTGTCTGTATTTCACTTCCAGGCTCTCCCTTCCTGTGTGGGCTAGAGGGTAAGGTTTACCCAGTTCTGTGACCTTCCTGAGTTCAGCGTGGCATGATTGCACCTAGCCGTGTGTACTGTCCCCACTGAGATTTGTTTGTATCTTCACTGTTCCATCGTGTACAATAGCTCCCAGTCGTAATGCTCTTGTTTATTGTATGTTGGAGAGCAGCGATGCGAGAAAGGGCTCTGCACGAGCGGGGCTTCAGATGTGCGCAGGGACGCCCGCTGTCCGGGGGGATGTCGCACCTAGGGGCTTTGGTCGTCGCTGGGGTCAGCCCACCCAGAGGTCATCTTATTCGTAATGGAGCTGCTGGCCCCCCTTTGCAGACACTTCGGTGGCAGCTGGGTCTCTGCAGGCGTCGAGGGCGAGGTAGTGTTTGCCTGTTCCTTCACTTGTTTGCCGTACGCCACAGGGCCACCCAGCTGGTGATCTTTATCTTCTTTGCGTGCCGCGCTGCCTTGCTGGGATGGGTTCTCACTCTGGGTCCACGGGTTGATCCCTTTGGTTCTATAAGCTGCGTCCTCCTTCGGCCGTTCTGCCGTTTACTGGATGTCTTTGATTATTCACGTGGGGCAATCGCTCTGGCATGGCACACCTGATGTGGCCAGGAGTTTTTTGCGCATTGTGCAGCTGAAAGTCGGAACTTCTCTATTAATTTTCTTGATGAAAACAATTCCGATTTTCATCTGATTTTTGCCTAGGTGACGGTGGGCACCTTCAGCAGGCAAAGTCCGGTGTTATTCATGGTGGGGGGTCCTGCAGCGGGGGCTCAAGCTGCTTTCGGGGGCTGCAGAACGAAGCTAACACGGAGAAGGTACGCAGCCGTGTGCCCCTTGGTGGCCAGGATATAAGGCGGCACGGCCATCTAATATCTCACAAATTGCTGGTTGGATTTAACCCAAACAAGTCAAGATATATAAGTCCATGATTTGTGCCCAAGTTGTTTCTTATTTGGTCCAAATTCACCCAGCGTTTTTCATGCTACGGCTGTTCAAAGATTTCACTTTTCTCTATGGACAAATGAAAACCGTGAAACTGTGCTGTTTTGTTTTCTTAATGGCTTTTTCATGTTATATGGGGTTGTTACTCAAATTTGCATTTGGGTGGGTGGGGGTGTGCATAGACAAACCTTTGGATTTCAGAATTTCATCCAAATCCATCCAGCAAGTCCAATGTTACTAGCAATAGAAATCTCAGAGAAAATGGCTGCTTTTTCATTTCTGAAATGCTTCTCACCATGGGAGATATAGCTATATGTTTGCGGGAAGGGAGCACCCCCTTGTCTGTCAAATAATTAAGAAAGTACTGGACGGAATAACCCCAAACTACAAAAGGATTGCAAGTCAACGCTTAGTGCCCATGTTCTTTCAAGCCGAGTCCAAATCTGTCCAGCGGTTTTGGCTGTTCGGTCACGCTAATATCGACCTTTTTTGTCTATTCCTTTTTTTGCTATCTTGATACCTTTTTTATTTTTTAAAGAATATTTTCTAAAGTTTCTAGTCTGGGGGGAGATAGATATACAAAACTGTCTTCAAAATTCCAGCTGAATCCATCAAAGGTAATTAGCAATTATTTTTTTTTATTTCCTATGTAACTCCCACTCACCTTAACTATAGGGCAAAGACCGCCACCCTATAATCTAGGATTGAAAAATAGTGTTGTAAACCTTCTGTTTTAACTAAGAATTCCTTTATACTGTGAGAAGAGAAAAGTGTGAGGGTTCGAATTCTGAAATGTTTAGGAAGCATGAAACAATTGCTAATTTAAATATGAATTTAAACCACTGAAGCCCCATGGCATTGACCAACAAATGTTTTGCAGACGAAACATGAGGGGAAATATGTTTCCCCTTTTCCCCCTACTCATTCCCTGCTCTGCATGCAAAAGCACTTAATTCTATTTATTGTATTCCTGCATGTAATATTCATGCAGGCTTGAAACATAGACTTCTATAGAACCTTGCTTGCATTTAGAAACTGCTAAAAGCAGGCAGATTCAAAACCAATCTATTTCAAATGACATCTGCAAATGGTAAATTGCAGGTGGCATTTACATTTCGAACACAACTAAGAGTAACAGGGTGGGTTTGCCTGTTTTTCCTCTGTCCTTTTGCCCTGTATTTTGTACATGTGGAAAATTACATGCTACGGACTCAATAGCACACGCGTGAATCAGTTGGTGGCACTCACTATGCAATTAAAAAGTTTCACAAAATGAGCCCCACTTTATTTACACAAGCTTTACAGCATTTCTAAAATTCCTGACATCTTTCTTCCAACAACTGAAACGAGTTTGCACACTGCTGCCACACACAGAGTACCAATAATTTACAATGAAAGTCTAATGAAAGCATGTTAACCTCAACACTGTCAGCCTGCAATTTCAGTTTTCAAAATAATAGCCTTTAATCACTAATATAAATAGACCCATTCCATGCTAGTTTATTAAGCTGTCGCTTCATGTTGGGAAATCAGATAGAGCACAGCAATGCATGCAATTATATGCTAATTGATTTGCGACCATGGACATTATAAATGTTAATAATACATGTTGCTATGCATGAATACATTACAAATAACAAAATAAGATACACATATTTTGCTAAATGAGCATCGGATGGATTTCAGTTTTATTTCCGATTCATTTAAATGATTTTTGGGGTCATCACGGGTTGGGCGGAGTAGAAAAAATGTGGCGGTAACGGCATTACTGCTGCATTACCGGTCTGCCCTATACTTAGTTTGGTTGGAAAGTGAGAGATTTACCCGAAGCTTTTTGCTTGAGGGAATATCTCGGCACTTTCTGCCTATTCGCGGTGCTATTACCACTGCGCTTATAATATCCTGAATGTCCCATTGGGTCTAATGAACCCAATGGGAATTAGGACTTTGAACCCCCCCACCACAACCGAGGATCCGGTTCTAATAGAGCTGGACTGAGTTATGCAAATTTGAGTTGGCGGATTTACCACCTGGATACCGCCAAGACTGTGATAGAGCCCTTAATATGGTAATTGACATACTATTCCAATATAGTACAATCGGTGTGAGCTTGCTTGTAGGAATAGTGAATTTTAGTACAAAACCTTCAACATTGTTGCTGATTTTTTAGACATTAGATAAGATTGCACATGTAAGGTGTGTCAGATCTTCACCAAGATGACCACAATCTGAAGAGTTCCTACCTCAGTGAAAATGCCATTTTGCAGTGATAGAAAATTCAACAGAAAAAAGCACAGCCAGCACATAGCATTGAGCAGTTAGATTCATGTATTTATTTATATATACAGGAGGAACAATGCTCTTTTGATCACAAAAGAAAGTTCAATAGATACGAAATCAGATTTGTCGGGAAGCAGTGAGCTCCTTACAATGGGGTGAGTTTGAGATATATTCTGACCAGGTTGTGGAGGGGAGTGAATGGAAAAGTCACCAGGGACAATACATAAGTAGACATAGATTAAGGACAGCCAACATTGGACAAGGCAGGTACCAAGGATTGGCGATTCTGTGTGGACTACAGAGGAGTCAATGCCGACAAAAAAACTGACACGCACCCATTGCCCAGAGCTGATGAGCTCATGGACACCATAGGTGCTGCCAAATTTGTAAGCACCTTTGACCTTACATCAGGCTATTGGCAAATAGCTCTAACAGACCATGCCAAGGAAAAGACTGCGTTCTCAACACCTGGGGGACTCTACCAGTTTAGAGTCATGCCTTTTGGATTGAAGAATGCACATGCCACATTCCAAAAATTTGTCAACCATGCGCTCAGTGGGCTGGAGTCCTTTTGTGTGGCCTACCTAGACGACATTTCTGTCTACAGTTCCGCCTGGGAAGCGCATTTGACTCATTTGGATCAGGTGTTGCAGGCCTTTGCGAAGGGCTTACCTCACTATCAAGGCCACCAAGTGCCAGATAGCTCAGGGGAACATCACGTATCTTGGTCATGAGGAAGGAGGGGGTCGAATCCACCCTCTCCCCAGTAAGGTACAGGATGTACATGACTGGAAGACTCCCACTACTGAGTGGAAGTAGGGGGCACTGGAGCCCTCCCTTCCCCTTATTCCTATGCTTCCTGGGTAGGCCCAGTCATGGCTGCTTTGGGTCCAGGCCCCCGGCCCCGGGGCACCCGTGCAGGAACACCTTCAAGAACCATGAACCCTTTCGTGTGGGACTATCTCTGGGTGCCACAATATTCACGTATGCACCCTGCCTATCAATACTGGGGGCAGTCAAGACTCCATTTTGCGAATCACAGACTCCATTTTGTAATAGTAACTGGCTAATAGTGGCTTACTCCGGTTCGCAGTCTCTCCTCCGAGTGCACACAGTAAGCGAAATCCTACCCCCACCTCTTCCCCTCTGCCGTCCACATAACTGCTTGGTTCCCATGAGAAGGCTGACGGCGAAAAACACAACAAAATCCACACTGTATCATTTGCCTTCCGACTCCCTTCGCTGACTCGAGATGCCGCCCGGAGCAAGGGCTATCTGACTCTATAAACCTGCCCCGCACCCCACAGACCCCAGCTATAAAAATATAATCCCTGTGCATCCTAATGCAAAGTCAACAGCTGAAAGAAGACTCTTAAGCCAATTAACCTATTTTCTTTTTAGCATAGATAAAAGTAAGCATGTCTTTTTCATCTTATATAAAAATATACAAACCTGTAGACAAGCTAAGAAGGCCTACGAGTAAACAGTGTAAATACTTATGCATGTGTAACTGGAAGTTTCTATGTTAACCCATCATATTGAAAGCATAGCCAATGCCGACTTATATTCTTGAAATGCTTACGATACTAAGTACAATATTACAACGGTTAGCGGAATGTACATCAGTATGTGCTCACACAATGCTACCTCACGTTTGACAAAATTGAATGCAACTACGCATAACGCTAGATAAATGTAAGATAGAAGTTAGCCTATGAATAAGTGAACTTCAAGATAAAAGTGATGTCCCGATATCCAGCTATCCGTCAAGCAACTTTTCTGCTCCTTTTCGTAGTGAAGACATTTAGTCATATAAAAATGAAAGCATGTCTTTAACCTTTGTCATTCAAGTGCAAAACAGTCAGCTACGTGAAAAAGACTGCAGGTTGATTGTACTCTGAAAGAACTGAGCCATCATATAGTGTAAAACCAGACTGCAAAGGAGGTCCCAGTTTGCCCCTGATTACCTTAACCTCAACAAAGAGTTATTGATGTTTGGACATCCAAATCCTAAACCCCCGTCAATGCAATGTATGTTTATCATGGTATGTGTCTCTTTGTAACCCGTCATCATAGCCATGTATTCTGAAGTTCCCCTTGTCAATGCAGAATAGACACCCCGATCACCCACTGACCCCTCAACCTCCACCCCTCTAGTATATCCTAAATGTATGTTGGCAGGAAAGTGAAACCTTTGATGACAGTAAATAATTCACGACCAAGAGATGACTATGCCTGTCCTAGACTCATGTTTTCACAAGCATTACGATACAGGCCTTGACACCGGACAAACAAGTCAAAGTTTTGAATGGATGAGAATGCGTGGCCACAAGGGCAAAATGTTACAGATAAAGTGTCTACGAATCAATCTTGGGATGCCAAGGCGCTGAGTCCAGCTGAACGTTTGACCCCGAGCATCATGTCGTCTCATCACGTGCCCGCGGATCAATCAACCGTTGCCAACCCTATGGCACCTATTGGTACCTACTCTTAGTGACCAATCCCGATTGATTCTGCGCCCCATAGGCCCTCCCTCTTTTGGATGACAAAAACTGTATAAAAATGTGTTGTAACATGTTTTCTGCAGAGCGCTCTTGGCGTGAGCAGAGTACATTCTGTTTGCCCTAATCTTAGATAAACCTTTTAATCACACTCTCACTTGGTCCTGGTCGTATTCCCTCCTGGGATGTCCCTTTGTTGACTCTGTTGGGTGATTTACCAGCAGTTTGGGGGTCTCTCACTTTCACTACTCAAACCCAGGTGAGAGCCTTTTTAGGCCTCACTGGATATTACTGTAACTTCATGACAGACTATGGAAACATAGCTGCACCTCAGACAGCTCTGACTTTGCCCAAACAACCAAGGAAGGTTAATTGGACAGAAGACTGTCAGAGGGCCTTTTTTTACTTGAAGGAAAGTTTGTGTAGGGCACCTGTGTTGTGTGCGCCTGATTACAGTAAACCCTTTATTGTTCAGACTGATGCCTAAAACACCGGAATTGGAGCTGTCTTGTCCCAGTTAGATGGCAAAAGGAGGGAACATCCTATCATGTTCATCAGTAGGCAACTCAAAGGTAGAGAACTTAGGTGGGCTACTGTTGAAAAGGAATGGTTTAGCATTGTTTGGAACCTTAGACGTATTAGTCCCTACCTTATGGAGTCTACCTTCATAGGCCAAACAGACCATAAACCCTTAAAATGGCTTATGCAGATGAAGGGTGAAAACCCAAAACTGCTCAGGTGGTCCATTAGCCTGCAAGGGCTAGACTTCACTATTGAGAATAGACCAGGGAAGAGTCATGATAATGCAGATGGCATTTGATCGTCTGGATGAGGGTGTCAATCTTGTGGGAGATTAGGGCATGCTAACCTCAGTCTGGGGGGCCACTGTGACGTTGGAAATGCATTGGATGGACAGGACCTCTATGCCCTTATCCTGTACTCCTTTTTCATGTGTGTTCTGTGCTGTTTTGTGCACATCAGTCCATGTGCAACTCCTGGCAGCAGAGCTCTTCCTCTTTTTGGTCATGGTGAACAGATCCCTTGGGAAACCCTTATGCCACCCATGGGTGGGAGTACAACCCTATACCCCTAGTGCATGTTTCTGGGCACCTGTGTGTGGCCCACAGAGCAGGGTATGGGCTGGTGGCAGCTCCATGCTGAATTTGACATGAGCTCTGAGTATCCTCCATTTTGGGATACCCAGGCCATCTTGTAGGAATCTGGGGATTCCTGATAGGGACAAGATGGCCCCCTTGGCCTCTTGGTTTCTATCACCTGTTACCTTATTTTCCCAAAGTCCCAGGAAGCCCTGACTCTGTCCCTTCCCCTGACTGTCTGTTGGGTGGAAGTTCCATATATGGTATTGTGGGGAAGTCCAGGCCAGACTGGCGGGAGCCTTCCCAAAGACTTATGTTGTGAGTTCGGACCTGGGTGAATGGATTGTGTGACAAATACGCATTTCATGTTATGGGTGTCTGGTTTCTGGTGTGTGACCCAAAGAAAGAGACAGACCTGTCCGAAACTGATATGAATGCAGTGTGGTGTGCTGAAAGGATGGGTGCTTGTCCGAATCCACATTCTGTGTTGTGAGTGTGAACTGAGTGACAGACCTAGGTCTTTAAGGTGAGGTAGCAGTAATTAGAGATGGATGGTGATGCAGAATATACTTAAACATCAATAATAAAAACGGACTCAGGAAGTTGGCAAAGTTCAACTGTTTTAATGTCAATTATCTAAAACAGGGAGCACAACGGACATAAGCCCAGGTTGCACCGGCAATCTCAAACATAATATGAAAAAACAGCATTCTTATACTAAAAAATCATCATGAATGACAATAACCTACGTTGAACAACGTCCCATTGGATATACAAACTATAGGGCTCTCTATTACGTGACCCTCTATTATTGGTTGGCACACTCGTATGCCCCTGTAATATTCCATCTGCGTAACCAGCACGCAGGCTGGCACCAGGTGCTTGGTGAACTGGTTATAACCATAGCATCCCACCAATTTTTTTTAATTCACCAATGTCCAGGTCACTTTTAGGAATCACCAATGCTGGACCATGGACGTTTACTATGGGACACAGCCCTCCCCAATCTTTGGGCAGCTTCATAGAAGCTCTGGATCCACAGGCCAGTAGTGATCCATTATCACTGCAGTCCCAATGCTCATTCCTGGCACATCAGAAATTCAACCACACTTCTGATTTTCTCCCATTTTTCTGGTGCGATTATTTCTGAAACACAGTTTTTCTCTTTCGAGAGACACTATTTTCAAGGGTCCTCCTTAACCTTTGACCAATGTCAGTAGTTTAGCAAGTCTCGGCTATAGAGGTTGGCATCTATCTTGTACAATGTCAATGGTTGGTTTGGGGTGACCAATTATTACTCAGGCTCTGCAGATAACTGCTCCTTCTTCCCAGCCATCTGGAGAAAGCCATGATCTCCAGATTTGCATTTGTCGTCTGTTCTTCCATTTTTGAATTTCGACTTCAGAATTTCGTGGACTCTCAAGCTTTCTGTTTACTTCCCATCTGATTCAGCTCCTTTCACTCCAGGTTGTTCATATATTATCACTTGATTCTTGGTGTGAGCTCTTTCTCTTGTCTTTGTGTCTTGCACATAATCATCTTCAGCTGGGTCCGGCCATTCTGTTGCCCATGCTAGAAAGGCTGTTCGTCCCATGAATTGACCTCTTGCTCAACAGAGTGCAACGTTTGATAGACAATGTGCAGTCTGGACATCTATCTCAATATCTATGAATATTTTAGACTTCCCCATACTGTAGGGCAGGAGTGCACACACATAGCATTCCTCCGTTGAAGTCTGTTTGCCTACCTCTTTCATTTGCTGATACCACATGTTATTTCCAAAATGTGCTGCGCTGTCTAGATAATCATTCAATTCATGATCATCTTCCCTTGTGTTTCCCTTAGGTCTCCTTTTTGCCTCATGAGCTCCTATGATCATCTCATGAAGTATAT